>NC_054469.1:6036669-6336669 GCF_017639515.1 Carcharodon carcharias
GATGAGGGTGATGTAGGGCATGTTTTTCCCCCCCCCTTTGTCTAGAGGCTTGTACATCGCGTCCCTGCGTACACGATCCATTTTCAACCTCCAGATAAAGCGAAAGATGGCTCGGATGATCACAATTGTGCAGGAGTCCGGAATGGGCCCGACCTGCACCACGTACAGCAACACTGAGAGTGCCTCACACTTGATGACCAGGTTCTTACCCACAATGGAGAGGGAGCGTCGCTCCCACATGCCCAGTTTTCTTTCCATCATTGCCACTCCTTCCAGTTTCTAACGCATGCCTCTGTCCTTCTGACCCATATCCCCCAGCACCTTCAGGCTGTCAGCCCTGACAGTGAAAGGGATAAAGGATCGGTCAACCCAGTTCCCAAAGGACATGTCCTCGCTCTTGCCATGATTTACCTTGGCTCCCGAGGCCAGTTCGAACTGGTCACAGATGTGGATCAGTCTGCGCACCCACAGCGGATCTGAGCAGAAGACGGCGACATCGTCCATGTACAGAGAGGCTTTGACCTGAGTGCCTCCACTACCTGGGATTGTCACTCCTCTTATGCACAGATCCTTCCTGATGGACTCAGCAAAGGGTTCTATGCAACACACAAACAGGACAGGGGAGAGAGGGCAGCCCTGTCTGACTCCAGATTTAATAGGAAAGCTATCTTATTCCCACCCATTGATTGAGTCTGCGCTACTGATGTTAGTGTAGAGCAGTTGGATCCAATTGCGAATTCCTTCCCCAAACCCCATTTTGGAGAGCACATCCACCATGTAGGTGTGTGATATTCTGTCAAAGGCCTTCTCCTGATCCAGCCTGATGAGGCAGGTATCCACACCCCCGTCTTGTACATAGGCAATCGTATCCCTGAGCAGCACGAGGCTGTCAGAGATCTTCCTGCCCGGCACAGTGCAGGTCTGGTCAGGGTGGATCACCAATTCCAGAGCAGACTTGACCCGATTGGCGATGACCTTGGACAGAGTCTTATAGTCCACATTCAACAGTGAAATGGGTTGCCAATTTCTAATTTCCTCCCTTTCCCCCTTGTGCTTGTAGATGAGGGTGATGATGCCTTTCCTCATGGATTCTGACATACTGCCGGCCAGGAGCATACTCTCGTACACTTCTAGCAGGTCCGGGCTGATCCAGTCCCACAGAGCCGAATACAACTCTGCCGGCAAGCCGTTGCTTCCGGGAGTCTTACTCTTCTCGAAGGACTCAAGGGCCTTAGTCAGTTCGTCAGGAGTTAGCGGTTTGTCCAGGTTCTCCTGTGTACTGTTGTCTAAGACCTCCGTGATAGAGGACAGGAAGGACTGGGAGGCCGTGCTGTCTGTGGGCTTCACGTCATATAATCCGACATAAAAGGATTTGCTGATCCTCAAAATGTCGGACTGCGATGACTTTACTGAGCTGTCTTCTTCCTTCAGGCTGCTGATCACAGAGCACTCTCTGTGTACCTTTTGGAAGAAGAAACGTGAGCATGTCTCATCCTGCTCCACGGAGCGGACTCTGGAATGGAAGATGATCTTGGAGGCCTCCGAGGCAAAGAACGAGGCTTGCTGGCTCTTCACCTCTTGGAGTTCCTCCTTGATATCGACTGCAGCCGGAGCAGGTTCTGCATGTTTTTCTGGATTCGGGATATTTCCCTCTGTTCCTTTCTAGATTTCTGGGTGTCTTTGAGGATGAAAAACCTCTTGATGTTTCCCTTGATCGCTTCCTACCAGTGTGTCAGTGACTCAAAGTGGGGTTTCACGCTTCTCCAACCTTTGTAATCCCTCTTGAGCTCCTCAATGTTCTCTGGGGTCAGCAGTTGCACGTTTAGCTTCCATGTCCCCCTGCCAATCCTCTGGTCTTCCTGTAAGTGACAGTCAGCCAGTAGGAGGCAGTAGTCAGAGACGAACACTGGCTTGACGCCAGTGAATCTGACTGTGAACGCAAAGGACACAAACAGGATGGACCCATCTGGCCGTGACCAGGTGTATCTACGCTGCGCTCTGTCTGCAAGACATCACGCAGCTTGGCATCCTTAACTGTTTCCATCAGGGATCTGGACGTAGCGTCCAATCTGCTGTCGGCCCTGCCGGATCGTCCAGCCGCATCGATGATGCAGTTGAAGTCACCGCCCAGAATGACCGGCCTGGAGGTCGCCAGCAGCAGTGGGAGCTGCTGAAAAACCTCCAGCCGCTTGGCCTTTTGTGCCGGGGTGAACACATTAATTACCTGGAGTGGAGCGTTCTTGTACATTACGTCTGCTACGAGGAGGTGCCTGCCCACCACCTCCTTAACCTGGGAGATGGTGAAGTTGCCTCCCCGCAGCAGAATCCCCAGGCCGGAGGAACGAGAGTCGTTTCCTCCCGACCAGATCGATGGCCCATGGGACCACCATGGTGACCATTGTCTGTAGGAGCTGAGGTGCGGTATCGCACACTCCTGCAGAAACAACAGGTCAACTTTGACCTTGGCAAGATAGTCCAAGGTCGCAACACATCGCGTAGTAGATTTAAGGCTACGCACATTTATGGATACAATCTTTACACCCATATTGAAGCATTTAGTCTCTTACCAAACCTGTTGTCTCTGAAAGTCCCAGACCTTTGTTCTGCTCCTTCATACCCATAGTGTTCACAAATTGCCTCACTTTGGATGGGCTGAGGAAAGCGTCCTGAACCTCCCCATTGGAGATGTTCTGCTCGGGTGGCATCTGGGGGTCCGTGCAGAGTGCGGGGTTTGAAATGTCCTCTGTTGGAGAAGCTTCTCCAATCCTCTCCCCCTCTGGGGCATTGCTGCTCCCGGCTTCCCGGAGCTGGGGTGCGCTGAGCGCCTTACTGCTCCCAGATTCCTGGGGCTGGGGTGCACTGGCCTCTTCGGGTTGTGGGCAAAGTTGGGGTGCCCTGGTCTCCTCATTGTCTCCAATATTCTGGAGCTCGGGTGTCTCGTCCTCCAACTCCCTAGAGCTTTGCCACTTCTTCCGTAGGTGCCGCCCTTTCCCTCCTTCATCCGAAGAGCAGCTGCCCTTGTCATCCATGTCGGATGGGAGACACCTCTTGCCACTTGTCTGGGAAGTGGCTTGGTCCCTTCTTAGCCCCTTCTTCCTTTTGGCTCTCTTCACCAGCTGCCACTCCCCCTGTCAGTTGTTCTTCAGTCACTTCTCACTACCACCCTCTGTTGGATGCTCTTCCTCCTGTTGGTTGCAAGAGTCCTTCTCCTCGATCCCCTTCTGAGTTGTGGTGTCTGCGCTGCTTTCTCCCAGAATGCTTCAGTCACTAATGCCCCATACACCACCATCACCATCCCTGCGGAGGTGGCGGCACAGTGGTATACAGTTGAAAAGGAGTTGCCCTGGGAGTCCTCAACATCGACTCCAGACCCCTTGAAGCCTCATGGCATCAGATCAAACAAGGAAACCTCCTTCTATTACCACGTACTCGCCTCCCTCAGCTGATGAATCAGTGGTCCTCCATGTTGGACACTACTTGGAGGAAGCACTGAGGGTAGCAAGGAGGCAGAATGCACTCTGGGTGGGGGACTTCAATGGCCATCACCAAGAGTGGCTCGCTAGCACCACTACTGACCAAGCTGGCCGAGTCCTAAATGACATAGCTGTGATACTGGGTCTGCAGCAGGTGGTGAGGGAACCAACAAGAGGGAAAAACATACTTGACCTCATCTTCACCAACCTACCTGCTGCAAATGTATCTGTCCATGAGAGTGTCGGTAGGAGTGACCATCGCACAGTCATTATGGAGACAAAGTCCCATCTTCACGTTGAGGATACCCTCCATCGTGTTGTGTGGTACTACCACCGTGCTAAATGGGATAGATTTCGAACAGATCGAGCAACTCAAGACTGGGCATCGATGAGGTGCTGTGGGCCATCAGCAGCAGCAGAATTGTACTTGAACACAATCTGTAACCTCATGGCCTGGCATATCCCCCACTCTACCATTATCATCAAGCCAGGGGATCAACACTGGTTCAATGAAGAGTGCAGGAGGCATGCCAGGAGCAGCACCAGGCATCCCTAAAAATGAGGTGTCAAGCTGGTGAAGCTACAACACACGACTACTTGCATGCCAGACAGCATAAGCAGCAAGTGATAGACAGAGCTAAGTGATCTCACAACAAATAGATCAAATCTAGGCTCTGCAGTCCTGCCACATTTTTATTTATTCATTCACTGGCTAGGCAGTATTTATTGCCCATCCCTAATTGCCCTTGTTCATTTAAGAGTCAACCACATTGCTGTGGGTCTGGAGTCACATGTAGGCCAGACCAGGTAAGGACAACAGATTTCCTTCCCTAAAGGACATTAGTGAACCAGATGGGTTTTTACAACAATCGACAATGGTTCCAAGACTTTTAATTCCAGATTTTTATTGAATTCAAATTTCACCATCTGCTGTGGTGGGATTCAAACCTGGGTCCCCAGAATATTATCCTGGGTCTCTGGATTACTAGTCCAGCAACGATACCACTACACCTCCCCACATCCAGTCGTGAATGGTGCTGGACAATTAAACAACTCACTGGAGGAGGAGGCTCCACAAATATCCCCAACCTCAATGATGGAGGAGCCCAGCACATCAGTGCAAAAGATAAGGCTGAAGCATTTGCAACAATCTTCAGCCAGAAGTGCCAAGTAGATAACCATCTCAGCCTCCTCCGGAGGTCCCCAGCATCACAGGTTCCAGCCTTCAGCTAATTCAATTCACTTCACATGATATCAAAAAATGTCTGAAGTCACTGGATACTGCAAAGGCTATGGGCCCTGACAATATTCCTGCAATAGTACTGAAGACTTGTGCTCTAGAACTTGCCATGTCCCTAGCCAAGCTGTTCCAGTACAGCTACAACATCTACCCGGCTGTGTGGAAAATTGCCCAGGTATGTCCTGTAGACAAAAAGCAGGACAAATCCAACCCAGCCAATTACCGCCCATCAGACTACTCTCCATCATCAGTAAAGTAATGGAAGGGGTCATCAGCAGTGTTATCAAGCGACACTTCCACAGCAATAACCTGCTCACTGATGCCCAGTTTGGATTCCGCCAGGGCCAATCAGCTCCTGACCTCATTACAGCCTTGGTTCAAACATGGACAAAAGAGCTGAACTCCTGAGGTAAGGTGAGAGTGACTGCCCTTGACATCAAGGCAGCATTTGACCGGGTGTGGCATCAAGGAGCCCTAGCAAAACTGGAGTTAATGGGAATCAGGGGAAAGCTCTCAACTGGTTGGAGTCGTACCCAGCACAAAGGAAGATAGATGGTTGTGGTTGTTGGAGGTCAGTCATCTCAGCTCCAGGACATCACTGTAGGAGTTATTTAGGGTAGTGTCCTCGGCCCAACCATCTTCAGCTGCTTCATCAGTGATCTTCCTTTCATCATAAGGTCAGAAATGGGGATGTTCATTGATGATTGTACAATGTTCAACACCACTCATGACTCATCAGATACTGAGGCAGTCGATGTCCAAATGCAGCAAAACCTGGACAATATCCAGGCTTGGACTGACAAGTGGCAAGTAACATTCATGCCACACAAGTGCCAGGCAATGATCATCTCCAACAAGAGAGAATCTTACCATCACCCCATGATGTTCAATGGCATTACCATCACTGAATCCCCCACTATCAACATCCTGGGCGTTACCATTGACCAGAAACTGAACTGAACTAGCCACATAAATACTGTGGCTACAAGAACAGGCCAGAGGCTAGGGATCATGCGACAAGTAACCCACCTCCTGACTCCCCAAAGTCTGTCCACCATCTACAAGGCACAAGTCAGGAGTGTGATGGAATACTCTCCACTTGCCTGGATGAATGCAGCTCCCACAACACTCAAGAATCTTGACACCGTCCAGGACAAAGCAGCCCTGCTTGGTTGGCACCACATTCACAAACATTCACTCCCTCCACCACTGACGCACAGTAGCAGCAGTGTGTACCATCTACAAGATGCACTGCGGGAATTCACCAAGGCTCCTTCAACAGCACCTTCCAAGCCCACGAACACTACCATCTTGAAGGACAAGGACAGCAGATAGATGGGAACACCACCACCTGGAAGTTCCCCTCCAAGTCACTCACCATCCTGACTTGGAAATATATCACTGTTCCTTCACTGTCGCTGGGTCAAAATCCTGGAACTCCCTCCCTAACAGCACTGTGGGTGTACCTACACCACATGGACTGCAGCGGTTCTAAGAAGCAGCTCACCACCACTTTCTCATGGGCAATCAGGGATGGGCAATAAATGCTGACCCAGCCAGCGAACACCACATCCAATCGGTGAATAAAAAAAACGAAATTCCTCCTCATCTCTGTCTTAAATGGGTGACCCCTTACTCTGAGATACTGCCCTCTGGTCCTCGACAATCCCACAAGGGGAAACAACCCCTCAGTATCTACCCTGTCAAGCCCCCAAAGAATCTTATATGTTTCAATAAGGTCGCCTCTCATTCTTCTAAACTCCAATAAGTACAGGCCCAATCTACTCAACCTCTCCTCAGAAGAAAATCCCTCCATACCTCGAATCAACGTAATGAATCTTCTCTGGACTGCCTCCAATGCCACTATATCTTTCCTTAAGTAAGGTGACCAAAACTGTTCACAGTATTCTAGGTGTGGTCTAACTAGTGCCTTGTATCGTTTTAGCAAGACTTCCCTATTTTTATACTCCGTTCCTTTTGAAATAAAGGCCAACATTCCATTTGCCTTTGGTTTCTGCAGTCTTTCTCCATTTAAAAAATATTCAGCTCCTCTATTCTCCCTGTCAAAGTGCATAACCTCACATTTTCCCACATTATATTCCATCTGCCACTTTTTTGCCGACTCACTTAACCTGTCTATATCCCTCTGTAGATTCCTTGTGTCATCCTTACCACTCGCCTTCCCACCTATTTTTGTATCATCCGCAAATTTGGCGATAGTACATTCACTTCCCTCATCTAAGTCATTAATATATATTGCAAATAATTGAGGCCCCAGCACTGATCCCTGTGGCACTCCACTAGTTACAGGTTGCCATCTGAAAAACTCCCCCCTTATCCCAACTCTCTGCCTTCTATTCATTAGCCAATCCTCAGTCCATGCTAATATACTACCCCCAACACCATGGGCTCTTGTCTTATTAAGTAGCTTTATGTGTGGTACCTTATCAAGCACCTTTTGAAAATCCAACTATATTACATCTACTGGTTCCCCTTTATCTATCCTGCTAGTGACCTCCTCAAAGAATTCTAATAAATTTGTCAGGCATGATTTCCCCTTCATGAAGCCATGCTGACTCTGCTTGATTAGATTATGTAATTATAAATGCTCTGCTATAACATCCTTTATAATAGATTCTAACATTTTCCCAATGAGATATTAAGCTAACTGGCCTGTAGTTACCTGTCTCCATCCCTTTTTGAACAAGGGTATTACACTGGCAATTTTCCAATCCTCTGGGACTTTTCCAGAATCTAAGGATTCTTGGAAGATTATTACCAGTGCATCCACTATCTCTGTAGCAACTTCCTTTAATATCTTCGGATATTAAGGCCCAGGGGACTTATTGGCCTTTAGCTCCATTAGTTTCCCTAGTACTTTATCTCTAGTGAAAGTTATTGTATTTATTTCCTCCCCCTCTTTTGCCCCCTGATTATTTAGTATTGGAATGCTATTAGTGTCTTCTACTGTGAAGACTGATGCAAAGTATTTATTCAACTCCTCTGCCATTTCCTGGTTCCCCATTATTATTTCCCCATCTCGAAGTGGCCTGTGTTCACTTGGGTCTCTCTCTTCCTTTTTATATATTTAAAGAAGCTCTTACTGTCCATTTTTATATTATTTGCTAGTTTACCCTCAAAGTTTATTTTCTCCCTCTTTATTTTCTTTGGTGGTTTTTAAAACTTTCCCAATCCTCTGGTTTACCATTAATCTTTGCCACTTGGTATTTTTTTTTGTTAATTCGATACTAATTCTCTCAGAGGGTCGTTAGTCTGTGGAATTCACCAGTGAGCAGCGGAGGCTGGGTCATTGAATATATTCAAGACTGAGTTAGACAGATTTTTGGTTGACAAGGGAGTCATAAATTATGTGGGGGGGTGGGGGTGGGGTGGTGGTGGTGGTGGTGGTGGGGGGGTTTGGGGGGGGGTAGTGGGGGGCAGATGGGAAAGTTGAGTTAAGATTAGGACTAACTGGTGTCGCCTAGATTAGTAATGCATGAAACAGAAAGTGCTGGAAAAACTCAAGCAGGTCTGACAGCATCTGTGGAGAGAAAGACAGAGTTAACGTTTCGAGTCCGTATGACTCTTCTTCAGAATTAAAGAGAAATAAAAATGTGGTAAAATATATATTGTTTAAGGGGGTGGGACAGGTGAAGCTGCATAGCTGGCCAGTGATAGATGGAGGCAAAGGAGAGATTGCAAAAAATGTCATAAAAGGGTCAAAGGGGTGTTGATGGTGTTGATACTGGCTAAAGGAGGTGCTAATGGGGACATTAAGGGTAGAAAGCAGGATGAGCAGGTGAGAGATGGCCCTAGCCTATTTCGATCTATTTTCCCACACCGTCCCCTCCCCCACCCCACATCTGTCACTTGCTCATCCTGCTTTCTACCCTTAATGTCCCCATTAGCACCTCCTTTAGCCAGTATCACCACCATCAACACCCCTTCGACCTTTTTATGACAACTTTTGCAATCTCTCCTTTGCCTCCACCCAGCGCTGGACTTCTATCCAGCTTCACCTGTCCCACCCCCCTTAAACAGTATAAATTTCACCACATTTTTACTTCTCTTTAGCTCTGAAGAAGTCATATGGACTCAAAACGTTAACTCTGTCTTTCTCTCCACAGATGCTGTCAGACCTGCTGAGTTTTTCCAGCATTTTTTGTTTTTGTTTCAGATTTCCAGCATCCGCAGTATACAAGAACATAAGAACTAGGAGCAGGAGTAGGCAATTCAGCCCCTCGAGCCTGCCCTGCCATTCATTACGATCATGGCTGATCTCATTTCGGCCTCAACTCCAATTTCCCACCCTCTCCATAAGACCATAAGACATAGGAGCAGAATTTAGGCCATTCGGCCCATCGAGTCTGCTCCGCCATTCAATCATGGCTGAAAAGTTTCTCAACCCCATTCTCCCACCTTCTCCCCGTAACCTTTGATCCCCTTACCAATCGAGAACCTATCTATCTCCGTCTTAAATACACTCAATGACCTGGCCTCCACAGCCTTCTGTGGCAATGAATTCTATAGATTCACCACTCTCTGGCTAAAGAAGTTTCTCCTCATCTCTGTTCTAAAAGGTCTTCCCTTTACTCTGAGGCTGTGCCCTCGGGTCCTAGTCTCTCCTACTAATGGAAACATCTTCCCCATGTCCACTCTATCCAGGCCTTTCAATATTCTGTAAGTTTCAATCAGATCCCCCCTCATCCTTCTAAACTCCATCGAGTATAGACCCAGAGTCCTCAAACATTGTTCATATGTTAAGCCTTTCATTCCTGGGATCATTCTCATGAACCTCCTCTGGACCCTCTCCAGGGCCAGCACATCCTTCCTGAGATACGGGGCCCAAAATTGCTCACAATATTCTAAATGTGGTCTGACCAGAGCCTTATAAAGTCTCAGCAGCACATTCCTGTTTTTATATTCTAGTCCTCTTGAAATAAATGCCAACATTGCATTTGCCTTCCTAACTACTGACTCAACCTGCAAGTTAACCTTAAGAGAATCCTGAACTAGGACTCCCAAGTCCCTTTGCACTCCAGATTTCTGAATTCTCTCCCGATTTAGAAAATAGTCTATGCCTCTATTCTTCCTACCAAAATACATGACCTCACACTTCCCCACATTGTATCCCATCTGCCACTTTGCCCATTCTCCTAACCTGTCCAAATCCTTCTGCAGCCTCCCCGCCTCCTCAATGCTACCTGTCCTTCCACCTATCTTTGTATCATCTGCAAACTTAGCCAGAATGCCCTCAGTTCCTTCATCTAGATCATTAATGTATAAAGTGAAAAGTTGCTCTCCCCATAACCTTTCAACCCATTACTAATTAAAAATCTGCCTATCTCCTCCTTAAATGTATTCAGTGTCCCAGCATCCACTGCACTCTTAGGTAGTGAATTCCACAGATTCACGACCCTTTGAGAAAAGTAATTCTTCCTCATCTCTGATTTAAATCTACCACCCCTTAGCCTAAAACTATGGCCTCTCGTTCTAGAATGCTCCACAAGGGGAAACATCCGCTCCACGTCTACTTTGTCTATCCCCTTTAGCATCTTATATACCTCAATTAGATCTCCTCATCCTTCTAAACTCTAGCAAGTATAGGCCTAAACTGCTCAATCTCTCCTCATAAGACAAGCCCCGCATTTCTGGAATCAATCAAGTGAACCTCCTCTGAACCGCCTCCAATGCAACTACATCCTTCCTCAAGTAAGGGGACCAAAACTGTGCTCAGTACTCCAGGTGCGGTCTCACCAATGCCTTGTACAGTTGCAACAACACTTCCCTATTTTTATACTCTATTCCTTTAGCAATAAATGTCAAAATTCCATTTGCCTTCCTTATTACCTGCTGTACCTGCAGACTAGCTTTCAGCGATTCATGCACAAGGACACCCAGATCCCTCTGCACTGAAGCATTCTGAAGTTTCTCTCTATTTAAATAATGTCACCTTTTTATTCTTCCAACCAAAATGGATAAATAACCTCACACTTATCCACATTAAACTCCATCTGCCAAATTTTGGCTCATTCACCTAACTTGTCCATATCCATTTGTAAATTTCTTATTTCTTCATTGAAACTCAATTTCCCACATATTTTGGTGTCATCTGCAAATTTAGCTATAGTACCTTCTATTCTTGAATCCAAGACATTAATATAGATTGTAAATAGTTGGGGCCCCAAGAACCGAACCCTGTGGCACCCCTTTAGTTACAGCATGCCATCCAGAAAAAGACCCATTTATCCTGGCTCTCTGCTTTCTGTTGGTTAGCCAATCCTCTATCCAAGCTAATATATTACCCCTAACTCCATGTGATCTTATCTTGTGTATTAATCTTTTGTGTGGCACCTTATCAGGCCTTTTTCTTGGTAATGCATGATCTGTTTAACAAAGCTCCAATGTCTCACTACAATCTCCAACCTTCAGGAACCTTGAAACATTTAGGGGCATCCTAAAATGCAAACCCTTTCTATCGTCCTTATGTAAAAATTGCTGCTGGGACAGGCTTGCTCCTTTTAGCAGCTGGCACTCACAATGGCGCGATGATGCTCATGTTGGAGCAGCAGCGAGGCCAGCACCTCAGAAACATCTGGAGAATATTTATGCATTTGGATTGTACCGTGAACGATCCCTCTTTTGTGAACTTTCCTCCACCTCCCACAGAGATACTCTCATCTCCTGGCCATTGGTCTCCTGTGTGTGTGTGTGTGTGTGCGTGAAGATCATTAGGATACTTAACCACAAGGTCATCAGAACTCAGGCAATCACCCACAGGGGCATTCTTTCCAGCTGGCCGGGGGTGTGAGATCAAGCGTAACAGCAAGGCATTGAGATCAAATGTGTTCTGCACTCAGTGGAGACAAGTGATCGGAGCAGGGTCATGTTGCTCATTGCCAGACTGAGTGGGAAAACCTACCCACAGAGCAACTGCTTTCCACAGCGTTTCCTGAGATTTCCAGTTTTTTGAGAAGCTGTTGCTGGAAATAACGAGTGTACAGTATTGGAGGCAGACTTGAGGTCATCCAAAACTCTACTGCCTGTCTTAACCCGCACCAAGTCCCATTTGCCCAATGCCCCTTGTGCCCGCTGACCTACATCAGTTCCCAGTTAAGCAATGCCTTGATTATAAAATTCTCATAGAATCATTGAGGTCTACAGCATAGAAAAAGGCCCTTTGGCCCATCGAGTCTGCGCCAGTCAAACAAGTACCTAACTATTCTAATCCATCTAATCTAATCTAAATCTATGCCCCCTGGTTATTGATCCCTTCACCAAGGGGAAAAGTTCTTTCCCGTCTACCCTATCTATGCCCCTCATAATTTTATACACCTCAATCATGTCCCCCCTCAATCTCCTCTGCTCCAGGGAAAATAACCCCAGTCTATCCAATCTCTCCTCATAACTAAAACTCTCCAGCCCAGGCAACATCCTGGTAAATCTCCTCTGCACTCTCTGCAGTGCAATCACATCCTTCCTATAATATGGATTCCAGAGCTGCACGCAATACTCCAACTGTGGCCTAACCAGTGTTTTATACAGTTCCAGTATAACCTCCCTGCTCCTATATTCTATGCCTTGGCTAATAAAGGCAAGTATCCCATATGCCTTCTTAACCACCTTATCTATCTGTCCCGCTACCTTAAGAGACCGGTGGACATGCACACCAAGGTCCCTCTGATCCTCAGTACTTCCCAGGGTCCTACCATTCATTGTGTATTCCTATGACTTGTTTGTCCTGCCCAAGTGCATCACCTCACACTTATCCAGGTTAAATTCCATTTGCCACTGATCATCTGACCAGCCGGTCTATATCCTCCTGTAATCTAAGGCTATCCTCCTCACTATTTACCACCCCACCAAGTTTTGTGTCATCTGCGAACTTAATGATCAACCCTCATACATTCAAGTCTAAGTCGTTTATATATACCACAAACAGCAAAGGACCCAACACCGATCCCAATAGACACAGATCCCACTGGATACTGCCTGATTTCCATACCAACGTCGTCCCTCTCACTTGTGAACACTGACACAAAGTATTCACGTGGAACCCTAACTATGTCTTCCAGCTCCACACACAAATTACCACTATGGTCCTTAATGGGCCCTACTCTTTCCCTAGTTATCCTCTTACTCTTAATGTACTTGTAAAATAACTTTGGATTTTCCTTTATTTTACCTGCCAATGTTTTTTCATGCCCTCTTTTTTGCTTTCCTAATTTCCTTTATAAGTTCCCCCCTACACATTCTAAACTCCTTTAGGGCTTCCACTGTTTTGAGCCCTCAGTATCTGCCATTAGCCTCCATTTTTCTCTTTATCCAATTCTGCATATCCCTCAACATCCAGGGTTCCCTGGGTTTGTTGGTCCCACCCTTTGTCTTTACTGGAATATGTTGGCCCTGTACTCTCCGTATTTCCTTCTTGAATGAGTCCCACTGCTCTGACACAGATTTACCTAAAAGTAGCTGCTCCCAGTCCACTCTAGCCAAATCATATTAAAATCGGCCTTCCCCTAATTTAGAACTCTGATTTCTGGCCCATCCTTGTCTTTTTCCATAACAGCCTTGAATCTAACAGAGTTATGATCACTCTCTGCAAAATGCTCCCCCACTGATACCTCTACACTTGCCCGGCTTCATTCCCTAAATTTAAGTCCAGAACTGCCCCCTGTCTTGTAGGGCCTTCTACGTACTGGCTTAAAAAGCTCTCCTGGATGCATTTTAGGAATTCTACTCCCTCTAAACCTAAGACACTATGACTAACCCAGTTAATGTTGGGGAAGTTGAAATCCCCCACTATTACAACCCTATTATTTTTATACTTCTCTGAAATGTGCCTACATATCTGCTCTTCTATTTCTCTCTATGTCTATTTGGGGGCCTATAGTACACCCCCCAACAATGTGATTACTTCTTTTTTGTTTTTAAGTTCTACCCATATGGCTTCATTTGAGGAGCCTTCTAAGATGTCATCCCTCCTTACTGCTGTAATTGATTTCTTGATCAATATTGCGATATCCCCTCTTCTTTTACCTTTCTCTGTCTCGCCTGAAGACCCTATATCCTGGAATATTGAGCTGCCAATCCTGCCTCTGTCTCAACCATGTCTCTATGACAGCAATATCATACTTCCATGTGTAATTTGTGCCCTCAACTCATCTGCCTTATTTGTTAGACTCTTTGCATTAAAATAAATACCAGCCAACCTTGCCAAACTTCCTTGTGCCTTAACTGACCTAAAGTTTCTATGCCTTCCAGACTCACTTGCTTTCTCTTCTAATTTTGGCTGTGCATTTCCCCCTGCTGAAACTCCTCTCAGGATCCCATCCCCCTGCCAAGTTAGTTTAAACCCTCCCCAAGAGCATTAGCAAACCTCTCCACAAGGATGTTGGTCCTATTCCAGTTCAAGTGTAACCCGTTCTCCTTGTACAGGTCCCACCGTCCCCAGAAACGGTCCCAATGTCCCAGAAATCTAAAGCCCTCCCCTCCTGCACCATCTCTCCAGCCATGCATTCATCTGGCCTAACCTCCTATTTCTATACTAACTAGCACGTGGCATCAGAAGTAATCCAGAGATTCTCATCCTTGTTTTCAAATCCCTCCATGGCCTCTCTTCTCTCAATCTCCATAATCTCTTCTAGCTCCACAACCTTCCTACATCTCCTCAAATTCCAGCCTCTTGTGCATTCCTGACTTTAAATGTTCCACGATAGCTGCTCTTGCCTTCAGCTGCCTCAGTCCTAAGCTCTGTAATTCCCTCCCTACAACTCTCTGCCTCTCTTTCACCCTTTAAGATGTTCCTTAAAACTTAACTCTTTGACCAAGCTTTTAGCAATCCGCTCTAATATCACTTTATGCAACTGTGTCAAATTTTGCATAATAACCCTCCTGTGAAGCAGAGAACATGAGAGGGCCATATGGTCGACTCCTGCTCCTGTCAAAAGTCTACTCCACCATTCCATATGATCACGGCTGATCTAGCACCTTGGGACGTTTAATTACATTAAAGGCTCTATATAACGATAAGTTATATCGGTTGACAGGCTGGCTATTGTTGGGAAGTTGGGAGAGAGACAGTGAGTTGGGATAAAGGGATTGTTGTCTGATTGACCAGATGTGATGTACTGGATCCACAGCTTTTCATTATGACTGAGACCAAGGAATAGAATTTTCTCCTGTGGAATAAATTGTTGTGACTGTTTGAAATTTAGTATTCTTGGGTTTGTCCTGATGAGTGCAAGACATATATATGAACATACGAATTAGGGAGGAATAGGACACTCGTCCCCTCAAGCCTGCGCCACCATTCAATATGATCATGGCTGATCTGACTGTGCCCTCAACTCCACATTCTGTCTACCCCCAATAACCAATGACTTCCTTGTTAGTCAAGAATCTATTTACTTCTGCCTTAAAAATATTAATTGACCCTGCCTCTGCCCACCGCTCTCTGGGGAACAGAGTTCCAAAAACTCACAAGAAGATTCGAAAACATGTCTCTCTTTTCAGGAATATTCAAGAACAGAGCTGTGTTACTCTCACATTTTAAACATGACACTGAGTTAGCAGATGAAGTAAGGAAGGTCCAAAGTTTTGTAATAATCCTTTAGTAAAAAGAAGTATCTCTTTTATTGAGGGGAACTCTCACAAACATCAGCCCTATAACATGGAATAGTCTGTCTCCGCTGTCCGTCACTCCCCCACCAGCGTGGTGACTTCCTGCACGTGCTCTCTGACCACGCGGTCCAGCACAGCATACACATCCCCGCACGCTTTGGCCGCTGCGTCCACCACTTTCTCCAGGTGGTCCTCGTGTAGCCTCGAGTTCATTTCCAGCAGAGCAATCTGCTGGGACTTGGGGAGCAGGGCCAGTGCCACCTGAGGGCCCCCAGCAGACTCCTCGATGTAGCTGAGGTCCACCAAGGGACTGTCCTCGATAAAGCCCGTGGAGCAGGCACACACATAATCTCGCATGGGGATTCCCGCGTCGATCACTGCCAGAGTTGCCGCGTTAACACAGGCACAATAGTTCCCACCGTCTGCCTGTAGGATCTGTGGAGCAGGAGAAAACAAACAGATGTAAACAGGGGGGGCGAAATCACTTCCCAGGGATATGAACAGGGGAGGGATCGCTTCCCGGGGATATGAACGGCGGGGGTGGGGGGGTCGCTTCCGGGGGGATATGAACGGCGGGGTGTGGGGGGAGGGATCACTTCCCGGGGTATGAACAAGGGGATCTCTTCCCAGGGGTACGAACAGGGGTGTCATCGATTCCCAGGGATGTGAACAGGAGGCACTGGCTGTCGGGGATGTGACACGGGGGATCGGTTCCCTGGGGTGTGAAACAGAGGGATTGATTCCAGGAGGAGGAGGGGCGCAGTGAAGACCAACGTCCTGAGTCAGACCTATGGTCCAGAGTGAGACCCCCATCACTCTGACCTTGGACCTGGCAAAATTCTACAACAACAGCACCCCTAGCAACAATGGAGATAAATTCACAGTCACATTAGTAAATGTCAACTTAGTTATAGGAATGGGGGGAGGCCATTCAGCCCCTCCATGAGGCTGTTAGACAGGAACAGGAGGAGCCATTCAGCCCTCTTGAACCTGTAACACCATTCAGTTAGAACATGGCTGATCTGGACCTCAACTCCATTTGCCTGCTTTTGCTCCATGTCCTTTCCCAACAAAAATCTATCCTTCTCAGTTTTGGAACTTCCAACTGATTTCCAGCTTCCACACCCTTTTTTTGGGGAAAAGTTCCAGATTGAAGGTCTAATACAAGCAGGAATTATACAGTAAATGGCAGAACCCTTAAGTGCATCGACGGGCAGAGGGATCTGGGTGTACAGGTCCACAGGTCACTGAAAGTGGCAACACAGGTGGATAAGGTAGTCAGGAAGGCATATGGCATGCTTGCCTTCATTGGCAGGGGTATTGAGTATAAAAGCTGGGAAGTCATGCTGCAGCTGTAGAGAACCTTGGTTAGGCCACACTTGGAATATTGTGTGCAATTCTGGTCGCCATATTACCAGAAGGATATGGAGGCATTGGAGAGGGTGCAGAGGAGGTTTACCAGGATGCTGCCTGGTCTGGAGGTTATTAGCTATGAGGAGAGGTTGGAGAAACTCGGATTGTTCTCACTAGAGTGACGGAGATTGAGGGGCGACTTGATAGAAGTTTACAAAATTATGAGTGGCATGGACAGAGTAGATAGTCAGAAGCTTTCCCCAGGGTGGAGAGTCAATTACTAGGGGACACAGATTTAAGGTGAGAGGAGAAAACTATAGAGGAGATGTGCGGGGCAAGTTTTTTACGCAAAGGGTAGTGATTGTCTGGAATTCGCTGCCAGAGGAGGTGGTGGAAGCAGGTACAATAGTGGTGTTTAAGAGGCAGCTTGACAAATACATGAATAGGATGGGAATAGAGGGATACGGACCCCAGAAGTGCAAAATGTTTTAGTTGACGGGCAATATGATCGGCACAGGCTTGGAGGGTCGAAGGGCCTGTTTCCGTGCTGTACTTTTCTTTGTTCTTTTTTCTTATTTCCAGTCCCCTTTGTGTGAAGGAGTGCCTCCTGACATCACCCCTGAATGGCTTGGCTCTTGCTTTAAGAATCTGCTCCCTTGTTCTGGATTCCCCCCACCAGAGGGAGTAGTTTCTGTTTATCTTAAGTGCAGCTGACTTCAGTGAGGCAAAAATCGCAGACAGTGAAAATGGGGTGTTGCAGAATACCAGGTCAGTTAATCCCAATGACTATCTCTTACCTCATCGGCAGAGGCCAATCAGGTGTAGGATATGGAAGAAACATTTGGGCAAAAACGTTGGTGATTTTTGAGAAAAGGAATGAATGGGCTGATCCCAAACACATGGCCAACAACAACTGAAAGGATCCCTTCACAGCTGGGGAATAGGATAGGCTCAGAGGAAAGGAGAGCATCCATTTAAAGAGGGAAAGGAATGGTCAGGGTCATCAAGAGTGACTCTGAGAGCCAGTGCTAGCTCTGAGCGACGGGATGCAGAGCCTGGGTCTGAGGCAACCACTGGGCTGGTGACAGGCAGAAGTGTTAAGATTAGGCCTGTTGTAAGGGGTAATGCCAGGGCTAGTGGTCAGGGAAGGCATCATGCTGCAACATACCTGCACGTAGATGTCAATCTGGGATCTTGGGTAAAGCTGAGTTAAAATAGCAGCTTCAAATGTCTGTTTCAGGTGCAGGGTCATCTCAGAAGATTTACGATCACCATGAGGTCGCCTCTTACGCTCACCCGTGCTGAAGGTCGCCATGCTGTACTGACAGTTCACCATCGCCTTGTCGTGAAGGGCCTTACTACGGGCACCACGTATCTGAAACAAAGGATACCGTCACCACCAGTCAGACACAACCAACACAGACAAAACACGCTGACACACCAGTCACAACTTGTTTCATGGGGACAGTATAGTGGGAGTTTTACTCTGTATCTAACCCCGTGCAGTACTGCCCTGGGAGTGTTTGATGGGGACAATGCAGAGGGAGCTTATAGTTTAAGGTCTTTTTGTGGTTTACAGTTTGTATATTCTACATTAAGAGGATCAGAAAGAAGGGTCCTGTGAGTAATTGACTTAAAAGTTTTAGTTTAAAGGGATAAGTCATGGCAGGAGCACTCAAAGCCGTGGTGTGCTCCTTGTGCTCCATGTGGGAAGCCGGGGACATTTCCAGTGCCCGGGACCAGCATGTGTGCAGGAAGTGTGTCCAGCTGCAGCTCCTAGAAGCTCGGGTTTCAGAGCTGGAACGGCAGCTGGGGACACTGTGGAGTATCCGTGAGTCTGAGAGCATCGTGGATAGCACGTTTTGAGAGGTGGTCACACCACAGATGAAGGGACTTGAGGAAGGAAGGGAATGGGCGACCACCAGGCAGTCCAAGAGAAACAGGCAGGTAGTTCAGGAGTCCCCTGGGGTCCCGCGTGCAAATCGATATTCCGTTTTGGAGGCTGATGCGGGCGCTGGTTCTTCCAGAGGGTGCGGACAGAGCCAAGCTTCTGGCACCACAAGCAGCCTGTCTGTACAGGAAGAGAGGAAGAGCAATAGTAATAGGGGATTCTATAGTCAGGGGAACAGATAGGCGCTACTGTGGCCGTCAACGTGACTCCAGGATGGTACGTTGCCTCCCTGGAGCCAGGGTCTGGGATGTCATGGAACGGCTGCAGGGCACCCTGAAGGGGGAGTGTGATAAGGCAGAGGTCATAGTACCTGTTGGTACCAATGACATAGGCAGAAAGAGGGATGAGGTCTTGCATCAAGAATTCAGGGAGTTAGGCAGTAGACTAAAAAGCAAGACCTCTCGGATTGTAATCTCTGGATTACTCCCAGTGTCACAGGCTAGCCATCACAGAAACAAGAGAATAGCGCAGATGAATACGTGGCTTAAGAGTTGGTGCAGGAGGGAGGGTTTTAGATTCCTGGATCACTGGGACCGTTTCTGGCGAAAGTGGGACCTGTACAATCGGGACGGTCTACATCTGAACCAGAGCGGGACTAACATCCTTGCAGGCGGGTTTGCTAGTGCTGTTGGGAGAAGCTTAAACTAATTCGGCAGGGGGAGGGGAACACAGAATGTTAGCAGAATAGGGGCACATCATAATACAGAAAACAATCAAGTCAGAGGGAGTACAGTTGCAATAAGTTTAAAGGGAGTATGGCAAGGCTGGATAGCCTCTACTTTAATGCCAGGAGTATTACAGGTAAAACGGATGAGTTAAGGATGAGAATTGACACATGGAATTGTGATATAGTAGCAATCACTGAGACGTGGTTGAGGGAAGGGCAGGATTGGCAGCTCAACATTCCGTGATATAGAATCTTCAGGCAAGACAGGGGAGGAGGTAAAAGAGGAGGTGTTGCATTATTAGTTAAGGAGTCAGTTACTGCAGTAAGGAGAGATATCTTGGAAGGGGCATCAAATGAAGCTTTGTGGTTAGAGCTCAGGGAAAAAAAGGGGCAACCACATAATTAGGTGTTTATTATAGACTTCCAGATGGTCAGTGGGAAATTGAGGAGCAAATATGTGCACAATTTTGTGGAGGTGTCTAAAAACAATAACAATAGGGTGATTATATTAGGGGATTTCAACTTTCCCAACATTAATTGGGATAGATATAGTGTTAAGGATTTGGATGGATTGGATTTCTTGAAATGTGTACAGGAGAACTTATTAGGTCAATACGTAGAGGGTCCAACAAGAGACGGTGCATTGCTGGACCTAATGAAGCCGGAGAGCTGGCTGAGGTGGTGGTGGGGGAGCATTTTAGCGATAGTAACCACAACATGGTACAGTTTAAGTATGTTATGGACAAAGAAATCAACAAGTTGCAAAAAAATGTTTTGGATTGGGGGAGAGTGGATTTTAGTAAAATAAGGCAAGATCTGGCCAAGGTAGACTGGGAACAGCTACTTGTGGGGAAATCTACAGAGGAACAGTGGGGGGTGTTCAAAAAGGAAAAGGGGAGGGTACAGGCTCAACATGTTCCCTCTAGGGTGATAGGAAGGAGTAACAAGCCCAGAGAACCATGGATGACCAGAGATATTCAGGTTACGATAAGAAGGAAAAGAGAAGCATTTAGCAGGTACAAGGGAAGCAAATCAACAGAGGCATTAGTGGAGTACAGACAGTGCAGGGTGGAGCTTAAGAAAACAATTAGGAAAGCAAAGAGGGGCTATGAGAAAGCTCTGGCTGGTAAAAGTAGGGAAAATCCCAAGATATTCCATAAGTATATCAAAGGGAAGAGGATAACCAGGGAAAGAGTAGGGCCCATAAGGGACCATGGGTGCAATCTATGGGTGGAGCCAAAGGACATCGGTAGAGTGTTGAATGAATACTTCACGACCATCTTCACCCAAGAGAATGAGGACAAAGGTATTGAACTCGGGGAGAGAGACTGCGAGGTTCTTAAGCAAATTGATTTGGGAGTGACAAGGTATTGGAGGTGTTGGCAGGCTTAAAAGTGGACAAAGCTCCAGGTCCGGATGATTTGTGTCCCAGACTGCTGAGGGAGGCAAGGGAGGAGATCGCAGGGGCTCTGACCCAAATTTTTAATTCCGCTCTGGCCACGGGGGAGGTGCCAGAGGACTGGAGAACAGCTAATGTGGTTCCGCTATTTAAGAAGGGTTGTAGAGATAAGCCAGGGAACTACAGGCCAGTGAGCCAGTGGTAGGGAAACTATTGGAGAAATTTCTGAAGGAGAGTATCTATCTCCACTTGGAGAGGCAAGATTTGATCATGGATGGTCAGCATGGCTTTGTCAGAGGGAGATCATGCCTAACAAATTTGATTGAATTTTTTGAGGAGGTGACCAGGTGTGTAGATGAGGGTAGTGCAGTTGTTGTAGTTTATATGGATTTCAGCAAAGCCTTTGACAAGGTCCCACATGGGAGACTTATAAAGAAGGCAAATGCACATGGGATACAGGGTAATTTGATAAGGTGGATTCAAAATTGATTTAGTTGTAGGAGACAGAGGGTGATGACAGAAGGATGCTTTAGTGACTGGAAGCCAGTGTCCAGTGGCGTACCACAGGGATCTGTGCTGGGTCCCCTGTTATTTATCATTTATATAAACAACATAGATGATTATGTGGGGGGTAGGATTAGTAAGTTTGCGGCTGACACAAAGATTGGCCTGGTGGTTAACAGTGAGGTTGAGTGTCTTGGGCTACAGGAAGATATAGATGGGATGGTCAAATGAGCAGGTAAGTGGCAGATGGAATTTAACCCTGAAAAGTGTGAGGTGATACACTTTGGAAGGAGTAATTTGACAAGGAAGTATTCAATGAACGGCATGACACTAGGAAGTTCTGAGGTACAAAGGGACCTTGGCGTGCGTGTCCATAGATCTCTGAAGGCAGAGGGGCATGTTAGTGGGGTGGTGAAAAAGGCCTTTATCAATCGAGGCATAGATTACAAAAGTAGGGAGGTCATGTTGGAGTTGTACAGAACCTTAGTGAGGCAACAGCTAGAATACTGTGTGCAGTTCTGGTCACCACATTATAGGAAGATAAAAACAAAAAAACTGCGGATGCTGGAAATCCAAAACAAAAACAGAATTACCTGGATGTGATTGCACTGGACGGGGTGCAGAGGAGATTCACCAGGATGTTGCCTGAGATGAAACATTTAAGTTATGAAGAGAGGTTGGATAGACTTGGGTTGTTTTCGTTGGTGCAGAGAAGACTGAGGGGCTACCTAATCGAGGTGTACAAGATTATGAGGGGCATGGACAGGGTGGATAGGGAGCAGCTGTTCCCCTTAGTTGAAGGGTTAGTCACAAGGGGACATAAATTCAAGATGAGGGGCAGGAGGTTTAAGGGGGATGTGAGTAAAAACTTTTTTTACCCAGAGGGTGGTGACGGTTTGGAACGCACTGCCCGAGAGGTGGTGGAGGTGGGTTGCCTCACATCCTTTAAAAAGTACCTGGATGAACACTTGCAATGTCATAAAATTCAAGGCTATGGGCCAAGTGCCAGTAAATGGGATTAAGTCAGGTGCTTCTCATGTGTCGGTGCAGACTCGATAGGCTGAAGGACCTCTTCTGCACTGTGATTGTGTATCTAACCCCGTGTTGCACAAATCCCGTGAGTGTTTGATGGGGACAGTGTAGAGGGAGCATTACTCTGTATCTAACCCCGTGCTGTACCTGTCCTGGGAATGTTTGATGGGGACAGTGTAGAGGGAGCTTTACTCTGTATCTAACCCCATGCTGTACCTGTCCTGGGGGTGTTTGATGGGGACAGTGCAAAGGGAGATTTACTCTGTATCTAACCTCGTGCTGTACCTGTCCTGGGAGTGTTTGATGGGGACAGTGTAGAGGGAGCTTTACTCTGTATGTAACCCCGCGCTGTACCTGTGCTGGGAGTGTTTGATGGGGACGGTGTAGAGGGAGATTTCCTCTGTATCTAACCCGTGCTGTACCTGTCTTGGGAGTGTTTGATGGGGAGAGTGTAGAGGGAGCTTTACTCTGTATCTAACCCCGTGCTGTACCTGTCCTGGGAGTGTTTGATGGGGACAGTGTAGCTTTACTCTGTATCTAACCCTGTGCTGTACCTGTCCTGGGAGTGTTTGATGGGGACAGTGGAGAGGGAGATTTACTCTGTATCTAACTTGGTGCTGTACCTGTCCTGGGAGTGTTTGATGGGGACAGTGTAGCTTTACTCTGAATCTAACCCTGTGCTGTACCTGTCCTGGGAGTGTTTGATGGGGACAGTGTAGAGGGAGCTTTACTCTGTATCTAACCCCGTGCTGTACCTGTCCTGGGAGTGTTTGATGGGGACAGTATAAGGGTGCTTTACTCTGTATCTAACCCTGTGCTGCACCTGTCCTGGGAATGTTTCATGGGGACAGTATAAAGGTGCTTTACTCTGTATCTAACTCCGTGCTGTACCTGTCCTGGGAGTGTTTGATGGGGACAGTGTAGAGGGAGATTTAATCTGTATCTAACCCCGTGCTGTACCTGTCCTGGGAGTGTTTGATGGGGACAGTATAAGGGAGCTTTACTCTGTATCTAACCCCGTGCTGTACCTGTCCTGGGAGTGTTTGATGGGGACAGTGTAGCTTTACTCTGTATCCAACCCTGTGCTGTACCTGTCCTGGGAGTGTTTGATGGGGACAGTGTAGCTTTACTCTGTATCTAACCCCGTGCTGTACCTGTCCTGGGAGTGTTTGATGGGGACAGTGTAGAGGGAGATTTACTCTGTATCTAACTCCGTGCTGCACCTGTCCTGGGAGTGTTTGATGGGGACAGTGTAGAGGGAGCTTTACTCTGTATCTAACCCTGTGCTGTACCTGCCCTGGGAGTGTTTGATGGGGACAGTGTAGAGGGAGCTTTACTCTGTATCTAACCCTGTGCTGTACCTGTCCTGGGAGTGTTTGATGGGGACAGTGTAGAGGGAGCTTTACTCTGTATCTAACCCCGTGCTGTACCTGTCCTGGGAGTGTTTGATGGGGACAGTGTAGCTTTACTCTGTATCTAACCCTGTGCTGTACCTGTCCTGGGAGTGTTTGATGGGGACAGTGTAGAGGGAGCTTTACTCTGTATCTAACCCTGTGCTGTACCTGTCCTGGGAGTGTTTGATGGGGACAGTGTAGAGGGAGCATTACTCTGTATCTAACCCCGTGCTGTACCTGTCCTGGGAATGTTTGATGGGGACAGTGTAGAGGGAGCTTTACTCTGTATCTAACCCCATGCTGTACCTGTCCTGGGGGTGTTTGATGGGGACAGTGCAAAGGGAGATTTACTCTGTATCTAACCTCGTGCTGTACCTGTCCTGGGAGTGTTTGATGGGGACAGTGTAGAGACAGATTTACTCTGTATCTAACCCCGTGCTGTACCTGTCCTGGGAGTGTTTGATGGGGACAGTGTAGAGGGGGCTTTAATCTGTATCTAACCCCGTGCTGTACCTGTCCTGGGAGTGTTTGATGGGGACAGTATAAGGGAGCTTTACTCTGTATCTAACCCCGTGCTGTACCTGTCCTGGGAGTGTTTGATGGGGACAGTGTAGCTTTACTCTGTATCCAACCCTGTGCTGTACCTGTCCTGGGAGTGTTTGATGGGGACAGTGTAGCTTTACTCTGTATCTAACCCCGTGCTGTACCTGTCCTGGGAGTGTTTGATGGGGACAGTGTAGAGGGAGATTTACTCTGTATCTAACTCCGTGCTGCACCTGTCCTGGGAGTGTTTGATGGGGACAGTGTAGAGGGAGCTTTACTCTGTATCTAACCCTGTGCTGTACCTGCCCTGGGAGTGTTTGATGGGGACAGTGTAGAGGGAGCTTTACTCTGTATCTAACCCTGTGCTGTACCTGTCCTGGGAGTGTTTGATGGGGACAGTGTAGAGGGAGCTTTACTCTGTATCTAACCCCGTGCTGTACCTGTCCTGGGAGTGTTTGATGGGGACAGTGTAGCTTTACTCTGTATCTAACCCTGTGCTGTACCTGTCCTGGGAGTGTTTGATGGGGACAGTGTAGAGGGAGCTTTACTCTGTATCTAACCCTGTGCTGTACCTGTCCTGGGAGTGTTTGATGGGGACAGTGTAGAGGGAGCATTACTCTGTATCTAACCCCGTGCTGTACCTGTCCTGGGAATGTTTGATGGGGACAGTGTAGAGGGAGCTTTACTCTGTATCTAACCCCATGCTGTACCTGTCCTGGGGGTGTTTGATGGGGACAGTGCAAAGGGAGATTTACTCTGTATCTAACCTCGTGCTGTACCTGTCCTGGGAGTGTTTGATGGGGACAGTGTAGAGACAGATTTACTCTGTATCTAACCCCGTGCTGTACCTGTCCTGGGAGTGTTTGATGGGGACAGTGTAGAGGGGGCTTTAATCTGTATCTAACCCCGTGCTGTACCTGTCCTGGGAGTGTTTGATGGGGACAGTATAAGGGAGCTTTACTCTGTATCTAACCCCGTGCTGTACCTGTCCTGGGAGTGTTTGATGGGGACAGTGTAGCTTTACTCTGTATCCAACCCTGTGCTGTACCTGTCCTGGGAGTGTTTGATGGGGACAGTGTAGCTTTACTCTGTATCTAACCCCGTGCTGTACCTGTCCTGGGAGTGTTTGATGGGGACAGTGTAGAGGGAGATTTACTCTGTATCTAACTCCGTGCTGCACCTGTCCTGGGAGTGTTTGATGGGGACAGTGTAGAGGGAGCTTTACTCTGTATCTAACCCTGTGCTGTACCTGCCCTGGGAGTGTTTGATGGGGACAGTGTAGAGGGAGATTTACTCTGTATCTAACTCCGTGCTGCACCTGTCCTGGGAGTGTTTGATGGGGACAGTGTAGAGGGAGCTTTACTCTGTATCTAACCCTGTGCTGCACCTGTCCTGGGAATGTTTCATGGGGACAGTATAAAGGTGCTTTACTCTGTATCTAACTCCGTGCTGTACCTGTCCTGGGAGTGTTTGATGGGGACAGTGTAGAGGGAGATTTAATCTGTATCTAACCCCGTGCTGTACCTGTCCTGGGAGTGTTTGATGGGGACAGTATAAGGGAGCTTTACTCTGTATCTAACCCCGTGCTGTACCTGTCCTGGGAGTGTTTGATGGGGACAGTGTAGCTTTACTCTGTATCCAACCCTGTGCTGTACCTGTCCTGGGAGTGTTTGATGGGGACAGTGTAGCTTTACTCTGTATCTAACCCCGTGCTGTACCTGTCCTGGGAGTGTTTGATGGGGACAGTGTAGAGGGAGATTTACTCTGTATCTAACTCCGTGCTGCACCTGTCCTGGGAGTGTTTGATGGGGACAGTGTAGAGGGAGCTTTACTCTGTATCTAACCCTGTGCTGTACCTGCCCTGGGAGTGTTTGATGGGGACAGTGTAGAGGGAGCTTTACTCTGTATCTAACCCTGTGCTGTACCTGTCCTGGGAGTGTTTGATGGGGACAGTGTAGAGGGAGCTTTACTCTGTATCTAACCCCGTGCTGTACCTGTCCTGGGAGTGTTTGATGGGGACAGTGTAGCTTTACTCTGTATCTAACCCTGTGCTGTACCTGTCCTGGGAGTGTTTGATGGGGACAGTGTAGAGGGAGCTTTACTCTGTATCTAACCCTGTGCTGTACCTGTCCTGGGAGTGTTTGATGGGGACAGTGTAGAGGGAGCATTACTCTGTATCTAACCCCGTGCTGTACCTGTCCTGGGAATGTTTGATGGGGACAGTGTAGAGGGAGCTTTACTCTGTATCTAACCCCATGCTGTACCTGTCCTGGGGGTGTTTGATGGGGACAGTGCAAAGGGAGATTTACTCTGTATCTAACCTCGTGCTGTACCTGTCCTGGGAGTGTTTGATGGGGACAGTGTAGAGACAGATTTACTCTGTATCTAACCCCGTGCTGTACCTGTCCTGGGAGTGTTTGATGGGGACAGTGTAGAGGGGGCTTTACTCTGTATCTAACCCCGTGCTGTACCTGTCCAGGGAGTGTTTGATGGGGACAGTGTAGATGGAGGTTTACTCTGTATCTAACCATGTGCTGTACCTGTCCTGGGAGTGTTTGATGGGGACAGTGTAGAGGGAGCTTTACTCTGTATCTAACCCCGTGCTGTACCTGTCCTGGGAGTGTTTGATGGGGACAGTGTAGATGGAGGTTTACTCTGTATCTAACCCTGTGCTGTACCTGTCCTGGGAGTGTTTGATGGGGACAGTGTAGAGGGAGGTTTACTCTGTATCTAACCCTGTGCTGTACCTGTCCTGGGAGTGTTTGATGGGGACAGTGTAGAGGGAGCTTTACTCTGTATCTAACCCCGTGCTGTACCTGTCCTGGGAGTGTTTGATGGGGACAGTGTAGATGGAGGTTTACTCTGTATCTAACCCCGTGCTGTACCTGTCCTGGGAGCGTTTGATGGGGACAGTGTAGAGGGAGCTTTACTCTGTATCTAACCCCGTGCTGTACCTGCCCTGGGAGAGTTTGATGGGGACAGTGTAGAGGGAGATTTACTCTGTATCTAACCCCGTGCTGTACCTGTCCTGGGAGCGTTTGATGGGGACAGTGTAGAGGGAGCTTTACTCTGTATCTAACCCCGTGCTGTACCTGCCCTGGGAGAGTTTGATGGGGACAGTGTAGAGGGAGCTTTACTCTGTATCTAACCCCGTGCTGTATCTGTCCTGGGAGTGTTTGATGGGGACAGTGTAGAGGGAGATTTACTCTGTATCTAACCCCGTGCTGTCCCTGTCCTGGGAGTGTTTGATGGGGACAGTGTAGAGGGAGATTTACTCTGTATCTAACCCCGTGCTGTTGTTGCACATGCGCACTAAGGGAACTCTGGCACTAGTCTCGTTCACGCGCACCAACCGATTTCGCCCACCCCCAATTGGCCTCACCTCATGTGGTCCATAAACCACCGCCAGCGCTTTGGTGTTTCCCTGCTCGATGTAAGCTGAGCCGTCGGCCTGCGCGAACACTCCCATGCGCGCCTGTATTTTCCTCAGCTCGGTGGGTTTCCTGCCATCGACCCGATAACCCTGATCAGACAACAGCTCCATTCCCGCCATCTTACTAGACTGCCCCGGCCGTTGGCGGAAGTGGACTTCACCTCCCAGAACACCCCGCAGCGCGCTCTAACCCCCCCCCCCCCCCCCCGGTATCCCAGGCTGACAGAGTGCACTCTGGTAATTGTAGTCCAGGCTGATCTCTATTGTAGAACAGAGAACCCAAGAAGGAAGTTGCACATATTTTATGTTAAAATGTTTAGGAAGACCGGGGAGGTCATGATTCTGTCAGTAAAGTGTTCATTTCATCTTAATTGAAGAGGTGAATATATTATGGCCATCCAAGAGTGGACGTTGCAATACCGAGCTATCCCATTGATCAGTGAAACTACCAATCAGAATGGAAAGTGCTCCTCGCCCATTGGTCGGTGCTTTTGCCAATTCGATCAAGAATTAATGGGCAGGCTGACACACTACGAATTGAGATGGGAATTGATTGGTCAAAGCTTTACGCCACGCACAATTGAGCTCTGCTTCGATTGGCTGGACTGGCTCTGAGCGAGTCACTTTATGATTGGACGGCTATTTGATGCCTTGTACGTGATTGATTGTATAGACTTGTGTCTGCGTGACGGGCCTCCACCATTGGATGAAGAGGGCTGACTGCTTTTTATGATTGGAGGTGGCTAGGAAAGGGCGGGGCTTGAGTATTGACCCGTTGCGAGGATTTGGATCAGCTGCAGCTGCTGTCCGAGTGAGTCCGGTCCGGCCGGAGAGAACCCGCCGCTGTCCGAGTGAGTCCGGTCCGGCTGGAAAGAACCCGCCGCTGTCCGAGTGAGTCAGGTCCGGCCGGAGAGAACTAGCTGCTGTCCGAGTGAGTCTGGTCCGGTCCGGCCGGAGAGAACCCGCCGCTGTCCGAGTGAGTCCGGTCCGGCCGGAGAGAACCCGCCGCTGTCCGAGTGAGTCCGGTCCGGCCGGAGAGAACCCGCCGCTGTCCGAGTGAGTCCGGTCCGGCCGGAGAGAACCCGCCGCTGTCCGAGGGAGTCCGGTCCGGCCGGAGAGAACCCGCCGCTGTCCGAGTGAGTCCGGTCCGGCTGGAAAGAACCCGCCGCTGTCCGAGTGAGTCAGGTCCGGCCGGAGAGAACTAGCTGCTGTCCGAGTGAGTCTGGTCCGGTCCGGCCGGAGAGAACCCGCCGCTGTCCGAGTGAGTCCGGTCCGGCCGGAGAGAACCCGCCGCTGTCCGAGTGAGTCCGGTCCGGCCGGAGAGAACCCGCCGCTGTCCGAGTGAGTCCGGTCCGGCCGGAGAGAACCCACCGCTGTCCGAGGGAGTCCGGTCCGGCCGGAGAGAACCCGCCGCTGTCCGAGGGAGTCCGGCCCGGCCGGAGAGAATCAGCTGCTGTCCGAGTGAGTCCCGTCACTGAAGCTATGATAGGGTCGAAGGGTTGTTTGAAGGGCACAGCTGTCCAGGGGTAACTGGTCAAATTGGGCTCCACAGGTCTCGGGGTCAGTGGAAGTTACAGGGTCAACAGGTTAGACTGACATAAAAGCAAAAAACCGCGGATGCTGGAAATCCAAAACAAAAATAAAAATAGCTGGAAAAACTCAGCAGGTCTGGCAGCATCTGCGGAGAGGAACACAGTTAACGTTTCGAGTCCGTGTGACTCTTCAACAGAACTAAGAAAAAACAGAAGAGAGGTGAAATATAAACGGGGGTGGGGTGAGGGGGTGGGGGAGGGAGGGGGAGGGGGGGTTCAAGAAGAGCTGGATAGAGGGTCAGTGATAGGTGGAGATAACCAAAAGATGTCACAGACAAAAGGACAAAGAGGTGTTGAAGGTGGTGATATTATCTAAGGTAAAAACAAAAAAACTGCGGATGCTGGAAATCCAAAACAAAAACAGAATTACCTGGAAAAACTCAGCAGGTCTGGCAGCATCGGCGGAGAAGAAAAGAGTTGACGTTTCGAGTCCTCATGACCCTTCGACAGAACTTGAGTTTGAGTCCAAGAAAGAGTTGAAATATAAGCTGGTTTAAGGTGTGTGTGTGGGGGGCGGAGAGATAGAGAGAGAGAGAGGTGGGGGTGTGGTTGTAGGGACAAACAAGCAGTGATAGATGCAGATCATCAAAAGATGTCACCAACAATAGAACAAAAGAACACATAGGTGTTAAAGTTGGTGATATTATCTAAACAAATGTGCTAATTAAGAATGGATGGTAGGACACTCAAGGTATAGCTCTAGTGGGGGTGGGGAGAGCATAAAAGATTTTAAAATATTTAAAAATAATGGAAATAGGTGGGAAAAGAAAATCTATATAATTTATTGGAAAAAAACAAAAGGAAGGGGGAAACAGAAAGGGGATGGGGATGGGGGAGGGAGCTCAAGACCTAAAGTTGTTGAATTCAATATTCAGTCTGGAAGGCTGTGAAGTGCCTAGTTGGAAGATGAGGTGTTGTTCCTCCAGTTTGCGTTGGGCTTCACTGGAACAATGCAGCAAGCCAAGGACAGACATGTGGGCAAGAGAGCAGGGTGGAGTGTTAAAATGGCAAGCGACAGGGAGGTTTGGGTCATTCTTGCGGACAGACCGCAAGTGTTCTGCAAAGCGGTCGCCCAGTTTACGTTTGGTCTCTCCAATGTAGAGGAGACCACACTGGGAGCAACGAATGCAGTAGACTAAGTTGGGGGAAATGCAAGTGAAATGCTGCTTCACTTGAAAGGAGTGTTTGGGCCCTTGGACGGTGAGGGGAGAGGAAGTGAAGGGGCAGGTGTTGCATCTTTTGCGTGGGCATGGGGTGGTGCCATAGGAGGGGGTTGAGGAGTAGGGGGTGATGGAGGAGTGGACCAGGGTGTCCTGGAGGGATCGATCCCTACGGAATGCCAATAGGGGGGTGAAGGGAAGATGTGTTTGGTGGTGGCATCATGCTGGAGTTGGCGGAAATGGCGGAGGATGATCCTTTGAATGCGGAGGCTGGTGGGGTGATACGTGAGGACAAGGGGGACCCTATCATGTTTCTGGGAGGGAGGAGAAGGCGTGAGGGCGGATGCGCGGGAGATGGGCCGGACACGGTTGAGGGCCCTGTCATCGACCGTGGGTGGAAAACCTCGGTTAAGGAAGAAGGAGGACATGCCAGAGGAACTGTTTTTGAAGGTAGCATCATCGAAACAGATGCGACTGAGGCGAAGGAACTGAGAGAATGGGATGGAGTCCTTACAGGAGGTGGGGTGTGAGGAGCTGTAGTTGAGGTAGCTGTGGGAGTTGGTGGGTTTGTAATGGATATTGGTGGACAGTCTATCACCAGAGATTGAGACAGAGAGGTCAAGGAAGGGAAGGGAAGTGTCAGAGATGGACCACGTGAAAATGATGGAGGGGTGGAGATTGGAAGCAAAATTAATAAATTTTTCCAAGTCCTGACGAGAGCATGAAGCGGCACCGAAGTAATCATCGATGTACCGGAGAAAGAGTTGTGGAAGGGGGCTGGAGTAGGACTGGAACAAGGAATGTTCCACATACCCCATAAAGAGACAGGCATAGCTGGGGCCCATGCGGGTACCTATAACCACACCTTATATTTGGAGGAAGTGAGAGGAGTTGAAGGAGAAATTGTTCAGCGTGAGAACAAGTTCAGCCAGACGGAGGAGAGTAGTGGTGGATGGGGATTGTTCGGGCCTCTGTTCGAGGAAGAAGCTAAGGGCCCTCAGACCATCCTGGTGGGGGATGGAGGTGTAGAGGGATTGGACGTCCATGGTGAAGAGGAAGCAGTTGGGGCCAGGGAACTGGAAATTGTTGATGTGACGTAAGGTGTCAGAGGAATCACGGATGTAGGTGGGAAGGGACTGGACAAGGGGAGAGAGAAGGGAGTCAAGATAACGAGAAATGAGTTCTGTGGGGCAGGAGCAAGCTGAGACAATCGGTCTACCAGGGCAGTTCTGTTTGTGGATTTTGGACAGGAGATAGAAGTGGGCTGTCCGAGGTTGGGCGACTATCAGGTTGGAAGCTGTGGGAGGAAGATCCCCAGAGGAGATGAGGTCAGTGACAGTCCTGGAAACAATGGCTTGATGTTCAGTGGTGGGGTCATGGTCCAGGGAGAGGTAGAAGGAAGTGTCTGTGAGTTGATATTATCTAAGGAATGTGCTAATTAAGGGTAGAAAGCAGGACGAGCAAGGTACAGATAGCCCTAGCGGGAGTGGGGTGGGGGGAAGGGATCGAAATAGGCTAAAAGGTAGAGATAAAACAATGGATGGAAATACATTTAAAAATAATGGAAATAGTTGGGAAAAGAAAAATCTATATAAATTATTGGGGAAAAAAAGGAGGGGGGTGCGGAAAGCGAGTGGGGATGGAGGAGAGAGTTCATGATCTAAAAGTGTTGAACTCAATATTCAGTCCGGAAGGCTGTAAAGTGCCTAGTCGGAAGATGAGGTGCTGCTCCTCCAGTTTACGTTGAGCTTCACTGGAACAATGCAGCAGGCCAAGGATGGACATGTGAGAGCAGGGTGGAATGTTGAAATGGCAGGCGACCGGAAGGTCTGGGTCAAGTTTGCAGACAGACCGAAGATGTTCCGCAAAGCGGTCACCCAGTCTGCGTTTGGTGTCTCCAATGTAGAGGAAACCACATTGGGAGCAGTGAATGCAGTAGACTAAATTGAGGGAAGCGCAAGTGAAATGCTGCTTCACTTGAAAGGAGTGTTTGGGCCCTTGGATGGTGAAGAGAGGGGAAGTAAAGGGGCAGGTATTGCACCTTCTGCAGTTGCATGGGAAGGGTTAGACTGACAGGCGGTCAGGGAGTTGGACTGATTGGGGGGCGGGGGGGGCGGTTGCGGGGATTTGGACTGATGGTGGGGAGGGTCAGGGAGATGGACTGATAGGGGGTTTGGGTCAGGGAGATGGACTGATAGGGGGTTTGGGTCAGGGAGTTGGACTGATAGGGGGTTTGGGTCAGGGAGTTGGACTGATAGGGGGTTTGGGTCAGGGAGTTGGACTGATAGGGGGTTTGGGTCAGGGAGTTGGACTGATAGGGGGTTTGGGTCAGGGAGTTGGACTGATAGGGGGTTTGGGTCAGGGAGTTGGACTGATAGGGGGTTTGGGTCAGGGAGTTGGACTGATTAGGGGGGGGGGTGAGGGTCAGGGAGTTGGACTGATTAGGGGGGGTGGTGAGGGTCAGGGAGTTGGACTGATTGGGGGGGGGGGTGAGGGTCAGGGAGTTGGACTGATTGGGGGGGGTGGTGAGGGTCAGGGAGTTGGACTGATTTGGGGGGGGTGAGGGTCAGGGAGTTGGACTGATTGGGGGGGGGGTGAGGGTCAGGGAGTTGGTCTGATTGGGGGGGGTGGTGAGGGTCAGGGAGTTGGACTGATTTGGGGGGGTGAGGGTCAGGGAGTTGGACTGATTGGGGGGGGGGTGAGGGTCAGGGAGTTGCACTGATTGGGGGGGGTGGTGAGGGTCAGGGAGTTGGACTGATTGGGTGGGGTGGTGAGGGTCAGGGAGTTGGACTGATTGGGGGGGGTGAGGGTCAGGGAGTTGGACTGATTGGGGGGGGGGGTTTGGGTCAGGGAGTTGCACTGATTGGGGGGGGTGGTGAGGGTCAGGGAGTTGGACTGATTTGGGGGTGGTGAGGGTCAGGGAGTTGGACTGATTGGGGGGGGTGAGGGTCAGGGAGTTGGACTGATTTGGGGGGGGTGAGGGTCAGGGAGTTGGACTGATTGGGGGGGGGGGTTTGGGTCAGGGAGTTGGACTGATTGGGGGGGGTGGTGAGGGTCAGGGAGTTGGACTGATTGGGGGGGGGGGGTTTGGGTCAGGGAGTTGCACTGATTGGGGGGGGTGGTGAGGGTCAGGGAGTTGGACTGATTGGGGGGGGGGGTGTGGGTCAGGGAGTTGGACTGATTTGGGGGGGGTGAGGGTCAGGGATTTGGACTGATTGGGGGGGGGGGTTTGGGTCAGGGAGTTGCACTGATTGGGGGGGGGGGTTTGGGTCAGGGAGTTGCACTGATTGGGGGGGGTGGTGAGGGTCAGGGAGTTGGACTGATTTGGGGGTGGTGAGGGTCAGGGAGTTGGACTGATTTGGGGGTGGTGAGGGTCAGGGAGTTGGACTGATTGGGGGGGGTGAGGGTCAGGGAGTTGGACTGATTTGGGGGGGGTGAGGGTCAGGGAGTTGGACTGATTTGGGGGGAGTGAGGGTCAGGGAGTTGGACTGATTTGGGGGGGGTGAGGGTCAGGGAGTTGGACTGATTTGGGGGGGGTGAGGGTCAGGGAGTTGGACTGATGATGACAATGAGGGGGGTCAGGGAGTTGGACTGATGCAGGGGGAATCTGAGTTTGGGCTACATGCTATGAGTCCCACTGCACTGTAATTCTTCCCTGATCTGGAAAGTGCACTCTTTCCATTTCCCTTAAGATGGTGATCAGAATCTGTTTACATTCTGTTCCTTCCCCCGGTTGTAATAGCATTGTCAAAATGTGTCCATGGGGATCAGGTCTGTTTAAAATGCTGTAACTTGTTGCTTTTCTTTTATTGCTTTTTGGATAACAGAAATCTGAACCAATTTACAAAGCTGTCCAGTATCTGTGTTAACTGGCACTGAGCGATCACAGGCAATTTCAGGAGGATTGTGACTCATTTTTGTGATCCTACTGCCACTCAGGTGAGTTTATCTTAGTCAGTGCAAACTGGATTTGGAATTCCAGAAATTACAATCCCACCAGATAAACTCCTGGCAATTTCAAATTACAAGGTTGCATAAACTTTGGGGCTGAGCAACGGAGCAAAATTAAAAGATTGCACAGATATGTTATGTAACAGAGACCTATTACACATTAACACAGACAGGGTATCAGAGCGGGTCAGGAGGTTTAAAATTAGCCAGTTCAAATCTGTAGATTTTTCATGGCAGATTTAATATTTACACATTCTCAAAAAGACAGGACTTGCATTTCTATAACGCCTTTCATATGCTCAGGACCTCCCAGAGCACTTTACTAAAGTATTTTTGAAGTATAGTCACTGTTGTAATGTGGGATGTATAGCATTCAGTTTTCACACAGGAAGCTCCAGTAGACTGCAATGTGATAATGATCAGATAACTTGTTTTAGTTGTTTAATGAGAGATAAATATTGGCCCCAGGGCACCAGTGATAACTCCCTCACTCTTGTCCGAATAGTGCTGCGTGATCTATTAAGCCCACTTGAGAACAGTAGAGCGTCAGATTAAAGTGATAGCACCTCTGAAAGTGCAGCACTCCTTCAGCCTGCCACCCTGGCAATGCAGCTCCCACAGTACTTGCCCTATTACAGTGCAGCATTCCCAGAGGACTGATCCTTCGACAGTAGAGCTCGCCTTCGGCACTGACCCTCCCGCGGTGCGGCGCTCCCTCGGCACTGACTCTCCCGCGGTGCGGCGCTCCCTCGGCACTGACCCTCCCGCGGTGCGGCGCTCCCTCGGCACTGACCCTCCCGCGGTGCGGCGCTCCCTCGGCACTGACCCTCCCGCGGTGCGGCGCTCCCTCGGCACTGACCCTCCCGCGGTGCGGCGCTCCCTCGGCACTGACCCTCCCGTGGTGCGGCGCTCCCTCGGCACTGACCCTCCCGCGGTGCGGCGCTCCCTCGGCACTGACCCTCCCGCGGTGCGGCGCTCCCTCGGCACTGACCCTCCCGCGGTGCGGCGCTCCCTCGGCACTGACCCTCCCGCGGTGCGGCGCTCCCTCGGCACTGACCCTCCCGCGGTGCGGCGCTCCCTCGGCACTGACCCTCCCGCGGTGCGCGCTCCCTCGGCACTGACCCTCCCGCGGTGCGGCGCTCCCTCGGCACTGACCCTCCCGCGGTGCGGCGCTCCCTCGGCACTGACCCTCCCGCGGTGCGGCGCTCCCTCGGCACTGACCCTCCCGCGGTGCGGCGCTCCCTCGGCACTGACCCTCCCGCGGTGCGGCGCTCCCTCGGCACCGACCGTCCTTCCCACAGTGCAGAGTTTACTGGCATCAAACGTGGGTTTAAGGTGACAGAGCTAGGTGGTTTCAATGCCAATGTGCTTTTCTCTCTCTCTCTGTGACAATCATACCGCAAATTGCAGCTCGTGAGCGATGGTGGAGTCAGAGAGGTTTCAGTTTGCTATCGACCGGGGTGGGACTTTCACAGACGTCTTTGCCAGGTGTCCCGGGGGTAAGGTTCGAGTTATGAAGCTGCTTTCTGAAGACCCAGCCAATTACCGAGATGCTCCCACAGAGGGCATCAGGAGGATACTACAAGAGGTAAGTCACTGAGCGCGGTGGCATTGCTTGCAGTAAATCAATATAGGATCTGGGACGCCCATGTTAATTGTATACTAATTGTCTATGATTGTATGGAGTTGGTGCTCATTAACTGGGGATTTGCTTGTGCTCCTATAAATAGGAACAGACTGAAAGTGAGGTTATTGGGTTAGAAGGTGCATGTTTGTAATGTGTATCACTGTTTTTTTAAAAAAAAGCTTATGAAAGTGTGTCAGGATTGGCTCCAGTTTTATCTTTCAAGACTGGGCTTTCTGGAAAAGAAGAGCCCATGGAGTTGCTCACAGTAAATTGCTGGAGGAGTGGGAGATGACCTTGGCACTGTGCACAATAAGTTTCTAAAGTAATGGTGACATCCATCATATTGGTTGCATTTAATCGTGGGGGCATGCAAGCCATCACTGACAGTAAATCACTCTGAAGAAGAGATCCCCATGGCCTTATAGTAAGTCACTGACTTAGTGGGAACACCTATGGCATTGCTCACAGTAAATCACTGTTGGAGTAAGAGGACCTTGTGGCATTGCTCGCTGTATTGTGCTGTCAGAGTGAGAGAACCCCCCCATGCCATTGCTCACAGTATATCACTGACATAGTGGGGAACACCTGTGGCATTGCTGACAGTATGTCGTTGATGTAGTGGATGACACCAGTGGCATTGCTCTCACTATTTTGCTGATACAGTGGGGGACACCAGTGGCATTGCTCTCACTATTTTGCTGATGCAGTGGGGGACACCAGTGGCATTGCTCTCACTATTTTGCTGATGCATTGGGGGACACCAGTGGCATTGCTTACTATGAATTGCTGGAGGAGGGTGGGGGGGGGTGGGGACATCTGAGGCATTGCTCACAGTATTTAGCTGATATGGGGAGACAGCTGTATCATTGCTCCCTGAATTGCTGGAGAATGGGTACAGCTGTGGCGTTGCTGACAGTAAGTTTCTGAATGAGGAGAGGAGCCAATAGCATTGCTCTCACCAATTTTCTGGAGGAGGGGGGGATTGAATGCTCCAACACTAATGTTTCCCGATGTGGTAATGTGTACAGCAGACTCCCTCTCTGATTCAGTTTCCCTTTTTATGCCTGTGACAGGAGAATAGAATTCCGGTTCCTCAGGATCAGCCAATGGACACCTCCAGGATCGACTGGATCCGGATGGGAACAACTGTTGCAACAAATGCACTGCTGGAGCGGAAGGGAGAGCGAATTGCGCTGGTGATCACCAAAGGGTTCAAGGACTTGCTGCATATTGGTAACCAGTCCCGGCCGAAGATATTCGACTTGGTAAACCTTCACAAATCACTAGTTAGGCATCTGCTGGAGTATTGTGTCCAATTCTGGGCACTGCACTTTAGGAAGGATATCCAGGCATTGGAGAGGGTGCAGAGGAATGGGACCAGGGATTACGGACTGGAATTAATGTGGAGGGACCGGAGAAGCTGGGATTGTTCTCCTTAGAACAGTGAAGGTTAATGGGAGATTTAATTGATATGTTCACAATCATGAAGTTTTGGAGTTTTATTTTGGAATCAGCTAACCAAACCCAAGTTCTCTACACAAGTGCACATAGCTAAAGGAATAAAACTGGATAATCAGGAGCACAGATTCAACTCACCCAAGGTTTGAGACAGTAATTATTACTTTGAGCTGGCTAGAAGCTGGGCATGGATGGGAACCGAATCTTCTAGCCTATAAAGTGTTTAGAAAGGACAGGAAAGAAGGTGTGTGATGGGAGGAGTTACGAGGGGGAGTAGCAATAATGATAAAAGACACAATTACAGCAGTGGAGAGAGAGATATCAGTTAGGGGGAACAGGCAGTGGAAGCACAGAATTCAGAAACAATAGAAGAAGCTTGAATATTGCTGAAAAGAGAGACATGTTGCTGAAGCATTTCATCTTGTACATATGAACAGACGAACAAGGAGTAGGCTACTCGGTCTCTCAAGCCTGCTCCACCATTCAATAAGATCATGGCTGATTTGAATGTAACCTCAACCCTACATTCTTGCCTACCTCTGATAACCTTTCACCCCTTTGTTAATCAAGAATTTATCTAGCTCTGTCTTAAAAATATTCAAACATTCTGCTTTCTATCGCCTTTTTGAGGAAGAGAGTTCCAAAGACTCTCAACCCTCTGAGAGAAAAAATTTCTCCTCATCTCTGTCTTAAATGAGTGACCCCTTATTTTTAAACAGTGACCCCAAGTTCTAGATTCTACCACAAGAGGAAACCCCCTCTCCACATCCACCCTGTCCAGACCCCTCAGGATCTTAAAAGATTTCAATTAAATCGCCTCTTACTCTTCTAAACTCCAGTAGATACAAGCCTAACCTGTCCAACCTTTCCTCATAAGACAACCCACCCATTTCCTGGTATTAGTCTGGTAAACCTTCCCTGAACTGTTTCTTATGCATTTACATTTTTTTATAAACAAGGAGACCAGTATTGTACACAATACTTCAGATGTGGTCTCACCAGTGCCCTGTACAACTGAAACATAACCTCCCTACTTTTGCAATCAATTCCCCTCAATAAATGATAACATTTTATTAGCTTTCCTAATTACCCGCTGTACCTGCATACTAACCTTTTGTGATTCATGCACTAGGACACCCAGATCCCTCTGAATCTTAGAGCTTGTACTCATCAGGACAAACACAAGAGTGCCTAGTTTCAAACAATCACAACAATTTATACAACAGGAGAAAAGAGTGCTGATTGGTTTGTAAGTTGGCCTAGATTGGCTAGAGGCATTGCCATGGTGGAGGCACTGGTGAATTATAGGCTCCCCAAGCTCCCGGGTAATTCAAAAAAGGTGCAAGGTTTGAACATATTCCTTTTGTTTGCAGAGAACGGGTACCACTGCGCTAATAGCTGCACTAGCAACCAGTTTAAGATAATCTGTCGAGCTTGTAATGTGGCTCCTTCATGCTTACTAGAAGCAACATACATGCATGCACAGGGACTGCAACCCCTCTCTCGGCCTCTCTCTCGCTCGGCCTCTCTCTCGCTCGGCCTCTCTCTCGCTCGGCCTCTCTCTCGCTCGGCCTCTCGCTCGCTCGGCCTCTCGCTCGCTCGGCCTCTCGCTCGCTCGGCCTCTCGCTCGCTCGGCCTCTCGCTCGCTCGGCCTCTCGCTCGCTCGGCCTCTCGCTCGCTCGGCCTCTCGCTCGCTCGGCCTCTCGCTCGCTCGGCCTCTCGCTCGCTCGGCCTCTCGCTCGCTCGGCCTCTCGCTCGCTCGGCCTCTCGCTCGCTCTGCCTCTCGCTCGCTCTGCCTCTCGCTCGCTCTGCCTCTCGCTCGCTCTGCCTCTCGCTCGCTCTGCCTCTCGCTCGCTCTGCCTCTCGCTCGCTCTGCCTCTCGCTCGCTCTGCCTCTCGCTCGCTCTGCCTCTCGCTCGCTCTGCCTCTCTCTCTCTCTCTCTCGCTCGCTCTGCCTCTCTCTCTCTCTCTCTCTCTCGCTCGCTCTGCCTCTCTCTCTCTCTCTCTCGCTCGCTCTGCCTCTCTCTCTCTCTCTCTCGCTCGCTCTGCCTCTCTCTCGCTCTGCCTCTCTCTCGCTCTGCCTCTCTCTCGCTCTGCCTCTCTCTCGCTCTGCCTCTCTCTCGCTCTGCCTCTCTCTCGCTCTGCCTCTCTCTCGCTCTGCCTCTCTCTCGCTCTGCCTCTCTCTCGCTCTGCCTCTCTCTCGCTCTGCCTCTCTCTCGCTCTGCCTCTCTCTCGCTCTGCCGCTCTCTCGCTCTGCCTCTCTCTCGCTCTGCCGCTCTCTCGCTCTGCCTCTCTCTCGCTCTGCCGCTCTCTCGCTCTGCCGCTCTCTCGCTCTGCCTCTCTCTCGCTCTGCCTCTCTCTCGCTCTGCCTCTCTCTCGCTCTGCCTCTCTCTCGCTCTGCCTCTCTCTCGCTCTGCCTCTCTCTCGCTCTGCCGCTCTCTCGCTCTGCCTCTCTCTCGCTCTGCCTCTCTCTCGCTCTGCCGCTCTCTCGCTCTGCCGCTCTCTCGCTCTGCCGCTCTCTCGCTCTGCCGCTCTCTCGCTCTGCCGCTCTCTCGCTCTGCCGCTCTCTCGCTCTGCCGCTCTCTCGCTCTGCCGCTCTCTCGCTCTGCCGCTCTCTCGCTCTGCCGCTCTCTCGCTCTGCCGCTCTCTCGCTCGCTCTGCCTCTCTCTCTCTCTCTCTCTCTCGCTCGCTCTGCCTCTCTCTCTCTCTCTCGCTCGCTCTGCCTCTCTCTCTCTCTCTCTCTCTCTCGCTCGCTCTGCCTCTCTCTCTCTCTCTCTCTCGCTCGCTCTGCCTCTCTCTCTCTCTCTCTCTCGCTCGCTCTGCCTCTCTCTCTCTCGCTCGCTCTGCCTCTCTCTCTCTCTCGCTCGCTCTGCCTCTCTCTCTCTCGCTCGCTCTGCCTCTCTCTCTCTCTCTCTCTCGCTCGCTCTGCCTCTCTCTCTCTCTCTCTCTCGCTCGCTCTGCCTCTCTCTCTCTCTCTCTCTCGCTCGCTCTGCCTCTCTCTCTCTCTCTCTCTCGCTCTCTCTGCCTCTCTCTCTCTCTCTCTCTCGCTCGCTCTGCCTCTCTCTCTCTCTCTCTCTCGCTCGCTCTGCCTCTCTCTCTCTCTCTCTCTCGCTCGCTCTGCCTCTCTCTCTCTCTCGCTCGCTCTGCCTCTCTCTCTCTCTCTCGCTCGCTCTGCCTCTCTCTCTCTCTCTCGCTCGCTCTGCCTCTCTCTCTCTCTCTCTCGCTCGCTCTGCCTCTCTCTCTCTCTCTCTCTCTCTCGCTCGCTCTGCCTCTCTCTCTCTCTCTCTCGCTCGCTCTGCCTCTCTCTCTCTCTCGCTCGCTCTGCCTCTCTCTCTCTCTCTCTCGCTCGCTCTGCCTCTCTCTCTCTCTCTCTCGCTCGCTCTGCCTCTCTCTCTCTCTCTCTCTCGCTCGCTCTGCCTCTCTCTCTCTCTCTCTCGCTCGCTCGGCCTCTCTCTCACTCTCTCGCTCGCTCGGCCTCTCTCTCTCTCTCTCTCGCTCGCTCGGCCTCTCTCTCTCTCTCTCTCGCTCGCTCGGCCTCTCTCTCTCTCTCTCTCGCTCGCTCGGCCTCTCTCTCTCTCTCTCTCGCTCGCTCGGCCTCTCTCTCTCTCTCTCTCGCTCGCTCGGCCTCTCTCTCTCTCTCTCTCTCGCTCGCTCGGCCTCTCTCTCTCTCTCTCTCTCTCGCTCGCTCGGCCTCTCTCTCTCTCTCTCTCTCTCGCTCGCTCGGCCTCTCTCTCTCTCTCTCTCTCTCGCTCGCTCGGCCTCTCTCTCTCTCTCTCTCTCTCGCTCGCTCGGCCTCTCTCTCTCTCTCTCTCTCTCGCTCGCTCGGCCTCTCTCTCTCTCTCTCTCTCTCGCTCGCTCGGCCTCTCTCTCTCTCTCTCTATCTCGCTCGCTCGGCCTCTCTCTCTCTCTCGCTCGCTCGGCCTCTCTCTCTCTCTCGCTCGCTCGGCCTCTCTCTCTCTCTCGCTCGCTCGGCCTCTCTCTCTCTCTCGCTCGCTCGGCCTCTCTCTCTCTCTCGCTCGCTCGGCCTCTCTCTCTCTCTCGCTCGCTCGGCCTCTCTCTCTCTCTCGCTCGCTCGGCCTCTCTCTCTCTCTCGCTCGCTCGGCCTCTCTCTCTCTCTCGCTCGCTCGGCCTCTCTCTCTCTCTCGCTCGCTCGGCCTCTCTCTCTCTCTCGCTCGCTCGGCCTCTCTCTCTCTCTCGCTCGCTCGGCCTCTCTCTCTCTCTCGCTCGCTCGGCCTCTCTCTCTCTCTCTCTCGCACTCGCTCTGCCTCTCTCTCTCTCTCTCTCTCGCGCTCGCTCTGCCTCTCTCTCTCTCTCTCTCTCGCGCTCGCTCTGCCTCTCTCTCTCTCGCGCTCGCTCTGCCTCTCTCTCTCTCGCGCTCGCTCTGCCTCTCTCTCTCTCGCGCTCGCTCTGCCTCTCTCTCTCTCTCTCTCGCGCTCGCTCTGCCTCTCTCTCTCTCTCTCTCTCGCTCGCTCGCTCTGCCTCTCGCTCGCTCGCTCTGCCTCTCGCTCGCTCTGCCTCTCGCTCGCTCTGCCTCTCGCTCGCTCGCTCTGCCTCTCGCTCGCTCGCTCTGCCTCTCGCTCGCTCGCTCTGCCTCTCGCTCGCTCGCTCTGCCTCTCGCTCGCTCGCTCTGCCTCTCGCTCGCTCGCTCTGCCTCTCGCTCGCTCGCTCTGCCTCTCGCTCGCTCGCTCTGCCTCTCGCTCGCTCGCTCTGCCTCTCGCTCGCTCGCTCTGCCTCTCGCTCGCTCGCTCTGCCTCTCGCTCGCTCGCTCTGCCTCTCGCTCGCTCGCTCTGCCTCTCGCTCGCTCGCTCTGCCTCTCGCTCGCTCGCTCTGCCTCTCGCTCGCTCGCTCTGCCTCTCGCTCGCTCGCTCTGCCTCTCGCTCGCTCGCTCTGCCTCTCGCTCGCTCGCTCTGCCTCTCGCTCGCTCGCTCTGCCTCTCGCTCGCTCGCTCTGCCTCTCGCTCGCTCGCTCTGCCTCTCGCTCGCTCGCTCTGCCTCTCGCTCGCTCGCTCTGCCTCTCGCTCGCTCGCTCTGCCTCTCGCTCGCTCGCTCTGCCTCTCGCTCGCTCGCTCTGCCTCTCGCTCGCTCGCTCTGCCTCTCGCTCGCTCGCTCTGCCTCTCGCTCGCTCGCTCTGCCTCTCGCTCGCTCGCTCTGCCTCTCTCTCTCTCTCTCTCTCGCTCGCTCTGCCTCTCTCGCTCGCTCTGCCTCTCTCGCTCGCTCTGCCTCTCTCGCTCGCTCTGCCTCTCTCGCTCGCTCTGCCTCTCTCGCTCGCTCTGCCTCTCTCGCTCGCTCTGCCTCTATCGCTCGCTCTGCCTCTCTCGCTCGCTCTGCCTCTCTCTCTCTCTCGCTCGCTCTGCCTCTCTCTCTCTCTCTCTCTCGCTCGCTCGGCCTCTCTCTCTCTCTCTCTCTCTCGCTCGCTCGGCCTCTCTCTCTCTCTCTCTCTCGCTCGCTCGGCCTCTCTCTCTCTCTCTCTCTCGCTCGCTCGGCCTCTCTCTCTCTCTCTCTCTCGCTCGCTCGGCCTCTCTCTCTCTCTCTCTCGCTCGCTCGGCCTCTCTCTCTCTCTCTCTCTCGCTCGCTCGGCCTCTCTCTCTCTCTCTCTCGCTCGCTCGGCCTCTCTCTCTCTCTCTCTCTCTCGCTCGCTCGGCCTCTCTCTCTCTCTCTCGCTCGCTCGGCCTCTCTCTCTCTCTCTCTCGCTCGCTCGGCCTCTCTCTCTCTCTCGCTCGCTCGGCCTCTCTCTCTCTCTCGCTCGCTCGGCCTCTCTCTCTCTCTCGCTCGCTCGGCCTCTCTCTCTCTCTCGCTCGCTCGGCCTCTCTCTCTCTCTCGCTCGCTCGGCCTCTCTCTCTCTCTCGCTCGCTCGGCCTCTCTCTCTCTCTCGCTCGCTCGGCCTCTCTCTCTCTCTCTCTCGCTCGCCCTGCCTCTCTCTCTCTCTCGCGCTCGCTCTGCCTCTCTCTCTCTCTCTCTCTCTCGCACTCGCTCTGCCTCTCTCTCTCTCTCTCTCTCGCGCTCGCTCTGCCTCTCTCTCTCTCGCGCTCGCTCTGCCTCTCTCTCTCTCTCTCTCGCGCTCGCTCTGCCTCTCTCTCTCTCTCTCGCTCGCTCGCTCTGCCTCTCGCTCGCTCGCTCTGCCTCTCGCTCGCTCGCTCTGCCTCTCGCTCGCTCGCTCTGCCTCTCGCTCGCTCGCTCTGCCTCTCGCTCGCTCGCTCTGCCTCTCGCTCGCTCGCTCTGCCGCTCGCTCGCTCGCTCTGCCGCTCGCTCGCTCGCTCTGCCGCTCGCTCGCTCGCTCTGCCGCTCGCTCGCTCGCTCTGCCTCTCGCTCGCTCGCTCTGCCTCTCGCTCGCTCGCTCTGCCTCTCGCTCGCTCGCTCTGCCTCTCGCTCGCTCGCTCTGCCTCTCGCTCGCTCGCTCTGCCTCTCGCTCGCTCGCTCTGCCTCTCGCTCGCTCGCTCTGCCTCTCGCTCGCTCGCTCTGCCTCTCGCTCGCTCGCTCTGCCTCTCGCTCGCTCGCTCTGCCTCTCGCTCGCTCGCTCTGCCTCTCGCTCGCTCGCTCTGCCTCTCGCTCGCTCGCTCTGCCTCTCGCTCGCTCGCTCTGCCTCTCGCTCGCTCGCTCTGCCTCTCGCTCGCTCGCTCTGCCTCTCGCTCGCTCGCTCTGCCTCTCGCTCGCTCGCTCTGCCTCTCGCTCGCTCGCTCTGCCTCTCGCTCGCTCGCTCTGCCTCTCGCTCGCTCGCTCTGCCTCTCGCTCGCTCTCTGCCTCTCGCTCGCTCGCTCTGCCTCTCGCTCGCTCGCTCTGCCTCTCGCTCGCTCGCTCTGCCTCTCGCTCGCTCGCTCTGCCTCTCGCTCGCTCGCTCTGCCTCTCGCTCGCTCGCTCTGCCTCTCGCTCGCTCGCTCTGCCTCTCGCTCGCTCGCTCTGCCTCTCGCTCGCTCGCTCTGCCTCTCGCTCGCTCGCTCTGTCTCGCTCGCTCGCTCTGTCTCTCTCGCTCGCTCGCTCTGTCTCTCTCGCTCGCTCGCTCTGTCTCTCTCGCTCGCTCTGTCTCTCTCGCTCGCTCGCTCTGTCTCGCTCGCTCGCTCTGTCTCGCTCGCTCGCTCTGTCTCGCTCGCTCGCTCTGTCTCGCTCGCTCGCTCTGTCTCGCTCGCTCGCTCTGTCTCGCTCGCTCTGGCTCGCTCGCTCGCTCTGGCTCGCTCGCTCGCTCTGGCTCGCTCGCTCGCTCTGGCTCGCTCGCTCGCTCTGGCTCGCTCGCTCGCTCTGGCTCGCTCGCTCGCTCTGGCTCGCTCGCTCGCTCTGGCTCGCTCGCTCGCTCGCTCTGTCTGGCTCGCTCGCTCGCTCGCTCGCTCTGTCTGGCTCGCTCGCTCGCTCGCTCGCTCTGTCTGGCTCGCTCGCTCGCTCGCTCGCTCTGTCTGGCTCGCTCGCTCGCTCGCTCGCTCGCTCTGTCTGGCTCGCTCGCTCGCTCGCTCTGTCTGGCTCGCTCGCTCGCTCGCTCGCTCTGTCTGGCTCGCTCGCTCGCTCTGTCTGGCTCGCTCGCTCGCTCGCTCGCTCTGTCTGGCTCGCTCGCTCGCTCGCTCTGTCTGGCTCGCTCGCTCGCTCGCTCGCTCTGTCTGGCTCGCTCGCTCGCTCGCTCGCTCTGTCTGGCTCGCTCGCTCGCTCGCTCGCTCGCTCTGTCTGGCTCGCTCGCTCGCTCGCTCGCTCTGTCTGGCTCGCTCGCTCGCTCGCTCGCTCTGTCTGGCTCGCTCGCTCGCTCTGTCTGGCTCGCTCGCTCGCTCGCTCTGTCTGGCTCGCTCGCTCGCTCGCTCTGTCTGGCTCGCTCGCTCGCTCGCTCGCTCTGTCTGGCTCGCTCGCTCGCTCGCTCGCTCTGTCTGGCTCGCTCGCTCGCTCGCTCGCTCTGTCTGGCTCGCTCGCTCGCTCGCTCGCTCTGTCTGGCTCGCTCTGTCTGGCTCGCTCGCTCGCTCGCTCTGTCTGGCTCGCTCGCTCGCTCGCTCGCTCTGTCTGGCTCGCTCGCTCGCTCTGTCTGGCTCGCTCGCTCGCTCTGTCTGGCTCGCTCGCTCGCTCGCTCGCTCTGTCTGGCTCGCTCGCTCGCTCTGTCTGGCTCGCTCGCTCGCTCTGTCTGGCTCGCTCGCTCGCTCGCTCGCTCTGTCTGGCTCGCTCGCTCGCTCGCTCGCTCTGTCTGGCTCGCTCGCTCGCTCGCTCGCTCGCTCTGTCTGGCTCGCTCGCTCGCTCGCTCTGTCTGGCTCGCTCGCTCGCTCGCTCGCTCTGTCTGGCTCGCTCGCTCGCTCTGTCTGGCTCGCTCGCTCGCTCGCTCGCTCTGTCTGGCTCGCTCGCTCGCTCTGTCTGGCTCGCTCGCTCGCTCGCTCGCTCTGTCTGGCTCGCTCGCTCGCTCGCTCGCTCGCTCTGTCTGGCTCGCTCGCTCGCTCGCTCTGTCTGGCTCGCTCGCTCGCACGCTCGCTCGCTCTGTCTGGCTCGCTCGCTCGCTCTGTCTGGCTCGCTCGCTCGCTCGCTCGCTCTGTCTGGCTCGCTCGCTCGCTCGCTCTGTCTGGCTCGCTCGCTCGCTCGCTCTGTCTGGCTCGCTCGCTCGCTCGCTCGCTCTGTCTGGCTCGCTCGCTCGCTCGCTCGCTCGCTCTGTCTGGCTCGCTCGCTCGCTCGCTCTGTCTGGCTCGCTCGCTCGCTCGCTCTGTCTGGCTCGCTCGCTCGCTCGCTCTGTCTGGCTCGCTCGCTCGCTCGCTCGCTCTGTCTGGCTCGCTCGCTCGCTCGCTCGCTCTGTCTGGCTCGCTCGCTCTGCCGCTCGCTCGCTCTGTCCCTCTCGCTCGCTCGCTCGCTCTGTCCCTCTCGCTCGCTCGCTCGCTCTGTCTCTCTCGCTCGCTCGCTCGCTCTGTCTGGCTCGCTCGCTCGCTCTGTCTGGCTCGCCCGCTCGCTCGGCCCCTCCCGCCCGCCCGCCCGCTCGGCCCCTCCCGCCCGCCCGCCCGCTCGGCCCCCTCCCGCCCCGCCCGCCCGCTTGGCCCCTCCCGCCCGCCCGCCCGCTCGGCCCCTCCCGCCCGCCCGCCCGCTCGGCCCCTCCCGCCCGCCCGCCCGCTCGGCCCCTCCCGCCCGCCCGCCCGCTCGGCCCCTCCCGCCCGCCCGCCCGCTCGGCCCCTCCCGCCCGCCCGCCCGCTCGGCCCCTCCCGCCCCGCCCGCCCGCTCGGCCCCTCCCGCCCGCCCGCCCGCTCGGCCCCTCCCGCCCGCCCGCTCGGCCCCTCCCGCCCGCCCGCCCGCTCGGCCCCTCCCGCCCGCCCGCCCGCTCGGCCCCTCCCGCCCGCCCGCCCGCTCGGCCCCTCCCGCCCGCCCGCCCGCTCGGCCCCTCCCGCCCGCCCGCCCGCTCGGCCCTCCCGCCCGCCCGCCCGCTCGGCCCCGCCCGCCCCGCTCGGCCCCGCCCGCCCGCTCGGCCCCGCCCGCCCGCTCGGCCCCGCCCGCCCGCTCGGCCCCTCCCGCCCGCCCGCCCGCTCGGCCCCTCCCGCCCGCCCGCCCGCTCGGCCCCTCCCGCCCGCCCGCCCGCTCGGCCCCTCCCGCCCGCCCGCCCGCTCGGCCCCTCCCGCCCGCCCGCCCGCTCGGCCCCTCCCGCCCGCCCGCCCGCTCGGCCCCCTCCCGCCCGCCGCCCGCTCGGCCCCTCCCGCCCGCCCGCCCGCTCGGCCCCTCCCGCCCGCCCGCCCGCTCGGCCCCTCCCGCCCGCCCGCTCGGCCCCTCCCGCCCGCCCGCTCGGCCCCTCCCGCCCGCCCGCCCGCTCGGCCCCTCCCGCCCGCCCGCCCGCTCGGCCCCTCCCGCCCGCCCGCCCGCTCGGCCCCTCCCGCCCGGCCCCCGCCCGCTCGGCCCCTCCCGCCCGCCCGCCCGCTCGGCCCCCTCCCGCCCGCCCGCCCGCTCGGCCCCTCCCGCCCCGCCCGCTCGGCCCCCTCCCGCCCCGCCCGCTCGGCCCCTCCCGCCCGCCCGCTCGGCCCCTCCCGCCCGCTCGGCCCCTCCCGCCCGCCCGCCCGCTCGGCCCCTCCCGCCCGCCCGCCCGCTCGGCCCCTCCCGCCCCGCCCGCCCGCTCGGCCCTCCCGCCCGCCCGCCCGCCCGGGCCCCTCCCGCCCCGCCCGCCCGGCCCCTCCCGCCCGCCCGCCGGCCCCTCCCGCCCGCCGCCCGGCCCCTCCCGCCCGCCCGCCCGCTCGGCCCCTCCCGCCCGCCCGCCCCGCTCGGCCCCTCCCGCCCGCCCGCCCGCTCGGCCCCTCCCGCCCGCCCGCCCGCTCGGCCCCTCCCGCCCGCCCGCCCGCTCGGCCCCTCCCGCCCGCCCGCCCGCTCGGCCCCTCCCGCCCGCCCGCCCGCTCGGCCCCTCCCGCCCGCCCGCCCGCTCGGCCCCTCCCGCCCGCCCGCCCGCTCGGCCCCTCCCGCCCGCCCGCCCGCTCGGCCCCTCCCGCCCGCCCGCCCGCTCGGCCCCTCCCGCCCGCCCGCCCGCCCGGCCCCTCCCGCCCGCCCGCCCGCTCGGCCCCTCCCGCCCGCCCGCTCGGCCCCTCCCGCCCGCCCGCTCGGCCCCTCCCGCCCGCCCGCTCGGCCCCGCCCGCCCGCCCGCTCGGCCCCTCCCGCCCCCGCCCGCCCGCTCGGCCCCTCCCGCCCGCCCGCTCGGCCCCTCCCGCCCGCCCGCCCGCTCGGCCCCTCCCGCCCGCCCGCTCGGCCCCTCCCGCCCGCCCGCTCGGCCCCTCCCGCCCGCCCGCCCGCTCGGCCCCTCCCGCCCGCCCGCCCGCTCGGCCCCTCCCGCCCGCCCGCCCGCTCGGCCCCTCTTACCCCTCCCTGTGCACAGTCCCTCATGTCTCTTTATATCTCCTCTTTTCCCTCCACAGCCTCCTACGTTCTCTTCCTCCCCCCCACCCCACTTCCATCTGCACGGTCTCTCTTTCTCTTTTGCCCACTCACTCCAGCAATCTCTCTCACTCTCCCTCTTTCTCTCACTGTCTCTCCTGTAGGAGATTGTGATGCCGGAGGTATTATATGAAGAGGTGATTGAAGTTGATGAGCGAGTGGTTCTACAACAGGAGGGTTGCCAGCTACCTAAACAGGCTGGATTGGAGACAGTCGTGGGTAGGTTGTGTCCATGTCACAGCTCGTCGGTCACCTAGAATAGAATCTTTGAATTTCACAACTCATTGTTCCAGTGTCCACTCAGTGAAGGAGATCTCCCCATAGGCCCAACCACTACCCCTTCCTTCACTCAGTAAATTATATTTTCATTATCTACATCTCTTTTGAAAGTGGTTATGAATTCTTTTGTGTTCACCTGAAAGACCAATCGGTTTGGTAGCTCACTGAGACTCCTAATTCCACAGCACTATCTGTAGAAGAACAGTGTGTTTTCCTTGCGCTCTGCGTTGAGCTCTCAACCTTCAATGTTTCATATCTCTGACTCTCTCTCTCCCTCAGAGTCCCGCTGAGATGGGCTTCTGACCCCCATACCCACTCCATCATCAGGATTGCCTATTCCCACCTCCTTAACGTTAGCCATCTCCATCCTCCCCCTCAGCCCATCTCCTGCTGAAACCCTCATCCATGACTTGGTCACCTCTTGATTTCACTATTCCAATGCTCTCCTGGCTGGCCTCCCATCTTCTAATCTCCATAAACTTATGGTCATCCAAAACTCTGCCCATATCCTAAACCACCCCCCAAGCCCTGATCGTCCATCACCTCTGACATGCTCTGGCTTCCCATTAAACAATGCCTTGATTTTAAAACTCGCATCCTTCCTTTCAAATCATTTCATGGCCTCAGATCCTTCCCCACAGCACCCCTCTCCATCTCTGCAACCTCCTCCAACCCCACAACCCTCAAGTCTCTGGGCTTCTCCAATTACAGCCTCTTGAGCACCACTGATTTTAATTGCACTGCTATTGGCGGCTGTGCCTTCTCTGAAAATTTCTGGAATTTCCTTCCTAAACCTCTCCACCTCTCACCATCATGTTGTTCCTCAAAACCTTCCTCAGTTACACAAGTTGTAATATCTCCTTATGTGGTTCTGTGTCAAATTCTGTCTGCTAACAGTCCTGTGAAACACCATGGGACATTTCATTGTGTTAAAGACTCCACATAAATGCAAGTTGTTGCTAATTTAGGAGTCAATATCCAAAACATATTTAAAATTAAGGGGAGGTAGTGGCATAGTGGCATTGTCACTGGGTTAGTATTCTGGAGACTCAGGGTAACGTTCTTGAGATCGAATCCTACCACGGCAGATGGTGAAATTCAATAAAAAATCTGGAATTAAAATTCCAATGATGACCATGAAGTACTTTTGAACTGTAGTCACTTTTGTAATGTAGGAATGATGAAAAATATCGTAAAAACCCACCTGGTTCACTACTGTCCTTTAGGGAAGAAAATCTGCCGTCCTTGACTCCAGACCCACAGCAAACTCTTAAATGCCTCTGAAATGGCATTTAATCAGCTCTCAAAGGCATTTAGGGATGGACAATAAATGCTGGCCTAGCCAGTGATGCCCACATCCCATGGATGAATAATAAAAAAAAAATTGGCTGCTTCTTTCTGTTTTGCAGGATCCACGGGAGACCGTGTGGAAATTTGGAGAGCAGTGAACATGAAACAGCTGGAAGGGCAGCTGTTGGGGGTCCTATCGAGGGGCATCCAGAGCCTGGCAGTGGTCCTGCTGCATTCCTACACGTAAGACAGCGGGCAATTAACAGCAACCACTTCCCCACCCCCCACAACCCTGCCACCAAAACCCTCTGAATGCAATTAGGCTTTGTGGATAGATAAGCAACTTCTTCCCTCTGGTCCTAATTCACAGACACACTTCTTGTTCCAGAACATTCCCTGTTAGCATTGAAACTTCCCTTCGTACTACTTGTTCTGAATCATCTTTAAGTTCTTATTACATCATGGGGGTAACGGTGGTAATGACACTGGAATAATAATCCAGAGGCCCGGGCTAATGCCCTGGGGACAGAGATTCAAATCCCACCACAGCAGCTGGTGGAATTTAAGTTCAATTAATAAATGTGGAATTGAAAATTGGAGTTCTCAAGAAGAGTCATACTGGGCTTGAAGCATTAACGCTTTCTCTCTCTCCACAGATGCTGCCAGACTTGCTGATATTTTTCCAGTGCTTTCTGTCTTCATTTCAGATTTCCAATATCTGGAGTATTTAACTTTTATATCTGATCAGCCATGGTATACTGAATGGCGGAGCAGGCTCAAAGGGCTGAATGGCCTACTTCTGCTCCTAAGTCCTATATTTCTAAGTTCCTATGGTCCAATGCCTGTAGATTACAGATACAGCTTAGGAAATTATACAGGATACTTTTCTTCATTTCCACATTAGAATAATGACTACAATTCAAAAGTGCTTCATTGGCTGTAAAGCACTTTGGATGTCTGGTGGTCATGAAAGGTGCCATAAAAATGCATGTCTTTTTTTTTGTTCTTTCTTTATTAGCCAAGGTTTAGAGTATAAGAGCCATAGATGTCATAGATGACAGCTCCTCAAGTGTTTTTTTTACATGTGATGAGGGTTTCTCCCTCTACCACCCTTTCAGGTAGTAAGTTCCAGCCTCCCAACACTGAATGGAAAATGTTCTCCTCAACTCCCCTTTAAATCTTCAGCCCATTATTTTAACTCAGCCCCCTCTTTATTGACCTCTGACACAGGTCCTCCCTATCCATTCTGTCCAGGCCCTTCGTAATTTTATACATCTCAATTAAATCTTCCCTCAGCCTCCCCTGTTCGAAAGAAAACAGCCTCAGCCTATCCAGCCTTTCCTCATTGCTAAAATTCTCCATTCCTGGCAATGTGCTTGTCAATCTACCCTCTCAAGTGTGATCACATCTTTCCTGTGATACCTTGACCAGCACTGTACACAGTCCTCTTAGCTGTGGTCTAACCAGTGTTTCATACAGTTTTAGCACTACAACACTGCTCTTTATACGCTAGGCCACGTCTAATAAAGAGAGGGAAGAAAAGACGTGCATTTCTATAGAACCTTTCAAGACTACCGGACATCCTAAAGTGCTTTACAGCCAATTAAGTACTTTTGAATTGTAGTTATTTTTGTAATGTGGGAATGATTAAAAGTATCCTGTATATTTTCTTAACCACCTTATCTATCTGTCCAGCTACCTCGGGGACCTCTGGATGCACACTGCAAGGTTTCTATGTTCCTCTACACCTTTCAATATTCTATCATTTATTGTGTATTCCCTTGCCTTGTTTGTCCTCCCCGAATGCATTACCTCACACTCCTCTGGATTAAATTCCACTTGCCATTTTTTAACACCCAAAGCCTAACCTCCAGGCCAAACACCCTAAGCCTATCCGCTAATCACAAGCACTAACACTAACTCAAATCCTGTCCATAAATCGCATGGCATCTATAGTGCGATACACATCAGCCGTGTTATCGACAGTCATTGAGGCAGGAATGGCATGCCTGGGCAACTGAGACCGGCTAGTAGCACTCAAGGCATCGAGTGGCTGGGAGATAGGTTCCAGGATCTGGGTCTGATGATGTTGGGGGGAGGCGGGAAGCTGGAAGGGTTTCAACTTTTGTTGGCAAATTCTCCTGTGCAAAAGACTAGTGCCTGGGAAATCAGTCTGTTCTTTAATGCCCTCTTGTGCCAGTTCTGGAACATTTGCCCCCCCCACCCATCCAAGATGCCAAATCTGAAATATTCCCACGGTCTGCCTGTTTTAAAATTATGCGCTGCCAGTTCCGGAACATTCCCGCAAGCTGCTGGTTCTGGACAGTTCCCCCAAGCTATTGGTTCTGGAACATTTCCTTGAGCTGCCTGTTTTCAAACTGCACGATGCCTGTCCTGGAACGTTCCCTCAAGCTGACATATTCCTGGAAAATTCCCTAATCTTGCTTGTTGCTTCAATTTATGATTTGAATGTTCAGATTTCGACCCTCCCCTACAACTGAGGAGTATCTTTCTCAAAACAAAAACAGAATTACCTGGAAAAACTCAGCAGGTCTGGCAGAGTCTGGCGGAGAAGAAAAGAGTTGACGTTTCGAGTCCTCATGACCCTTCGACAGAACTTGAGTTCGAGTCCAAGAAAGAGTTGAAATATAAGCTGGTTTAAGGTGTGTGGGGGTGGGGGGGGTGTAGAGAGAAGTGGAAGGGGTTGGTGTGGTTGTAGGGACAAACAAGCAGTGATAGAAGCAGATCATCAAAAGATGTCACAAACAACAGAACAAAAGAACACATAGGTATTAAAGTTGGTGATATTATCTAAACGAATGTGCTAATTAAGAATGGATGGTAGGGCACTCAAGGTATAGCTCTAGTGGGGGTGGCGAGAGCATAAAAGATTTAAAAATAATGGAAATAGGTGGGAGAAGAAAAATCTATATAATTTATTGGAAAAAAACAAAAGGAAGGGGGAAACAGAAAGGGGGTGGGGATGGAGGAGGGGGCTCAAGACCTAAAGTTGTTGAATTCAATATTCAGTCCGGAAGGCTGTAAAGTGCCTAGTCGGAAGATGAGGTGTTGTTCCTCCAGTTTGCGTTGGGCTTCACTGGGACAATGCAGCAAGCCAAGGACAGACATCTGGGCAAGAGAGCAGGGTGCAGTGTTAAAATGGCAAGCGACAGGGAGGTTTGGGTCATTCTTGCGGACAGTCCACAGGTGTTCTGCAAAGCGGTCGCCCATTTTACGTTTGGTCTCTCCAATGTAGAGGAGACCACATTGGGAGCAAAGAATGCAGTAGACGAAGTTGGGGGAAATGCAAGTGAAATGCTGCTTTACTTGGGCCCCAGCTATGCCTGTCTCTTTATGATGATCTGCTTCTATCACTGCTTGTTTGCCCCTACAACCACACCAACCCCCTCCACTTCTCTCTCTCTCTCTCTCTCTCTCTCCCCCCCCCGCCCCCTACCCAACCGCCACACACACACACACACACACACACACACACACACACACACACACACACCTTAAACCAGCTTATATTTCAACTCCTTCTTGGACTCGAACTCAAGTTCTGTCGAAGGGTCATGAGGACTCGAAACGTCAACTCTTTTCTTCTCCGCCGATGCTGCCAGACCTGCTGAGTTTTTCCAGGTAATTCTGTTTTTGTTTTGGATTTCCAGCATCCGCAGTTTTTTTGTTTTTATCTATGTGAGTATCTTTCTCTCTCTCTCTCTCTCTCTCTCCCTAGTTGGTCTAATCATGAAAAACAGATTGGAGAATTGGCGAAGAGGCTTGGGTTCAAACACATCTCCCTCTCCTCAGAAGTGATGCCCATGGTGCGTGCTGTGCCTCGTGGTTACACTGCCTGTGCTGATGCCTACCTGACGCCATGCATCAAGAGATACCTCAACGGCTTCTGTGCGGGGTTCCAGGACAGTCTCAAAGTAAAGAGTTAACAAAGCGAAAAGACGAGACCTTCTTTTCTAGATATTAGTTTATAGAAAATAACTTTAAACTTCTAGTAATTTCACCGGTCCCCCAGCGTTGAGCATGAGTGAATGAGTTTTGGGCAAGTGTGCGTCTGTGCATGAGAGTGAGAGTACATGTGGGTGTCCGTGCACATATGGGTTATGGTAGGATAATGCTTCCATTACTGGGCTAGTAATCCAGAGGCCTGGACTAATGATCCAGACACAAGAGTTCAAATCCCACAACGGCAGCTGGGAAATTTAAATTCAATTAATTTTTAAAAAAAATCTGGAATATAAAGGTAGTCTCAGTAATGGTGACCATGAAACTAATGGATTGTTGTAATAGCGGCTGGAGGAACTGTGGTAATGTTCTGCACCGTCCAGTTGCGTAACGATGGATGCAGAAAGGAGCTGAACATTAGTTAAGGACAGAGCGTAGGTTCCTTCGATCCCAGGGCCCCCTCAATCCAAATGCTCTTCCACTTCTAGGATGTTCGGGTGCTGTTCATGCAGTCTGATGGTGGGCTGACTCCAATGGAGAGCTTTAATGGGTCTCGGGCCATCCTGTCAGGGCCAGCGGGTGGTGTTGTGGGCTACGCAATCACCACATACGGAGAAGGGTGTGCAGAGCCGGTCATCGGCTTCGATATGGGTGGTGAGTAACTTCCCTTTCTTCCCATCCCCTGCTGAGGAGCACCAACTTCTCTGTGTGGGATCATGGCCCCATTACCCCTCCCAGTGACATTCTCCCTCCCCTCAGATCCTCTGAGAAATTCTCTCTCTCTCTTTCCCCCCTGCCCCGCCCCAAGGATCCTCTAGAACAAACCCACACCCTTCCAAATCACCTGATGTAAACGCTGCTCCCCGGGATGAACTGATGTCCCCTTCCCCAACATGTCTTCATCGCCGCTGCTCAGAGGCACGTTGTGCTCCCCCCAGGTTTATCCAGTGTCTCCCATTCCCTCCCTCACTCCCTTGGGATTTTCGAGTGTCCCCTCCCCACCCTCCCAAGGCCTCGGAACTAACCAGTGCTCCCCTGCCTCTGGATTATCCAGTGTCCCCCCCCCCCCCCCCCCCCCCCCCGCCCCCCAAAACTATGCCTGAAGTGATACGCTACCCTTCACCCACTCCAACCGCACTGTACCTGGGATGTTTCCTCTGTAAATGGGGGGTGGGTCACTGAGCCATCCCTGATCGAATGGATGAGGAGTGTTACTGCAGGAAGCCTGACTGCCCCTTTCACCACCCCGCCATCCTGGGGTGTTTTTTTTTTTCTGCATCCCACACCCCACCAATCCCCATTCCAATTCCAGGCACATCAACAGACGTGAGCCGCTATGCAGGAGAATACGAGCACGTGTTTGAGGCCACGACTGCAGGAATCACTGTCCAGGCCCCTCAGCTTGATGTCAACACCGTGGCAGCTGGTGGAGGCTCCATCCTCTCGTTCAGGTGAGTGTGGCCAGCAATGCACCCCTGAACGTGTCCTCATGGGTCAGTGTTAGCACTCTGCCCTCTGAGTCATGACGTCTTGGGTTCCAATTCTGCTCTAATGGGAGTTTTGCCTTCTTGTGTTTGATAGGGGAGAAGATGACGTAGTAGCAATGTCACTGGTACACGACTAGTAATCCAGAGGCCCGGGCTAATGCCCTGGGGACACGGGTTCAAATCCCACCACAACAGCTGGTGGAATTTAAATTCAACTACTAAATCTGGAATTGAAAGCTACTCTCAGTAATGGTGACCATGAAACTACCATCGATTGTTGTAAAAACCCATCTGGTTCACTAATGTTCCTTAGGGAAGGAAATCTGTTGCCCTTACCTGGTCTGGCCTACATGTGACTCCAGACCCACAGCAATGTGGTTGGCCCTTAACTGCCCTTTGAAGTGGCCGAGCCAGCCACTCAGTTCAAGGGCAATTGAGGATGGGCAACAAATGCCAGCAACACCCAGAACCCATGAAAGAATTTTTAAAAAAATCCCAAATAAGATTCATTGGCTGGGAAGAGCTTTGGGGTGTGTTGAAGTCACGAAGGATGATTATACCTGAGATTAATTGTTCAGACGGTATGAGACGGAGAGTGGGGATTGAGGGAACGTTCTCTGATTGGTGGGATGTTGCAAGCGCTCTTTTACAGGGATCTGATCTAGGCATCAGTCTTTCAATACTTATACTAATGAAGGAATGCAGAGCTGAGTATTGAAGTTTGGCACAAAGTTAGGAGACACAATGGGCTGGATTGCATGGCGATGGCAGGGGTCCGGCTACCAGGGTTGAAATTGTGGGGGTTTGGGAAAGGGGTCGCCAGCAAACCCACTTTGGCGGTCAATAGGACCCAAGGTCCAGCATCTGGAGCTGCTGTCCCTGTTGAAGACGGTCGGCCTCCCCTGGGATGGTCATTCAAGTGCCACTGGGGGCTGTGACCAGCTGAGCAGCACCTGGACGAAGCACATACAATGATAACGTACGTATGCCCTTATAATCAGGTAAGTAGGGTCAGAGGGTGCCAACGGCAGTCAGGCAGGCCCCTGCAAGTGGGAGGGTTGCTGAGGGCATGCAGTACTGCTGTCATGATGGTGGCCATTGCCACCGGGTGGGGCAGGGGTCACTCCCTGAACCAAAGAATAGCCCAAAAAAAGGGCTCCCACACCAAATCCTGCCAGAAGGCTGCTAAGCTGTACTGGACAGTCTCCCCACATGGCAGCAACCCCCACCCCCCCCTCCCCGGGCCAAAGCACTGGTAAAATGCCACTGGAGCCAGGAGGATGCCCTTAATTGGCCACTTAGGTGGATCAACAATCTCCAGGGGATGGGCTGCCTGCAACCCTTCCCGCCTCTGGCAAGATGGCAAGAATGAAAGACCTACCACCAGTTACCTTCCCGCATCATCTTGCCAACCTACCTGTCCCCAGTTGTGCAGATGGGAGCAATAAGTTGCAAAGGGACAGAGACCGAACGGACGAGCCTGTGACAGGCAAAGTTTAGTATGAGACTATCCGCTGCGGATTTGACAATCCTGACCAGTCAGAGATCAGGAACTGTGAGGAGCAGTGGGAGAGATTTGACTGTCCACATAACCAAAGCACTGACAGTTCATGTGTGCCAGTCATGTTTCAACATGAAGGACACATTAACACCAGTGATAAAAATTCAGCCCCTCTTTCTTTTCTGTATTGTCATTGTGGACTTACACCATAGGGGCCCTACCCATTCTCCCTTCGGGATGTCAGGTTGCTTGGAGCACATATGTAACGAGGGTAGGATTGTGGGCCCAGTCTTGCACCCTGGCACAGGGAAGCTCTACACGCTGGTGCACCAGAGTCCGCTGTAGATTCCTGAACAGCCTGAGCACAAAGTATTCTTTAACCACAACAACAACTTGCTTTTATATAGCAGCTTTAACATAGTTAAACATCCCAAGGTGTTTCACAGGTGCTATAATTAAGCAATATTTGACACTGTTACATTAAGTGATATTAGGACAGATGACCAAAAGGTTTTAAAGATTGTCTTATGTGAGAATGGATGTTTTTTTAATATATTTTTGGGGAATGTTGGATTATTCTTTGAAGAAGGCAATGTGTGTGTGTGTGTGTGTGTGTGTAAATGATTTAATTAAGCTGGGGAAAGTAATAATTAATAAGGAGACAAGTTGTCTGGGAGGTTTAAAACATGAAAGGAAGATAGAGGTGTTAGATTTGGGGTACAAGTGAATAGTTTGGATCTAACATTTGCATTTTTAGATAAATTAAGAGTTCATTTGATATCAAAAGGAAGTCAAGAGGTAACAAGAAACATGTTTGCATCTTGCAGCAGTTCCATGGCTAAATAGAGTATTATATTTCATTGATCCAAAAGCAGAGACAAAATAGAAACATGAAAGATTTTATGTTTGGAGGGATTTGAGTTTCAAAGATTTGAGAATAATAGAACCTGAGATAAAAGGGGGGAAAAGGTCTTTTAGAGCTACTGAGGAGAGCTGTTGGCTGTGAGGGAGATCTCCTGGAAACAGCTCCAGGCTGGGAAAAGGTGCACTTTGAATCAGCCATCAGTCAGGTCAGAAAAATCTTGGGCTGCAAGTTGTGCACTGAAGTTTTGGGTTTCCACAGCAGAGTGGGAGAGAGTTTAAGTGGCTGTGTAGTATGCCTTTATTAAATTTACTGCAGTTTGCCTTGGGTAATGTTACTGGACTTTTATAGTTAAACATCTATAAGGGATGGTTGCCTGGAAGGTATTGTGGGTCTGACCAAGCAAGAGTCTTTTGGGGGAATGTTTTGTAAGACTAATTTTAACTGTGCAACTGTAATCTTGTGTGCTTAAGTTTTCTTTTATTCTTGTTAATAAATCTTTTACTTTTAATTTTTAAAATCCCAAAAGTATTACTGGACTTTTTTCTGTTGAGATCAGTACACCCCTGTCTTGTATTCAGAATACAAAGAAAATGTATGGCCTGTAAGCCAAGTTTCCCTCTGGGGTTTGGTTTGCGCAGCAATTAACATAGGCTGTGGTCACAACACTTAAAAGGAAGAGAGAGAGGTAATGAGGTGGAGAGGTGTAGGGAGGGTATGCCGGAGCTTGGGGCCTTTGCAACTGAAGGCACAGCCACCAACAGTGGAGCAACTAAAATCGGAGATGCTCGTGGCCAAAAATAGATGAGTGCAGATATTTCTGAGGATTGTGGGGCTGGAAGATTACAGAGAAAAGGAGGCCATGGAGGGATTTGAAAACAAGGATGAGGATTTTTAAGCTGTTTCATTTAGGGACCAGAAGCCAATATTGGTCAGGAGCACACGGAATATTGTACGTGTGGGGAATTAGCCACATCAATGACTCGTAACCTCAAGAACAAGTGTCTCTCTCTGTCTTTATCTTGCTGCTTCTCAGACACAATTTCCTCTTCCAGGTCAGGGCTGTTTGTTGTTGGTCCAGAATCAGCTGGAGCTCATCCGGGTCCCACCTGCTATCGGAAAGGTCAGTGACTGGGACCGTGAGCAAAACCACCCACTGTATCCATCACCAGGGAGTTAGTCACTCTCACATTCATTTCAAACACTGGGTTCTACCTGTCATTGTTTGTCATACCACTCATGACAAATCTTTGAGACACTGATTAGGCCCCAGCTGGAGTCTTTCAACTAATTCTGGGCACCGCACTTTGGGGAGGATGTCCAAGCCTTGGAGAAGGTGTGGTGGAGATTTGCTGGAATGATTCCAAGCATGAGGGACTTCAGCTATGTGGAGAGACTGGAGAAGCTGGGATTGTTTAATTTGGAGCAAAGAAGATTAAAATGAGATTTAATAGAGGTGTCCAAGATCGTGAAGGGTTTTGACAGAGTAAATAAGGAGAAACTGTTTCCAGTGGCAGGAGGGTTGGTAACCAGAGGGATACAAATTGCGGATAATTGGCAAAAAGCACAGAATCCAGAATTGTTACAGTACAGAAGGAAGCTATTTGGCCCTTCATTTCAGCACTGGCTCTCTGAATGAGCAATTCAGTTAGTGCCTTCTCCTCGTAACCCTGCATATTCTTCCTTTTCAGGTAACAATCTAATTCCCTTTTAAATGCCTCAATTGAACCTGCCTCCACCAACTCTTGGGCCAGTGCATTCCAAATCTTAACCACACGCTGTGTGAAAAAGTTTTTTCTCATATCCAGGAGATATGGAGGAATTTTTTTTGAACAAGATCTGTAATGAACTGTCTGAAAGGGGGTTGTAATCATATTCCATATGACCTTTAAAAAAGCAATTGGGCATTACTGGAAAAGGAACTCCTTAATATAAAGAGCTATGAGGAAAGAGCAGAGGACTGGGTCTAATTGGATAGCTCTTTCAAATAGCTGGCACATGCAATGCGGGCTGATTGGCCTCCTCCTGTGCTGTGTGATTCTATGTAAGAGCTCAGACCTGCTTGGAGTCCTCTGACCCCAGCCAGGCAGCAAATAGACAGCTGCAGTTAAACATCAGAATAATAGAGGGATGAAAGCGTAATGGTTACGTTACTGCACTAGTTCATGAATTCAAATCCCAACACAGCAGCTGGGGGGATGTAAATTCAAGTAAATAATAAACCTGGAATTAAATGGTGGCTTCATTAATAATATTGATGAAGCTATCATTGATTGTTGTAAAAACCCATCTAGCTCACTAATGTCTTTCAGGGTAGGAAATCTGCCATCCTTGTCCAATCTGACTTACCACCAGTCTTTGTGGAAAAGATTAGTGGTAAACTAGAGGATTGGGAAAGTTTTAAAAACCAACAAAAAATGACCAAAAAATATTAGAGCAAGAAAATAAACTTTGAGCTAAACTGGCAAGTAATATAAAAATGGACAATAAGAGCTTCTTTAAATATATAAAAAGGAAGAGAGAGGCCACAGTGAACATAGGCCCCTGAGAGAATGAGGCTGGGGAAATAATAATGGGGAACCAGGAAATGGCAGAGGAGTTGAATAAATATATTGCTTCAGTCTTCACGGTAGGAGATATTAATAGCATTCCAAAAATACTGAATAATCTAGGGGCAAAAGTCAGGGAGGAAATAAATATAATAACTATCACTAGAAGAAAAAATACTAGGGAAACTAATGGGGCTAAAGGCTGATATCCTAGGATATTAAAGGAAGTAGCTACAGAGATAGTTGATGCACTGGTAGTAATATTCCAAGAATCCTTGTATTCTGGAAAAGTCCCAGAGGATTGGAAAACTGCCAATGTAACACCCTTATTCAAAAAGGGAGGGAGACAAAAGAACAGGTAACTATAGACCAGTTAGATTAGCATCTGTCATTGGGAAAATATTGGATTCTATTACAAAGGATGTAATAGCAGAGCATTTAGAAATGCATAATCTAATCAAGCAGAGTCAGCATGGCTTCATGAAGAGGACATCATGCCTGACAAATTTATTAGAATTCTTTGAGGAGGTAACAAGCAGGATAGATAAAGGGGCTCCAGGAGATGTAATGTGCTTGGATTTGCAAAAAATGTTCAATGAGGTCCTGCACATCAGGCTAATTAATAAGACAAGGGCCCCTGGTGTTGGGGGTAGTATATTAGCATGGATAGAGGATTCACTAACTAATAGAAGACAGAGTTGGAATAAGGGGGGCATTTTCAGGATGGCAACCTGTAACTGGTGGAGTGCCACAGGGATCAGTGCTGGGGCCACAATTATTTACAATATATATTAATAACTTGGATGAGGGAAGTGAATGTACTATTGCTAAGTTTGCAAATGACACAAAAATAGGTGGAAAGGCAAGTGGTGAGGATGACAGAGTCTGCAGACAGGTAAAATGAATGGGCAAAAAGTTGGCAGATGGAATATAATGTGGGAAAATGTGAGGTTATGCACTTTGGCAGGAAGAATAGAGGAGCTGAATATTATTTAAATGAAGAAAGACTGCAGAAAGCTGCAGCACAGAAGGATTTGGGGGTCCTCGTGCACGAATCACAAAAAGATAGCATACAAGTTCAACAGGTAATAGGGAAGGCAAATGGAATGTTTGCCTTTATTTCAAAGGGAATGGAGTATAAAAATAGAGAAATCTTGCTAAAACTATACAAGGCACTAGTTAGACCACACCTAGAATACTGTGAACAGTTTTGGTCCCGTTACCTAAGGAAAGATATACTGGCACTGGAGGCAGTCCAGAGAAGGTTCATTAGGTTGATCCCAGCTATGGAGGGATTTTCTTCTGAGGAGAGGTTGAGTAGGTTGGGCCAGTACTCATTGGAGTTTAGAAGAATGAGAGGCAACCTTATTGAAACATATGATTCTTAGGGGGTTTGAGAGGGTAGATGCTGAGAGGTTGTTTCCCCTTGTGGGAGAGTTTAGGACCAGAGGGCATAATCTCAGAGTAAAGGGTCACCCATTTAAGACAGATGAGGAGGGATTTCCTCTTTGAGAGTAGTGAGTCTGTGAAATTCTTTACCGCAGAGAGCTGTAGAGGCTGGGTTGTTAAGTGTATTCAAGGCTGAGATAATCAGACTTTTAATCGGTAATGGAATCAAGGGTTATGGGGAAAAGACAGAAAAGTGGAGTTAAGGATGATCAGTTCAGCCATGACCTCATTGAATGGCGAAGCAGACTTGATGGGCCGAATGGCCTACTGCTCCTGCGTCTCATGGTCTAATGGTCTACATGTGACTCCAAACCCACAGCAATGTGATTGACTCTTGATTGTCGGAGTGTCAGTACTGAGGGAGCATTGCACTGTCAGAGGGTCAGTACTGAAGGAATGCTGTACTGCTGGAGGGATAATACTGAGGGAGCCCCACACTGCCGGAGAGTCAGTACTAAGGAAGCGCTGCACTGTTGGTGGGTCATTATTGAGGAAGTGCTGTACTATCAGAGGAGCAGAACTGAAGGAGATCTGCACTGTTGGAGGATGAGGTGACTGCTGTACTATCGAAGGGTCAGTACTGAAAGAACACTGTTCTGTAGGAGCTGCCATCTTCCCAAAGAGACATTAAACCAAGGTTAGGTTGGAGTAAGAGATCTCATAGTGCCTCTCAAAGAAGAGCAGGGGAGTTATCCCTGGATTCCTGACCAATATTAAACCCTCAACCAACATTACTACAAGAGTTGATCTGATCAATGTCACATTATTGTTTGTGGGAGATTGCTATGTTTAACTTCCTGCCACTACTACAATACAACAGTGACTACACTTCAAAGAATTCTTCATTGGTTGTAATGCTTTGGGATGTTCTGAGGTTTTTTTAAATTTCATTCCCAGGATGTGGGCTTTGCTGGCTGGGCCAGTATTTATTGTCCATCCCTAGTTGCCCTTGAGAAGGTGGTGATGAGCTGCCTTCTTGAACCGCTGCAGTCCATGTGGTGTAGGTACACCCACTATACTGTTAGGGAGGGAGTTCCCTCAGGATTTTGATCCAGCGATAGTGAAGGAATGGCAATATATTTCCAAGTCAGGATGGTGAGTGATTTGGAGGGGAACTTCCAGATGGTGGTGTTCCCACCATCTGCTGCCCTTGTCCTTCTAGATGATAGTGGCTGTGGGTTTGGAAGGTGCTGTCGAAGCAGCCTTGGTGAATTCCTGCAGTGCATCTTGTAGATGGTACACACTGCTGCTACTGTGCTTCGGTGGTGGAGGGAGTGAATGACTCCACAACCACAAACAATCAAGCAGGCTGCTTTGTCCTGGATGGTGTCAAGCTTCTTAAGTGTTGTAGGAGCTGCACTCATCCAGGCAAGTGGAGTGCATTCCATCACACTCCTGACTTGTAGGTGGCGGACAGGCTTTGGGGAGTCAGGAGGTGAGTTAGTCGTCACACGATTCCTAGCCTCTGACCTGCTCTTGTAGCCACAGTATATGGCTAGTCCAGTTCAGTTTCTGGTCATTGGTAACCCCCAGGATGTTGATAGTGGAGGATTCAGTGATGGTAATGCCATTGAACATCAAGGGGCGATGGTTGGATTCTCTCTTGTTGGATATGGTCATTGCCTGAAAACTTGTGTGCCACTTGTCAGCTCAAGCCTGCATATTGTCCAGGTCTTGCTGCATTTGGACATGGACTGCTAGAAATGCAGGCTAATTGATTTTCAAATTTGACCACTTTATATTGTGTTTTTGAATCCTAAACTGCTGTTGTAAGCTGTCCCAAGGAGCCTATAGGAATATTAACAAATACAAAGAGCCACAAGGAGATATTAGGACAGGCGAGCTTCGTTAAAGTGGTTTTAAGGAGGATCTTAAAGAAGGAGAGAGAGGTGGAGAGGCAGAGAGGTTTAGGGAGGGAATTCCAGATCTTAGAGCCCAGGCTGCTGAAGAGCTCATGAGTACAACTACTGAGATTTGATGCACCATTTAACCTGATCATCTCGCCTTATTGGTTTCCCAGGGGGGCCACTCACTATCACCGATGCCAACCTTTGCCTTGGGCGACTGTTGCCGGATTATTTTCCCAAAATCTTCGGAGCCACGGAAGACCAGCCACTGTGGAGGGAAGGGACTCTTGAGGGGTTCCAGGAGGTTGCAGAAAGAGTCAACACCTTCCTCTGTGACCAATCACAGGATGATGAGGAGAAACGCTTTGGCCAATCGCAGAAGACTGTGGAAGAAGTTGCCCTGGGATTCGTCCGGGTGGCCAACGAATCAATGTGTCGACCAATCAGAGCTCTTACTCAGGTACGTCGTGAGTCATTTGGATGATGGAGCAAGCACAGGTATAGTGGATAGATTCAGCCGTACAGGTACTTGATGTAGATTAGTTATAGGTACACTGGTATAGTAAACAGCTTCAGTTTAGGGATAGTTATGTGGGTATACAGGTACATGTAAGAATGTAAGAAATGGGAGCAGGGTTAGGTCCCTTTGAGCCTGCTCTGCCATTCAGTAAGATCACAGCTGATTTTCTATCTCAACTCCACCTTCCTGTACTATCCCCATTTCCTTGATTCCTTACATACCCCAAAATCTACAGAGTCTCTGTACTAGGGTCATGCCAAGAAACTCAACCACTTACACTTCAGCTGCCTTCAGAAGCTTCTGAAGATCAGAAGGCAGAACAAAATTCCAGACATAGGTACTCAACTGAGCTGACATGTTAAGCATCCACACACTATTGAGACAGTCGCAACTGAGTTGGCCTGTTTATGCAGCTAGAATGCCTGACGCTCGTTTACCAAAGTGAATCTTCAATAGACCCAGCACCGGAGGGTAGTATCAGACAAAACCAATCCAAGCAATCTAAAGACCTTGTAGAACACTAACCCATGTGAGATGTTAAAGGGGAAATAGAATGGGGAGAAGAGGTCAGGGAAAACTGATGCCCAGATTTTCATGCTTACATCTATGTTGGATCGGAGAGAGAGGGATTTAAAAATGGTGGATGGGACCCAATTCTGTGATTTTTGCCACTGCAGGATAAGGGTACGGGTAGCAAGCCAGATATGGCTAGCTCTACTACAGGGGCTAGGCATCTCAGAATACCCCATCCCCTGCAATTTTGGAGGAGTTGGGCCAGCTTCTGGGTCATTCATGGTTCATGGCCTGTCAGAGGAGTTGTGAACCATATTCTGGATTTGGGAATCATTTGAATGGCTTTACCCATGCCCCCTCCATGTACTTCCATGTACTTCCATGACGTCCTAAAGCACAGAGGCATTAAGACCACTGACTGGGAAGAGAATGCTGCCGATCGTTTGGCATAGCACCATAGGTCCATCAAGGCTCAGCGACTCGACAGCAGGGCGGAACAGCAGCAGCAGAGGAAGGAGAAGGAAGCCGACCCAGGGCTATGATTTCCAAGCCCGTGCACAACAACATGCCCCCCCACTCCAGAAGAACATGTGGATTCAGATTTGGGCTCCTCAGTCATGTGGAGTCTCACCAAGCCTGACGGATGTCATCCTTGATTCCATTCCATGCCCCCATTCCCACTACATGCCCCCCATGCTCCCTCCAATGCCCTCCCATGCCCACTCACCCAGTATGCATTATGTTCAGAACCACTGAGCCAAATAATATCAATGGCAAGTCTTGAAATGCTGAGGGGAGAAAAAAACACCCATTCAAAAATCTCCTTTGAAAAGAGAACTGCTGTTCTTACAACCAGATAAAAATGTCAATCAAACAGAACCATTCACTTAAACACTTTTGCTTGCCTTCATTGGCAGGGGTATTGAGTATAAAAGCTGGGAAGTCATGCTGCAGCTGTATAGAACCTTGGTTAGGCCACACTTGGAATATTGTGTGCAATTCTGGTTGCCACATTACCAGAAGGATATGGAGGCATTGGAGAGGAGGTTTACCAGGATGCTGCCTGGTCTGGAGGTTATTAGCTATGAGGAGAGGTTGGAGAAACTCGGATTGTTCTCACTATAGCGATGGAGATTGAGGGGCGACTTGATAGAAGTTTACAAAATTATGAGTGGCATGGACAGAGTAGATAGTCAGAAGCTTTTTCCCAGGGTGGAAGAGTCAATTACTAGGGGACATAGATTTAAGGTGAGAGGAGAAAACTATAGAGGAGATGTGCGAGGCAAGTTTTTTTTTACGCAGTGGGTAGTGTGTGTCTGGAATTCGCTGCCAGAGGAGGTGGTAGAAGCAGGTACGATAGTAGTGTTTAAGAGGCAGCTTGACAAATACATGAATAGGATGGGAATAGAGGGATACGGACCCTGGAAGTGCAAAATGTTTTAGATTGACAGGCAACATGATCGGCGCAGGCTTGAAGGGCTGAAGGGCCTGTTCCTGTGCTGTACTTTTCTTTGTCCTTTTGTCTGTGACATCTTTTGGTTATCTCCACCTATCACTGGCTTTCCATCCAGCTCTACCCAACCCCCCCAAACCAGCTTATATTTCACCTCTTTTCTATTTTTACTTAGTTCTTTTGAAGGGTCATTCGGACTCGAAACGTTAACTCTGTTTCTCTCCGCAGATGCTGCCAGACCTGCTGAATTTTTCCAGTTATTTTTGTTTTTGTGCTGTACTTTTCTTTGTTCTTCTTTGTTCTTGCTCAGAGAATGGCTGCAGAATTCTGAGGTGCGGAGGGATCTAGATGTTCTAGCGCATGAGTCACAAAAAGTTAGTATGCAGGTACGGCAAGTAAATAAGGTTAATGGAATGCTATTCTTTATTATGACAGGAATTGAACATAAAAGTAACAATGTTATGCTTCAGTTATATAGGGCATTAGTGAGGCCACATCTCAAATACTGTGTGCAGTTTTGGTCTCTTTATTTAAGGAAGGATGTAAATGCGTTTGAGGTGTTTCAGAGGAGGTTTACTAGATTGATACCTGGAATGAGTGGGTTGTCTTATGAGGAAAGGTTGGACAGACTGGGCTTGTTTCCACTGGAGTTTAGAAGAGTGAGGGGTGACTTGATTGAAGTACATAAGATCCTGAACGGTTTCGACAAGGTGGATGTGATAAGGATGTTTCTTGTTGTGGGTGAGTCTAGAACTAGAGGACACTGTTTTAAAATTGAGGGTCACCGTTTTAGGGTAGAGATGAGGACAAATTTTTTCTGAGGGTTATGCAGCTTTGGAACTTGGCCTCAGAAGGCAATCGACGCAGGATCACTGAATATTTTTAAGGTAGTGGTAGATAGGTTCTTGTGAGGCAAGGGAATCAAAGGTTTTCAGGGGTAGATGGAAATGCGGAATTCGAAACACTAACAGATCAGCCATGATCTTATTGAATAGCGGAGTTGTTCTGAGGAACAAAGGGACCTTGGCGTGTGTGTCCATTAGATCTCTGAAGGCGGAGGGGCACGTTAGTGGTTTGGTGAAAAAGGTATGTGGGACACTTGCCTTTATCAATCGAGGTATAGATTACAAAAGTAGGAAGGTCATGTTGGAGTTGTATAGAACCTTGGTGAGGCCACAGCTGGAGTACTGTGTGCAGTTCTGGTCGCCACATTATAGGAAGGATGTGATTGCACTGGAGGTGGTGCAGAGGAGATTCACCAGGATGTTGCCTGGGATGAAACCTTTAAGTTATGAAGACAGTTTGGATAGACTTGGGTTGTTTTCGTTGGAGCAGAGAAGACTGAGGGGCGACCTGATTGAGGTGTACAAGATTATGAGGGGCATGGACAGGGTGGATAGGGAGCAGCTGTACCCTTTAGTTGAAGGGTCAGTCACAAGGGGACATAAATTCAAGGTGAGGGGCAGGAGGTTTAGGGGGGATGTGAGGAAAAACTTTTTTTACCCGGAGAGTGGTGACGATCTGGAATGCACTGCCTGGGAGGCTGGTGGAGGTGGGTTGCCTCACATCCTTTAAAAAGTACCTGGATGAGCACTTGGCATGTCATAAAATTCAAGGCTATGGGCCACGTGCTGGTAAATGGGATTAGGTAGGTAGGTCAGGTGTTTCTCACGGGTTGGTGCAGACTCGATGAGCTGAAGGGCTTCTTCTGCACTGAGATTCTGTGATTCTGAGTAGGCTTGAGGGGCCAAGTGGCCTACCTCTACTCCTATTTTGAAAAAACAACAAAAGCTTTTCCCTTATTTCACACCTCTCATTCATAATGAGGCCACCTAAGAATTGTATGAACAGAAACAGATGGCCAGACACCTGTTTCTCCAAATGGGCTCTTTCTGAATGTTTGGCTGAGGTCCTAGACTCACCATAGGACTAGCTTAGCGGGGGTTCTCTTTTGACAGGAGGAAGTGGAGTATTTGCTTTGATTGATTTATAAGACTATAATTTATTCTTTGTTCTGTTTTGTTAGCGTCTGTATATTTATTTGGACAAGAATAAGAGCTGTGAACTGAGGGAAGGGTCTTTGATTGATATTATGAATGTCTTTTTTGGATTGATATTTTTATAGGATTGTGAGAACAGCTGTTTTCTTTTCAAAGTAGTTTTTTCCCCCCTCTGCATTACAATTCTTGCCATTGTTATTAAATGGCTTGCTGGTTCTGTACCTTGGTCACACTGGGAATGTTGGCATGCAAGGGTCATGGGAGGGCCATGGAGAGCATAGAAGGATAATGGGCAGTGGCATAGGGGCATGGGGACTGGGTGGGGGCTATGAGGGATGAGGGCTAGAGGGTCTAACAGCTTTTAAAACAGTGGGGATGAAGTCCCAGAATACTTTTGCAGACATTCTAACCAACCCACCCCGGCACTCACTCACGCTCATGACTGCCTCCGATCTACTTCTGGGGTTAGCGGGCCCGACTTGATTCCACCCACATCCCCTCAGAGCAAAATTTGAATGTGACGAGGCTCTTTATATCAAGGTGGGAAGTTTCCCAACTCAAGCTACCCACCTCAGTAGTGAAATTCTGGCTGAGAAGTTGCGGGAAGAGGGAGAAGGAATCAGAAACAGGGGACAGAGGGAGAGGGGGAACAGGAGACACAGATCCAAGCCAAAACTAAGAGTCTTTCTTTGCAGAGAATGTTTATTGAATTAGTACAGAGTCAACAATCCTCCACCCTACCAGTGTCCCAGCTATCCCCATTTATAGGTGTACAAATACTCATCATCTGTTTAACAATTTAATTGCCATTAAACTTTAACAGTGTAATTGCCAATAATATTGACAGATTCCCTTCTTTAAAATGTAAACTTTTATTATGGAAACACAAGAACACACTTTCAAACTTATCAAAACGAAACAGAATTGTATTTACTTTTTTTCATCCTTAATGTCTCACAGATTATAACCAACCATTAATCAATCCCTTATTCCCCCTTCTTTAAGCAAAATCTTTTCTTCTTTAGCCTGTATACATAATTACAAAGTATTCAAAGAAAATACTGGTCTTCCGTATTCTCGTTATAACACACGGCATCCCTCTTCCAGCACACCTAATAATTTCTTGGACCAAGCACCTCCTTCCTGAAATAGTCTAACAACTGGTGACTTGCATCCATCCACTTTATTTTGGAAGTCTCTCTTTCCAACATTTACTTTGTTAGCAAGCTCAATCCTCAAACTTTTTCCAGTGACACCCTTGGTCGAATGAACATTGTCCCAAAGAGAACCATTATCCACATAGCATTCTATGGGCAAATGTTTCTCAGATTGCTCTTTGTTTAGGATTTTCTTCAGTATATTACGCCCCCATACCTATAGCTTCTACCAACGCCAGTGTTTCATCAGCTAAGGTGTTTTTAACTACCCTTTTTATTTTTTACACTTCCAAGTCAAATGAACAACATTTATTATTCTTTCCTGTCAAGAATATGATAAACCCTGCAGTGCTAGAATATCCATCTGAAAGATTGGCATGTGAAACATGCTGAAAATGACTAACCTCAAACCTTCAGGATCATCCAAGGCTGGAAACTTGTGTGCACATTTCTCTGAATTTAATTTCTTTAACATTTTATTTGTTCTCCGAACTTCCTCAACTTTTTAAAAATTATTCATTCGTGGGATGTGGGCATCGTTGGCTAGACCAGCATTTATTGCCCTTGAGAAGGTGGTGGTGAACTTCCTTGTTGAATCACAGCAGTCCATGTGGTGCAGGTACGCCCAAAGTGCTGTTAGGGAGGGAATTCTAGGATTTTGACCCAGTGACAGTGAAGGAATGGTGATATATTTCCAAGTCAGGATGGTGAATGGCTTGGAGAGAAACTTCTAGGTAGTGGTATTCCCACTTTGGTTTGTTTTGGTTTTTAATTGGTCTGTTCTTCCTTGGATGAAAGATCCTCTTTTTGTGAGGATCTGGCCTGATTTATTGGGATCCAGTTGACATTTCTAAGTAAGATTGTTAATTCAAGGTCACTCCTGACTTTTTCTGCTTAATGTCTAACCCTATATATTTAAAAGCCCCTGAAACCTGACTTCCTACCTCAAATTCCTTCATTATTTCATCTATCACTCATTTCTCAAATTATGTGGAGCTTCCCCACAGAAAATCATCAACATGTATTATAAAGATGCCTGCTGGTTTCTCCTTGTGACACCAATCGAACATTGCTGGGTCTGCCTTTAGCTGAATACAACCCATTTTCAGCAGGGTGGATCTAACAGAAATATCATACACAACAAAAACAAAAAATGCTGGAAAAACTCAGCAGGCCTGACTGCATCTGTGGAGAGAAAGACCGTGTTAACGTTTCGAGTCCATGTGACTCACCTTCAGAGCTCTGAAGCCCTTGTCGCTTCTAAACTCCCCTTTGAAATTTAACAGCTGAAAAGTCAAATCCCTACCTATCACCCAATGCAAATTTTAAAACCCAACCAATTTACTTGTACATTCAACTTCACCATAGCCTTTCATTACAAATGCATGCATCTAGCCTCTTTACCTTTTATCTCTCAGTTCCCATAGACAAGCTGTCTTTACTAACTTTCCCCTAGTTTAATTAGCTGTGGACACACACGCACAGCCTTCTTTACAGAATATTTTTTTTAATTTGTTCATGGGATGTGGGTGTCGCTGGCTAGGCCAGCATTTATTGCCCACTCCTAATTGCCCTCATTCAGAGGGCTTTTTTTTTTAAAGAGTCAGCCACATTGCTGTGGGTCTGGAGCCATATGTAGGCCAGGTAAAGAAAGCAGATTTCCTTCCCTAAAGAACATTAATGAACCAGATGGGTTTTTACAACAATTGGCAATGGTTTCATGGTCATGATCAGACTTTTTTAATTCTAGATTTTTATTGAATTCAAATGTCACCATCTGGCATGGTGGGATTCGGTCCCCAGAGCTTGCCCTGGGTCTCATGAATACTAGTCCAGTGATAATACCACTATGCCACCGCCTCCCCTCAGAATGCCACCATATTCCCAAAATATTTAAAAAAAAACATCCATCTTCACATTATACACTGAATTCTTTCCACTCATTTTGATTGGCATCCTTTATCAACTTATCTTCTAATTTGTTAGTGGCCACTAAACTTCTCTATCATAAAGGCTTCTTTTGCTAGGACGTGGCATTCCTAGCCTGTTCTATGGTCCTTGTTCTTGTCAAACTATTACCTCTACTTGCCCTCCCATGTCTTTCTGGACTACTGCTACACGACCTCTCCCTCCTACGATCAGAGTCCCTTTTGCAAGTCCATGATCTTTTCCAAGGGCTGTGATCACTTCCCAGTTCACTTTCAGAATACTCACTGTATTTTCTGGCCTTCCACACCTTTATCTCATTTTGCCAATTATTGGGTCTTACCTTTTGTCCCTCAGCTTGCACATTCAGCCAAAGCTTGTATTTGCCAGCAGCTTTTCCTGCTCTCCCTATAATGATGGCAACACTCCACACAATGGCCCCTACTGGCATATATATTACTCCAGTGCCAACTTTGGGTAGCTGTTCTTTGGAATAAATAGCCTTATCCTGCACTTCATTATCACTTTGTTTATATTCAGTCAGCCCTTTATCTGCCTAAATCTGGTCCTTGTAATTGTCTAACATATGCTTATATGTTGTATGTGTGTGTTGTTCAGTTTTGTAAATGTATAATCTCTGCCAATTAGTCTTGAGGAATGTATCCTAACAGTTTGATTGTCATGTTGCAAAATTACTGTTTTTCCATCACTGCCTATAACTTTACCCACGACTTTCCATTCTTTCTGCCCTTCCCTTTTGTAATATACAGTGTCCCCTGGATTAAAATTTATTTCTGATGGCCTTATGTGGTCCCATAAGGCACGCCAAATTTTCTCCGAAACCTCAGCCTTGATAAATACCTCTCTCCTCACATGCAGGGCATTCAAGTGCTCAGAAAATATTTAACTAATCATAGTTCCTTCCCAGGCAGGGACATGAACCCACATCACCGAAGGTATTTTTGGGTTTCTCCCATAAACTAATTGATAGGGACTGTAGCCCCCAACCATTCAAATTGAATTCTTCACATGGACTGCTCACACCAGGGCAGATGTCAGCATACAGCTCGGTTGGTCAGCTAAGACTTTGTGAAGCATCTCATCAATTACTGAGCGATTTCTTTCACAAATTCCATTAGCAAAGGGGCTTTCTGCTGCTGTGTTCATTACTACGATGTCCATATTTTCACACATACTTTTAAATTTATTGTTCATCACTAGGCCTGTATTCACTGGAGTTTAGAAGAACGAGGGGCGATCTCATTGGAGATATAAAATTCTGACAGGGATGGACAGACTGGATACAGGGATGATATTTCCTCTGGCTGGGGATCTAGAACAAGAGGCATCACAGTCTCAGGATACGGGGTAGGCCATATAGGACTGAGACGAGGAGAAACTTCTTCACTCAGAGGCTGGTGAACCTATGGAAATCTCTACCACAGAGGCTGTGAAGGCCCAGTTACTGAATGTATTTAAGAAAGAAGTAGTTAGACTTCTGGACTCTAAAGGCATCAAGGGGTATGGGGGGAGAGCGGGAGTATGACTTTGAGATAGAGGATCAGCCACAATAGTGTTGAATGGCGGAGCAGGCTCGAGGGGCCAAATGACCACCTGCTCCTATTTTCTATGTTAGTTAAACTTCCCCCGCCCGTTGTCAGTTATTTGTAACTAGCCAGTGCTCTCAGTCCAATTCCTATCCATTTTTTCATTATCTTGTCCACAATTATCTTTTCGTCTTTACTATGTATCATGGTTGACAGACTGAATCTAGTTGCCGTGTCTATGAAGTGTAAGAGAAAAATGTTTTTGTCCTTATCCCATACCTTCACGTTCATTGCTGCAATTTCATTAAAGTCTCTTGCTCTTCTTCCTAGGCATCCCCTCATGGTCGAGGATGATTTGTTTCCACACTAAAAATGAATTCTCAGGTGACTGAAGAGTCCAATCTGTGACCGACAGTCACAGGTGGGGCAGTTGGTGGTAGGGGGAACAGATGGATGGGGTGCCCTGGTTGCCACATGCCTTGACGATGAGACTCGAGGTGTTCAGCTCCTCCCCGGATGCATTCCCTCCACTTTGGGTGGTCTTGGGCCAGGGATTCCCAGATGCTGTTGCACTTTTTCAAGGAGGCTTTGAGGGTTTCCTCTGCCCTCCAAGTGAGCCACTTGCCATGTTGAAGCTCCAAGCAAAGTGCTTGTTTCGGGAGTCTCGTGTCAGGCTATGGGCGATGTGGCCCACCCAGCGGAGCTGATCGAGCATGGTCATTGCTTCAATGCTGGGGATGTTGGTCTGAGCGGGAACACTGACGTTGCTCCTATCCTGCCAATGGATTTGCAGGATCTTGTGGAGGCAGCGCTGGTGGGACTTCTCCAGAGTTTTGAGGTGCCTGCTGTACATTGTCCTCGTCTTTGAGCCATAAAGAAGGAGGGGGTATCACTACTGTTCTGTAGACCATGAGCTTGGTTTAAGGTCCTGGTCTTCAAACACACTTCCTCAGGTGGCCCAAGGCTACGCTGGCACGCTGAAGGCAGTTTTGAACCTTGTTTTTGCTGTCTGCCCTTGTTGACCGTAGGCTCACAAGGTATGGCAAGTGGTCCACTTTGCCTAAGGCCTTGTCATGGATTTTGATAACTGAGGTGGCAGTGCAGTGTGGAGGGGGCAGGTTGGTAGAGGACCTTTGTCTTATGGATGTTTAGTGTAAGGCCAATGCTCTCGTATGCTTCAGTGTTGGGTGTTCTAGTGGCAGAGTCATTCGATTGTGCTGTGTTATACATTGGATGCACATCCACAGATTGTGGAGTGGATTGGTTAAAGTGCCCTCCTCTCTGTCTCAATCTCTGGTGATAGACTGTCCACCAATATCCATTACAAACCCACCGACTCCCACAGCTATCTCGACTATAGCTCCTCACACCCCGCTTCCTGTAAGGACTCCATCCCATTCTCTCAGTTCCTTCGCCTCCGTCGCATCTGTTCCGATGATGCTACATTCAAAAACAGTTCCTCTGACATGTCCTCCTTCTTCCTTAACCGAGGTTTTCCACCCACGGTCGTTGACAGGGCCCTCAACCGTGTCCGGCCCATCTCCCGCGCATCCGCCCTCACGCCTTCTCCTCCCTCCCAGAAACATGATAGGGTCCCCCTTGTCCTCACTTATCACCCCACCAGCCTCCGCATTCAAAGGATCATCCTCCGCCATTTCCGCCAACTCCAGCATGATGCCACCACCAAACACATCTTCCCTTTACCCCCCTTATCGGCATTCCGTAGGGATCGCTCCCTCCGGGACACCCTGGTCCACTCCTCCATCACCCCCTACTCCTCAACCCCCTCCTATGGCACCACCCCAGGCCCACGCAAAAGAGGCACCACCTGCCCCTTCACTTCCTCTCTCCTCACCGTCCAAGGACCCAAACACTCCTTTCAAGTGAAGCAGCATTTCACTTGCATTTCCCCCAACTTAGTCTACTGCATTCGTTGCTCCCAATGTGGTCTCCTCTACATTGGAGAGACCAAACGTAAACTGGGCGACCGCTTTGCAGAACACTTGCGGTCTGTCCGCAAGAATGACCCAAACCTCCCTGTCGCTTGCCATTTTAACACTCCACCCTGCTCTCTTGCCCACATGTCTGTCCTTGGCTTGCTGCATTGTTCCAGTGAAGCCCAACACAAACTGGAGGAACAACACCTCATCTTCCGACTAGGGACTTTACAGCCTTCCGGACTGAATATTGAATTCAACAACTTTAGGTCTTGAGCTCCCTCCCCCATCCCCACCCCCTTTCTGTTTCCCCCTTCCTTTTGTTTCCAATTAATTTATAAAGATTTTCCTTTTCCCACCTATTTCCATTATATAAAAAAAAACCCACTAGAGCTATACCTTGAGTGCCCTACCATCCATTCTTAATTAGCACATTCGTTTAGATAATATCACCAACTTTAACTTTAACACCTATGTGTTCTATTGTACTATTGTCGTTGACATCTTTTGATGATCTGCTTCTATCACTGCTTGTTTGTCCCTACAACCACACCCCCCCCTCCACCTCTCTCTCTCTCTATCTCTCTGCCCCCCACACACACACCTTAAACCAGCTTATATTTCAGCTCTTTCCTGGACTCGAACTCAAGTTCTGTCGAAGGGTCATGAGGACTCGAAACGTCAACTCTTTTCTTCTCCGCCGATGCTGCCAGACCTGCTGAGTTTTTCCAGGTAATTCTGTTTTTGTTTTGGATTTCCAGCATCCGCAGTTTTTTTGTTTTTATCTCTTGGTTAAAGTGCTACCTGGTTTCTCTAAATGGTAAAGACTGAAGTAAGGTTAAGGTGAAGGTGTTGACGATGGCTTGGAGCTCTGGCTCCAAGTGTGCGCAGGCGCAGACACCATCTGCATTAGCAACAGTGGTTGCTAATGGGAGACTCACTATGAGGCGTGACTTCATATATTTTCTACATATATCACATTTCTCACTGATCTCTTCTATAAGTTTAGTATATTCACCATCCACTACTCATGCATCCTATAGTAGAATTTTTAACCTGTGACAAAATGGATGCGCAAACTACCGATGTAGTTTTAAAACAATTTGCCTTTTTTCCTTTAAACTCCTACCCTGATTTCATTAACACTTCTTTGACATCATGATTAGAAATGTTAGGTCTTGCTAAGGAGACACAATACTGTCCCAATTGTGTAAACTCTAAATCTACAAAATTTCCCAAAAGCAATTGCCTTAGCGTGTTCCATGTCTAATTTCATTTGAGTCTTTCTCATAGATGGCTTACTCAATAGTAAGGGTATTTCACTGGATACTACATCTGTGTTAATAAAATAGTTTACTCCCACTATGTTACACAGAATCACCACTCTCTTTAGTGATTTTAACGTGTTATCATCCCCAAACCTGATGCAAGTAGAACTTACATATTTCTTAACCTTACTTCAGTCTTTACCATTTAGAGAAACCAGGTAGCACTTTAACCAATCCACTCCACAATCTGTGGATGTGCATCCACTATATAACCCAGCACAATTGAATGAGTCTGCCACTAGAACACCCAACACTGGGCTAAAGCTTCTGGTGACCAGTACAATTCCTTCTGACTGATCAGTGTCGTAATCTTCCCCTCCTGATTCTTCCTCGTCACTTGTCATTTCAAAAACATGCCATTTTGGATAGTGCATCGCATAATGATATTTCGAGTTACATGTGAAACACCCGTTCATCGTTCCTTGGTTATTCCTGGGATTCATTCTCCTGCCATAATTACCCAATTCCTCCTCGTCTTTTAGAGCTGCCAATAGGGTGTCTACTTTCATTTCTTTTGTTTGCAGTTCTTCTTTCATATTGATGCTTGCGGCCCATATCTAAACGGTCTTGAAATGCTACCGACATCAAATGCTTCATCTTCTGTGTTACCCCTGAATGTTCCATTGGTGCCAGGAAAGTGGCTCGAAATGAATGTTTCCCCAGGATTTTTTTTTAAAGTTTCAAACATCTGTTCCAAAAGCGTATCTCTTTGTGAGAATCTAACTCCAGTCAAGACCAGGAGCCTATCCATGTTCGATACTTTAGCACGATCCAACACTGATTCAGGGATCTTCGAACAGAATTTCTGCAATCTGTTATATAACCAGTTAAATTCCATAATATATTCTATGGAATAACCATCCATTCTTCTAAATTTATCAAAGACTGACCATGCTTCATGTGCATTTAACAGCATCTTTCTTATAAATTTTGCCCATAAAACTTTAAGAGTTTATCCCCTCCCTAGGCAGGGAGAAAACTATAAAGGAGATGTGCGGGGCAAGTTTTTTTACGCAGAGGGTAGTGAGTGTCTGCAATTTGCTGCCAGAGGAGGTGGTGGAAGCAGGTACGATAGTGGTGTTTAAGGGGCAGCTTGACAAATACATGAATAGGATGGGAATACAGGGATAAGGACCCTGGAAGTGCAAAATGTTTTAGTTGATGGGCAACATGATCGGCACAGGCTTGAAGGGCCGAAGGGCCTGTTCCTGTGCTCTTCTCCTCCCTCCTCCCTCCTCTTCCTCTGCAAAAATGCCAAGGCCATACCTTGCTTTTTTTTTTGGTAAGGATGTAACCCGTGTCTGTATATCTACTTCATTCTTCCATTGGTCATAAGGTTCAGCTTCACAGAACAACTGTGGAAAATCATACCCTGATACTTTACACTTGGTTTCAGCCATTCCTCTCCAAAGTAACTCCAGTTGCAGTCTGCTGGCTGAAAAAATATTTCTTCCTAGTTTCTAATTTTCACCTTTAGGCAACCACCCTCTGCTACCATGTTACAAGGATCCAAGTTGGTTAGTGAAGTCAAAACTAAGAGGGAGAGAGAGAGAGATTATTGACTTAGTATAGAGTCAACACTCCACCCACAGTATATCCATCACCTGTTTAACATTGTAATTGCCATTAAACCTTAACAATGCTAATAATATTGACAAGAAAGGGGGAAGGGGAGATAGAGGGGGAGGAAGGAACAGAGGGAAATGAGATGGGTAGAGGGAAAGGGAAGAGAGGGAGGGGGTGGGAAAGATGGAGAAAGCGGGCAAAGCACATGAGAAAGGGCACAGAGAAAAGCTGGGGGAGGCAAAGAGGAGCCAGGATAGACAGACAGATTGGTCGGGGAAGGGGCAAAACACAGCAAGAGGAGAGAGATGTCTGGGGGAGACAGAGGTAGGGGAAAAGAGTCAGGAGAGGATGGGGGAATTCAATCGGGGAACATGGAGAAAGTTGAAGGGGAAAGGTTAGAGGCAGAAGAGGCCATAAAGAGAGGATAAAAATAAAAAACTGCAGATGCTGGAAATCCAAAACAAAAACAGAATTACCTGGAAAAATTCAGCAGGTCTGGCAGCATCGGCGGAGAAGAGTTGACGTTTCGAGTCCTCATGACCCTTCAACAGAACTAGGTGAATCCAAGGAGAGGGGTGGAATATAAGCTGGTTTAAGGTGTGTTGGGGGGGGTTCGGTGGGGGGAGAGAAGTAGGGGGGGGTGTGGTTGTAGGGACATGGAGCAGATAATCAAAAGATGTCACAGACAAAAGAACACAGGTGTTGAAGTTGGTGATATTATCTAAACGAATGTGCTAATTAAGAATGGATGGTAGGGCACTCAAGGTATAGCTCTAGTGGGGGTGGGGGGGCATAAAGGATTTAAAAATAATGGAAATAGGTGGGAAAAGAAAAATCTATATAAATTATTGGAAAAAACAAAAGGAAGGGGGAAGAAACAGAAAGGGGGTGGGGATGGAGGAGGGAGTTCAAGACCTAAAGTTGTTGAATTCAATATTCAGTCCAGAAGGCTGTAAAGTGCCTAGTCGGAAGATGAGGTGCTGTTCCTCCAGTTTGCGTTGGGCTTCCGACTAGGCACTTTACAGCCTTCCGGACTGAATACTGAATTCAACAACTTTAGGTCTTGAACTCCCTCCTCCATCCCCACCCCCTTTCTGTTTCTTCCCCTTTCCTTTTGTTTTTTCCAATAATTTATATAGATTTTTCTTTTCCCACCTATTTCCATTATTTTTAAATCTTTTATGCCCCCCACCCCCACTAGAGCTATACCTTGAGTGCCCTACCATCCATTCTTAATTAGCACATTCGTTTAGATAATATCACCAACTTCAACACCTGTGTTCTTTTGTTCTTCTGTCTGTGACATCTTTTGATGATCTGCTCCTATCACTGCTTGCTTGTCCCTACAACCACACCACCCCCCTCCACTTCTCTCCCCCAACCCAACCTCCCCCACCCACCTTAAACCAGCTCATATTTCACCCCTCTCCTTGGATTCACCTAGTTCTGTTGAAGGGTCATGAGGACTCGAAAAGTCAACTCTCTTCTTCTCCGCTGATGCTGCCAGACCTGCTGAGTTTTTCCAGGTAATTCTGTTTTTGCCATGAAGAGAGGAGGTAGGTGGAGGGAGAGAGACTGTAGGAGAGAGGGAGCAGCAGCACTCAGAGCGGGGGCAAGAAAAGAAGGAGTAGGGTCATGGACAGGGGGCAGGAGGAGTCAGGGAGAGGGGATAGAGTGGAACTGGGTGAGGGGGAGAGAAAGGGACAGAGGGAGAGGAAAAAAGGAATTACAGACACAGAATCACAGGATTGTTACAGCACAGAAGGAGGCCATTTGGCCCATCGTGTCTACACTGATTTTCTGAATGATCATTTCGCTGAGTGCCATTCCCCTGCCTTCTCCCCATAGACCTGAACATTGTATTTTTCAGATAACCATCCAATGCCCTCTTGAATGCCTCGATTGAACCTACCTCCACCACACTCTCAGGCAACGCATTCTAGACCCAAACCACATCCCCCCCCTCCACTTCTCTCCCCCAACCCAACCCCCCTGTGTGAAAAAGTTCTCTCTCCTATCGCTTTTGTTTCTTTTACCCAATTACTTTAAATCTGAGTCCTCTCATGCTTGATCCTTTCAAAAGTGGGAACAGTTTCTCCCTATCTACTCTGTCCAGGCCCCTCATGATTTTGAATATCTTCATCAAATCTCCTCTCAGTCTTTTCTCCAAGGAAAAGGGCCTCAACTTCTCCAGTCAATCTTCAAAACTGAAGTTCCTCATCCCTGGAACTATTCTCATAAACCTCTTCTGTATTCTCTCCAGTGCGTTCACATCCTTCCTATAGTGTGGTGCCGAGAACTGTACACAATACTCCAGCTGAGGCCAAACTAGTGTCCTATACAAGTTCAACATAGCCTCCTTGCTCTTATACTTTATGCCCCTATTTATAAAGCCCAGGATACTGTATGCTTTACTGACCACTCTCTCAACCTGCCTTGCCACCTTCAATAACTTATGGACCTATACACCCAGGTCCCTCTGCTCCTGCACTCCCTTTAGAGTTGTTCCCTTTATTTTATATTGTCTCTCCATGTTCTTTCTGCCAAAATTAATCACTTCACTTTTCTCTGCATTGAACTTCATCTGCCACCTGCCTGGCCATTCCACCAACTTGTCTGTGTCCTTTTGAAGCTCTACACTATCCTCCTCACAGTTTACAATGCTCTCAAGTTTTGTCATCTGCAAATTTTTCCCTGTACACCAAGGTTTAGATGATTAACTTATATCAGGAAAAGCAAGGATCCCAACACTGACTCCTGGGGAACTCCATTACAAACCTTCCTCCAGTCTGAAAATCATCCATTAACCATTATTCGGTTTCCTGTCATTCAGCCAATTCTGTATTCATGTTGCTACAGTCCCTTTTATTCCATGTGGAATAACTTTTCTCACAAGTCTGCTGTGCGGCAGAAGTGGAAGACTGGACATGGAGAGAGAAGAGGGGATGGAGGGGGTGCTGAGCAGGAATAAAGTGTCATAGAGAGAGAGAGAGAGGATGGGAGACATGGGACATATATCCTGCTCTGAGTTAGTGTCCACCATTTTACTGGCATTGGGGCCTCCTCCATTGGTTCACCAATTTACTCCATTCGCTGATAATCAATCCATTTGCTTCCTCCACCCTCATCACAGGCTAAAGGTCACGATACCTCACGCCACGTACTGGCATGTTTCGGAGGTGCTGGAGGGCAGCATGCCTGTGCTATTGCCCGATCCTTGGGCATGAAAACCGTCTTCATTCACAAGTAGGTGCAGGATTCAAACATCTTTGATGCGATTCAATTTTCCTCTGTCACTGGGCAATGCAACGCTGTACCTATTGTATTAACTCTCATTCTTTCCTATTTACTCATTGAATTCTCATGCTCTCTCTCTCGGTCTCTCTCTTTCTCTCTATTACTCTGTTTATCTTTATTGTTTCTCTTTCACACTCCATCTCTCTCTCTCTCTCTCTCTGCTGTGCTGTTTGTTGCATTTTCTCTGTCAATCTCTTTTTAATCTCGCTATTTATCTATTTCTCCATCCCTCAACCTTTTAACTCTCTCTGCCTTGGTCTCATTGACTCTGTCTGACTGCTTCTCTCTCTGTGTCTCTCCCTTTCCCTGTCTCTCTTTCCCCCTCCTTCTCTCCCTCGCCCCCTCGCTCACTGTCTCTCCCTCTCTCTCAGGTACGGCAGTATCTTATCAGCCTATGGGATGGCCTTGGCGGATGTAGTCCATGAAGCCCAGGAACCGTGCAGTGTGGTATATGAAGCAGGCTCATACTCTTTTCTGGATGAGAGAATAGCAGTGCTGGAGAAGCAGTGTGTGGCCGCACTCTGTGCTCAGGGATTTCACAGGTACCTGCTGATTTATGTTAGTTCCCCACAGCTTGATAAAGTGTAACCAATCCACAATCCATGCAAACTCTTGATTTAAAATAACTCCATGTTTGGCTTGGTGTCAGATTTAGTTTGACAATGTTTTACTGTGCTAAAGATGCTAAATAAATAGCAGTCCTTTCTTGTTATGGCTATTGTTACATTTGAGTAGTCAGAGTGAATCACAAGGAGCTGGTGGACATGGCTGCTGTGTTAAACACTTGCCATCAATCATTTAACCTATTCACTAAACTTTAATGCAAGATAAAGATTACTTTAACCATAAGGACCTTTTCAAGGACCTTATGAGAAGTTCAGATATATGATGGTGGGTGGGGGAGGGGGGAAATGAACAGAGGAAAATAACTGTACAGAGTGTATTCACTGCGGGTGTGGCTGGCTTCTCACCCCAAAATTCCCATTAAATCCTCATTTTCCCCCCTTCTATCCAAGGTGTTGGCTGTGGTGCAGTGGGTAGCATTTTCACCTCTGATTCAGAAAGTCGTGTGTTCTAGTCCCACTCCAGATACTTGACCACAAAATCTGTGCTCACACTCCAGTACTGGTGCCTCGGACCACTGCACTATCAGGGCATTAATGAGGGAGTGCTGCCTGTGGGATGATCAGTACTAAGGGAACGCTGCACTATGGAGGGGCAGAATTGAGGGAGTGCATTGCTGACAGTGGGTCAGTACTGAGGGAGTGCAGTGCTGTCGGAAGGGTCAGGCGATACAGTAATGGTATTGTCGCTGCAGGGTACTGCTCTGGGGACCTGGGTTCAAATCCTGCCATGGCAGATGGTGAATTAAATGTTCAGCACCATTTGCAACTCCTCAGATACTGAAGCAGTCCATGTCCAAATGCAGCGTGACCTGGACAATATCCAGGCTTGGGCTGACAAGTGGCAAGTAACATTTGCACCACACAAGTGCCAGGCAATGACTGTCAACAAGAGAGAATTTAATCATCGCCCCTTGACGTTCAATGGCATTACCATCACTGAATCCCCCACCATCAACATCCTGTGCGGGGGTTACTATTGATCAGAAACTGAACTGGACTAGCTGTATAAATACTGTATTGTCCATGGACTGCATTTGGACATGGACCGCTTCAGTATCTGAGGAGTTGCGAATGGTGCTGAACTTTAGTACAATCATCAGCGAACATCCCCACTTCTGACCTTATGATGGAAGGAAGGTCATTGATGATACAGCTGAAGATGGATGGGCCTAGGACACTACCCTGAGGAACTCCCGCAGTGATGTCCTACAAGAGCAGGTCAGAGGCTAGAAATCCTGCGACGATTAACTCACCTCCTGACTCCCCAAAGCCTGTCCTCCATCTACAAGGCACAAGTCAGGAGTGTGATGAAATACTCCTCACTTGCCTGGATGAGTGCAGCTCCCACAACATTCAAGGAACTAGACACCATCCAAGATAAAGAAGCCCATTTGATTGGCACCACATCCACAAGTATTCACTCCCTCCACCACCGATGCACAGTAGCAGCAGTGTGTACCATCTACAAGATGCACTGCAGGAATTCACCAAGGCTCTTTAGGCAACACCTTCTAAACCCACAACCACTACTATATAGAAGGCCAAGGGCAGCAGATAGATGGGAACCTCACCACCTGGAAGTTCCCCTCCAAACCACTCACAATCCTGACTTGGAAATATATCACCGTTCCTTCACTGTCACTGGGTCAAAATCCTGGAACTCCCTCCCTAACAGCACTGTGAGTGTAACATTACCACATGGACTGCAGCGGTTCAAGAAGGCAGCTCACCACCACCTTCTCAAGAGCAACTAGGGATGGGCATTAAAAATGAATGAATAAAAAAGAAAAAGTCCTGAGGGAGTGCTGCACTGTCAGAGGGGAAGAATGGAATGCTGGGACCAGAAAGCCGGTCTCAGTAACAGTGGTCATGGTGCTACCAGATTGTTGTCAAAACCCAACTGCTTCACTGATGTCCTTCAGGGGAGGAAATCTGCTTTCCTTACCCAGCCTGGGCCCATATGTGTGTCCAGTCTGACACCAACCTTGTGGACACCTTACCTGCTGTCTGATATGGCCATCCAGTTGTAACAAAAGCAGTGGCTCAAGCAGAACTCCCTGCACCGTCTTCTTGAGACAGCAATAAATGCCCATGACTCCTACATCCCAGGAATATTTGGGGAAATGATTGTTTGTTCAGCCTGTGTGTGCTGTGGTTTTCAGGTGTCAGATCAGCACTGAGGCGTTCCTCCACCTGCGATACGATCGAACCGACTGTGCCCTCATGTGCTCTGCCAGTGGTCATCCTGCCCGCCAGGATCCTGACTCCTGTCGCTATGGAGACTTTCAGGCTGCCTTCACCAGCAGGTTAGAAAATTCCAGATCGGTTGGGATTCCAAGCCCAGCTATGAATCGGTGGGTTGGGAGTTTGGGATTTATTCATTCTCATTTTGCACCATTGATCGAAGGTTACACAATAGATCTCCCTTCTCTACAGGGAGGATGCACACCCCATTTTCATCGCCATATTCTGGATGCAGGAAGAGTCAGATTGACTCTCATCTCTCTGCATTTCAGGAATTCTACGGAAATGGACGCTGAGCTCATAAAACCCCATGGAGTATCCCGTACTGTAACCTTTCACCGTAAAATCACATAATCCTGTTCTGCAACCTTTCACCCTGAATCCCCATGGATCATCCCATGCTTTAAACTTTCACCTTAAACCCCTTTGATCGTCGCATATTGTGACCCTTCACCCTGATACTCCATGGACGACCCCTTACCCTGACTGTTGCTTGCAATGGACACATTAGGTACCACAGGCTGTAAGCCCTCACTTTGAGACTGTTTGCAGCTGGGTATTGTTGTGTGTGCTCGGAACACTGCACTCTGATACCCCAAGGGGAACCTCAGATTGTAACCTTTCCAATGTACTTTGATTCTAGGAGCTATGGTTATTGCCAACAGACAGGAAAGTGGAGTTAATCAGATCGGCCATGAATTATCATTTTGAATGGTGGAGCTTGTAGATCACGGGGTTTGGGTCGCTGCTGGTAGATTGTGGGTGTTGGGGGAAGGTTGATTTTGGTGAATTGTGTGGGGGATGTCAGTGTTGTTAAATTGCAGGATGGATTGTAGATGGTGGGGGTAGTGGGAGATCGGTGTCAGTAAATTATTGGGGTGGGGGCAATCGGAATCGGTAGATTGTGGTGGGGGGTGTTGGTGGATTGTGGGGGGGGGCGGAATCTGTGTCAGTAAATTGTGGGGGTGGGGGGGGGGGCGTAGTGCCAGTGGATTGCAGGGGATAGGTGGTGCCGGTGGATTGCGGGGGATTGGGGGGGGTGTGCCAGTGGATTGCAGGGGGATAGGTGGTGCCAGTGGATTGCGGGGGGGTGGTGCTGGTGGATTGCAGGAGGGAGTAGGGGGTGGTGCCCGTGGATTGTGGGGGGTGGGGGGGGTGTGCTGGTGGATTGCAGGGGGGGTTGGGGGTGGTGCCAGTGGATTGGGGGGGGGGTGCGGTCAGGGGTGGGGCTGGTGGATTGCGGGGGCGGGGGTCGGGAGTGGGGACGGTGCTTGTTGGTTATTGAGGGGCACGAGGTGTTTGGTAATTTGATGCTGTCCTGTCCTTATGCTTCGTGCCATGTTGCCAGGTATATGAACGAGTTTGGCTTCATAATACCGGAACGGCCAATCATTGTGGACGACATTCGTGTGCGTGGCAGTGCCAAGTCAGGTGTCCAGGCAGAACAAAGAATGCAGCCCAGTGGGAGAGCAGCTCGTGTGGAAACTGTAAGTGGGTGATTGGCAACAGTGTTAATCCATTAACTCAGTTACTGACTAATCCTGGTTCCTATTCATTAACCCTGTCACTGATTAATAGTGCTCCCTAATTTATTAACTCAGTTACTGACTAATCCTGGTTCCTGTTGATTAACCCAGTCGCTGATTAACAATGGTCCCCGTTCATTAACCCAGTTACTGACTGACAATAGTTGAAAGCGAGGTGGATTGCTGTAGACTGCAGGAAGATATCAATAGATTGGTCAGGTGGGCAGATAAGTAGCAAAAGGAATTTAACCCAGAGAAGTGTGAGCTGATGTGTTTGCATCTGGTGGAGGTCAAACAATGCAAATGATTGTTTTTTTTTATTTATTCCTCGGATGTGGAGGTCACTGGCTAGGCCAGCGTTTATTGTTCAAAAAAGGTTGTAAGGATAAGCCCAGTAACTGCAGCCCAGTCTGTTTAACTTTGGTGGTGCGGAAACATCAAGAAAAATAAGGGGAAATTGTGTTTAATTAACTTTCTGGAGGTTTTTGAAGAGGTAACAGAGAGGGTTGGTGAGGGTAATGCTGTTGATATGGTATCCATGGATTTTCAAAAGGCATTCGATACAGTGCTATACAACAGACTTGTGAGAAAAGTTATAGCTCATGGAATAAAAGGGACAGTGGCAACATGGATACAAGATTGGCTGAGTAATAAGAAACATGGTTAATGGTCGTTTGGTAGTACAGAACTTGAGTATTGCTGTAAAAAGAGTCATGTCTAAGCTTTTCGTCTTGCACCCATCAGGTCACTCACAAGAATACCAATACAAGGGGAAAACATGGTTTCAGTTTTGGTGTGCCTCCATCCCAAATCAAACAGGAAGAGGCATTAGCTGTTAAGCAGAACTATTAGTTGGAACTCCTCTACTCCCAGCTATCCCACCACAAACCAGCATCCACTGAAGACGCTGAATCCTTGAAAACATGCCTTGCTGATCTAGCGCCCGTTGTGGTGTAGCCTGTCTGACTTTCACATGAAACGCAATATACACATCAGTAAGGTGAAAGCAAAATACTGCGGATGCAGGAAATCCGAAATAAAAACAGAAAATGCTGGAAAGGCTCAGCAGGCCTGGCAGCATCTGTGGAGAGAGGAAAAGAGGTAACGTTTTGAGTCCATATGGCTCATCTGCGTTTTTCTAGCATTTTCTGTTTTTAATACACATCAGCAAATCTGACAAAGGGACAGGTATAGTCACCCTTAACAAATGTGACTATATCAACAAAATATACACCATTCTTAACGACAGGTCCAAATTCCTATCCATTGAACCTGCTGCTCAACATGACCGGAAAGCCTTGCTCAAAAATAAGCCAAAGAAACACTTGCTGGACTTGTGTAAGAGCAATGAGCATGATATATATAACGGGGTTTGTCCTTGCGGTTCGCTAAGTCTGCGTATGTATGGGCTTCCCAAGACACACAAGGTATCTCAAATTTGAGCGACAGGTGAAGCTAGCTGTTTCATGCTGCTACTATGCAGTTGCAACGTGAGTGATATTCACCACTAACAGGATGCTGCTGTCAAGCCAAAAAGAGTTCTGCCTATTACACTAATGAGTAATGTGGTATATGAATCGCAGTGCCAGTGTGATGCTAGGCCATTACGTATAGGCCATTACGTATAGGCCATTACGTATAGGCCATTACGTATAGGCCATTATGTCCCAAAGACTGGTGGATTGTATCAAACAGCATGTCCTAGCCACTGTTCCCAATGGACAGGGTACAAACCATACCCAACCAGCCCGAGCTTGCAAAAATCCAAACGTAGCATCCAACGTTAGATGTGATTCCATGATTGGACAACAATTCTTTTTATTCATTTACAGGATGTGGGTATTGCTGGCTAGGCCAGCATTTATTGCCCATCCCTAATTGCCCTTGAGAAGGTGCCGGTGAGCTGCCTTCTTGAATCGCTGCAGTCCCTGTGGTGTAGGTACACCCACAGTGCTGAAAGGGAGGGAGTTCCAGGATTTTGACCCAGTGACAGTGAAGGAACGGTGATATATTTCCAAGTCAGTATGGTGAGCAGCTTGGTGGGGTACTTCTAGGTGATGGTGTTCCATGTATCTGCTGCCCTTGTCTTTCTAGATGATAGCAGTTGTGGGTTAGGAAGGTGCTGCCTAAGGAGCCTTGGTGAATTTCTGCAGTGCATCTTGTAAATGGTACACACTGCTGCCACTGTTCATTGGTGGTGGAGGGAGTGAATGTTTGGGGATGTGGTGCCAATCAAGCGGGCTGCTTTGTCCTGGATGGTGTCAAGCTTCTTGAGTGTTGTGGGAGCTGCACTCATCCAGGCAAGTGGAGAGTATTCCATCATACTCCTGACTTGTGCCTTGTAGATGGTGGACAGGCTTTGGGGAGTCAGGAGGTGAGTTACTCGTCACAGGTTTCCTAGCCTCTGACCTGCTCGTGTAATCGTAGTATTTATGTGGCTAGTAGAGTTCAGTTTCTGGTCAATAATAACCCCAGGATGTTGATAGTAGGGATCCAGCAATGGTACTTGAATGTCAAGGGGTGATGATTAGATTCTCCCTTGTTGGAGATAGTCATTACCTTGCACTTGTGTGGCGTGAATGTTACTTGACACTTGTTATGATCCCCAGCTGAGGTTACCCCTGGACAAGCCTGATCCCAGGGTGGAACCCAGCTTGATAGATCCTAACTTTTATTTGTTTGTTAGATACATGGAGAGGAGCTACTGAACAGTGTCACTGAAGTCAGCAAATGAACTTTTAACAAAAGCATAAAACTTTTGTTAAATAAGAAAAGATGAACTATTTTACAATACTCCTTCATCCACAACTATACCTTTACAGATATATACAAATTTGTAAGGATAACACAAGTTACCAAAAGCTATCTTATACTTTAATGTCCACAGTAAGTACACAGTCTACGTAAACTAATAGGCGGCCTGTGGTCAGACACACCACACTCTGAAACCAAGTGACGGATGCCACCTCCAAACAGATGCTATGGATCTCTCATCGACTCCCCCGGACGCTTGTCACACTGTGAGCCAACCAGTCTCGCTGCACTCCATCTTTCACACAAGGGTTTCCAAGCTCCACTCCAAAAGCTCGCCTTGGAATCTTCTACCAAACCAACGCTTTCTCTTAGATGCCAACTGCAGGATTCACCTCCAGCATTTTGAACTCTCCTTCCAATGTTCCTCTCCCCGGGTCACCACATGCGTTCAAGCTTTCCTCTACGTGCTCTCTCTTGCTACTCAACTGTCAACTGTACAGCACTCCTTCATATGCCCATAGCAAAGGGATACAGACCTTCAGTTGTCTCTTTGGACCTTCTGACTTTTCCCAAACCTTTATCTCTTTAAGAATGTAGCTTGGAGCCTTTCTCTACTCCTCACTCTTAACTTTACTTAACAGGACCTTTTCCAGGTTCCTGTCCTTCCTTTGACTAGAATGTCTGCTTGGGACTTTCTCCTGTTCCACTCCCCTGGATCCTTGGGGACTTTCTTCTTTAGCTTGGGACTTGCTATCTGTCCCTTTCTGTTCCAGTCTCTCTCTGGCAGCTAATTTCAACCGACTTCAGCTTGGAACCTGTCCCTTCCAGGCTACTTGGCAGCTGTCGTCAAAACCAACTGACCTCAAACAGCTACCAAATCAAACTGCTGTTTCTAGTTTCTTCTATGTGTCTGTGGGAGGGACCTGCTTCTGGACCCCTGTTGCTAGGCAACAGCTGAGTTTTTCTCCTCTTGTATTTGCTTAACCTCTCTTACAGTTGTAAACTCTCATCAGAAATGCAGGTACCTTTTAAAGTGAAATTAAAACTCAACTTGACCTTTTCTTAACACACAGATACAGAAATTCAAATTAAACTTAAACATTAAAGCGAAAATAAATTCCTAACAGCCACAAATACCAGTATAACTTAAACTATCTCTATTTCCTAACAAACTTGTCAACCCGAGCCTGGATGTTGTCCAGGTCTTGCTGCATTTGGACATGGACTGCTTCAGTATCTGAGGAGTTGCAAATGGTGCTGAACATTGTGCAATCATCAGTGAACATCCCCACTTTTGACATTATGATATCATGGATAGATCCTAGAGATCAGCCATCACCTGTTACACAGCTCAACAGCATCAGAAGAGGAGATAGAAGAGGCCTGATGTCCTTCAATCCCTGTAGTTTAACTGGAACTTGGTCAGAGAGTGGTATATCCCAGTGTGCACAGTTTCCCCTCAACTCTCTTGATCAGGCAGTTTGTCGGTGTGAAGGTCCTGAGCATATTCAGACTACATCTAGAATTTGAAACCATAATACAATGGCCCCTCTTGCAGGTTAAATACTTCTCTTTCCCTATTGGTCGGCAGGTCGTAAAGTGTTACTTTGACAATGGCTATCTAGATACTGCTGTATACCTGCTGGAGGAGCTGTCATGTGATAACACCGTTTGTGGACCTGCAATCATCATTGATAAAAACAGGTAGGAAGTTGACTGTGACTGTGACTGTGTATTGGTATGTGTGAGGCCAAGAGCAATGAGCAGATACAGGCAAATGGCACTGTTCCTGTTAAATGAACAGAGATTGATGCTTTTTTTTTTCTCTCTATAGCTCGCTATCTGTCTCTTGCTCCTTTATCTGTTTCTCATTCATTTTCTCAATTTCCCTCTCTCTGTCTTTCTCTTTCACATTCTCATGGTCGATGCAGCCCCAGTTTTAACCTAACTGGTGAGAATGGGATGAGTTTTGGTTAATTGGGTGCAAGGTGGGCAGGGTATAACTCAGGCATCGGACTTGCACTTGCCCCATTCTCACCAGGTGGGTTAGATTTATCTTACACTCTCTTTCTCAGTATCTCTCATGCCCACTCCTTTTCGGCTCTTATTCCCAATATCTGTCACTAAGACTGAGTTTCACTCTTGTTCTTTCTGTCCCAGATTCATTTTGCTCCATTTTTCACTATCCTGTTCTGTGTCTCACTCTCTTATTCTCAGTCTCACTCTGAGTCAGAGGTTGTGGGTTTGAGTCCCACTCCAGAGACTTGGGCACAAAATCCAGCTGACATTCCCAGTACCAGTACTGAGGAGTGCTACACTGTCAGAAGTGCTGTCTTTTGGATGAGATATTAAACTGAGGCCCCATTTGCCTCTTAGGTGATTGTAAAAGATCACACTGCTACTATTTTGAAGAAGACCTGGCTAATCCACTTATCCATCAACCAACATCACAAAAACAGATTACCTGATCATTATCACATTGCTCTTTGTGGGATCTTGTGATGATCTGTCTAACAGCAGATCCTGTACTCAAATCTCCACACCTCTCGGTCCTGTGATTTCCTCTTTAGCTTGCTCTTAAGAGCCTCCCATTTTCAATTTCAGTGAGCAATATGACTAGGGAAAAGAATGCAATGAGGTAGTTTCCCTTTGCCTCCCTCACATGTGCTAAAAGGAAACACAAATCCTCTTCCTGAAGGATCCTCCACCTGTAGCAGCTGTTGTCCCTCAAGGTTCGAGCTCTTCCACCATCACCGTCGACAATTCAATGGTTTTGCTGTTGGCCATGACGCTGAGCATGGGACCCTTGCCTGGGCCTGGGACAACTCACAAAAGGGCAGGGACGGTCATTCCCCTGAGTCTCAAATGGCCCAGCTATGTGGGAGCTTGCTGTGCACAAGTTGGCTGCTCCATTTTCCTGCAACAGTGACCACATTTCAAAAGATTTTCTTCAACTATGGATCTTTGGAATGTCCTGTGGTTGTGAAAGGCCCTATGTAAATGCAGATCTACACTGGTTTCTGATCCAGCAGTGCCTCGACTTTAAAATTTGTTTTCAAATCCCTTTGTGTCCTTTCCCCTTAACACCTCTGAAACCTTTTCTGTCCCCACAAACCCTTCGCAGTATCTGTGCTTCGCTAATTGTAAACTGTTTCTTCGCTCCTCCATTGGCGACTGTGACTTCAGCAGCCAAGGCCTTAATCTTCCATCCCAAAACCTAATGTCCCCATTATATGGCTCAGTGTCAGTTTTTGTGTGATAACGCCGCTGTGAAGTGCCTTGGGATGATTTACTATGTTCAAGACGCTATATAAATGCAAGTTGTTGACATCAATTCTTCTCCATTTTACTCCCCAGCACTATCTTGATTGAACCAGGCTGTGTCGCTGGCATCACCCAGCACGGTGACATCAAAATAACTGTCGGCAGTGGGAAGGCACAATCTATTGGGCCCAAACTGGACACAATCCAGCTCTCTATCTTCTCCCATCGCTTCATGAGCATCGCAGGTACGAATAATGGGAGCAGGGAGGGGTTAGACAATTGGATTTATGTAGCATAATGTCATATATCTCCATTGTCCTTAAGTGAGATAACATAGGACATTATTATACATCAGTTTGAGGAGTGAAACACATTGAAGTATCTGGTTACTGCTGTTTATTATTATTTAGGGCAAAATGGTGGCCTAATGGTATTGTCACTAGACTAGTATTCCAGAGAACCAGGGTAATGCTCTGGGGACCTGTGTTCGAACCCCACCGTGGCAGATGGTAGAATTTATTGCCCATTCCTGATTACCTTCCAGAAGATGGTGGTGAGCTGTTGCCTTGAGCCGCTGCAGTCCATGTGGTGTAGGTACACCCACAGTGTTGTTAGGGAGGGAGTTCCTGGATTTTGACCCAGCGACAGTGAAGGAACGGTGATATATTTCCAAGTCAGAATGGTGAATAACTTGGTGGGGAACTTGCACTGCAGGAATTCACCAAGGCTCCTCAGACAACACCTTCCAAACCCACAGCCACTACCATCTAGAAGGACAAGGGCAGCAGATAGATGGGAACACCACCAGCCCTTGTCCTTCTAGATAGCAGGGGTCATGGGTTTGGAAGGTGCTGTCTAAGGAGCCTTGGTGAATTCCTGCAGTGCATCTTGTAGATGGTACACACTGCTGCTACTGTGCATTGGTGGTGCAGGGAGTGAATGTTTATGGATGTGGTGCCAATCAAGCAGGCTTCTTTGTCCTGCATGGTGTCAAGCTTCTTGAGTATTGTTGGAGCTGCACTCATCCAGGCAAGTGGGGAGTATTCCATTACACTCCTGACTTGTACCTTGTAGATGGTGGACAGGCTTTGGGGAGTCAGGAGGCAAGTTACTTGCCACAGAATTCCAGGCACACAGAGTTAGAAACCAGGCATATGGAAAGTGGTAGGCATTGTTCACACATCAGACTAATCATTAAATGATCATTATAAATACAGCAGCATTGAAATTCCTGATGTATTCTGACCAACTCCTATTGTGAGTCTAACAATAAAGGAAATAAACAGCCAGGAACACACAACTCCAGGCTGACACTCCCAGTGCAATATTAAGCATGTACTACACTGTCAGAAGGGTACCACTGAGGGAATACTGCTGCACTGTTGAGGGAGAGTACTGATGGAGCGCTGCACTGTTTCTCCAACAAGAAGGAATCTAACCACGCCCCTTGACATTCAATGGCATTACCATCGTTGGATCCCCCACTTTCAACATCCTGGGGATTAACATTGACCAGAAACTGAACTGGGCTAGCCGTATAAATACGATGGCTACAAGAGCAGGTCAGAGGCTAGGAATTCTGTAGCGAGAAGCTCACCTTCAAACTCCTTTAAAGCCTGTTCACCATCTACAAGGCATAGGTTAGGAGTGTGATGGAACACTCCCCATTTGGCTAGATGAGTGCAGCTTCAACAAAACTCAAGCTCAAAACTGTTCAGGACAAAGCAGCCTGATTGACTGATTGGCACCACATCCATTCCCTCTACCACTGACTCATTGGCAGCATAGTGTACCATCTACAAGATGCACTGCAGGAATTCACCAAGGCTCCTCAGACAACACCTTCCAAACCCACAGCCACTACCATCTAGAAGGACAAGGGCAGCAGATAGATGGGAACACCACCAGCTGGAAGTTCCCCACCAAGCCCCAATCATCCTGACTTGGAAATATATCGCCCTTCCTTCACTGTCACTGGATCAAAATCCCAGAACTCCCTCCCTAACAGTATTGTGGGTGTACCCACATCACATGGACTGCAGCGGTTCAAGAAGGTAGCTCACCACCACTTTGTCAAGGGCAATTAGGGATGGGCAATAAATGCTGGGCCTAGTCAGTGACACCCAGAACCCATGAATGAATAAATTAGAAAAAAGCTGTTGGAGGGTCAGTACGACGGAGTGCTGCACTGTCAGAGGGGCAGCACTGAGAAGACCGCCCCAGTTTTGGAGGATCAGCACTGAGGGAATGCTGCACCATCAGAGGGTCAGTATCAAGGGAAAGCTGCACTGTCAGAGGGTCAGTACTGAAGGAGTGCTGCACTGTCGGAGGATCAGGACAGAGAGAGTGCTACACTGTCAGAGGGGCAGCACTGAGGGGGCACCCCACTTTTAGTGGATTAGCATTGATGGACTGGTTCACTGACCAAGGATCAGTACTGAGGAAGTGCCGTACTGTCAGAGGTGCCAACTTTCAGCTGAAATGTTAAACTGAGACTCCATCTGCCTAGGTTCCCTGGGTCACTATTTTGAAGAAGAGCAGGGGTATTTGCCCCAATGTCCTGGCTAATAATTATTCCTCAACCAACATCACTGAAACAGTTATTGTATATACTTGTGTAAAAGTTGACTTTCTAAGACCAGATATTTAGCCAAAGAGTAGGGGGTCGACTTTTATACGAGCAATAGTTTTGAGGCATTGTCTTGCTATCGCAGAGTTGTCAGGTCGGAGACTGTTCCTGCCAACCCTGCCTGCAAAAGTAGTGCAAAAGAAGCCTAATCTCTGAAGAGAGCTTAACCCTCCAATAGCTAACGTTCTCCGATATTCTCTAGCTGCTACTCAATTATTTGACAGTGCTACAATCTCAACAGCTTTAAGTTTGAACTTGGCTGTTTCTCCCATTCTTTCTTTAATACCATGTTGCCATATTAGAGGGTGGGATTGGCACAGATGCAGGGAGCATCAGTGAGGTGGTAGCCTTGACTGCACATGTTGACACGCGCAGACACAAGGAATTGAACAGCCGCCTTCAATCGTTTGCTATTCTCTGATTCTATCAGTGAGTAGGTTTGCACCTGGGCGAGTTTGACTTCAGCGGCGAGCAGGTGGTAAGAACAGAGTTTGGTAATTTTGGCCAAAGGTCAGACGTCAACTCATTCACAAGATCGACCATTGTTCGAGTCGTTAACGCATTGCTATTTGTGGGATGTTACTAAGTATTGAGAAGACATTGGCTTCAATCCCCACTACCAACTTTCCTCCCTCACCACTGCCTCCGTCCCTTTCCCTGGCAACTGCTTGAGATTGACGCAGTCTGTTTGCAATCTTGGTGTGATATTTGACCCTGAAGTAAGATTCCCACCACATATTTGTGGCATTACTGAGACCACCTATTTACACCTCCATAACATTTCGTTCCTGTCTCGGTTTGCCTGCTGCTGAAACTCTCACTCATGGCCTTATTAATTCGAAACTCAACTATTCTGATGCGTTCCTCGTTGGCGTCCCACATTCTACCCTCCGTAAGTTTAAAGAATCCAAGTCTCTGCTGCCCATGTCTTAATTCGCACCCAGTCCCTTTCCTATTTTGGCTCGCAGACAAGCAACGTCTTGCTTTTAAATTCTCTTCTTTGTTTTCGGATCCCTCTGTGGTGTCACCCACCCCTATCTCCTCTGTAATCTCCTCCAGCTCCACAACCCTCTGATATATCTTCATTCCTCTAATTCTGACCTCTTGTTCATCATCAGTTTTAATTGCTTCAACATTGGCAGCGTGCCTTCACCAGCCTGAGCCCCAAGCTCTGGAGTAAACTCCCTATACCTCACCTTCCTCCTTCAACACTCTCCTTAAGACCTATCAGTCTCACCAAGCTTTTGGTCACCAGCCCTTTATGAGGTTTATATCTCTTTGAGGTTCAGTGTCAAATTTTGCATTACAATGCTCCTGCAAAGCACTTTGGGATGTTTTATTATGTTAAAGGTGCTACATAAATACAAATTATTCTTGATTTTGATCTTGGTCTTGCTTTTCCAATAAGCAGTAAGTACTTCATTTGCTGAGAAGCATTTGGTGATGTCCTGGGGTAGTAAACAGCGCTGTAGAAATACAAATTTTTTCCTGTATGAAACCAACACCCATCACAACCCATCCCATTATAAGATGGTTCATTCTTGGGGTGCCACATGGTTATCTTCCCCCCTCCCACCACTTAACCATGTTCTCTCTCTACAGAGCAGATGGGTCGTATACTACAACGAACTGCCATCTCCACCAACATCAAGGAGCGACTGGACTTCTCATGTGCACTGTTTGGTCCTGCGGGTGGTCTGGTTTCCAACGCCCCCCACATTCCTGTGCACCTGGGCGCCATGCAGGAAACTGTGCAGTTCCAGGTAAGGCCAAAGTTCACTAAGCAGCGTCGGGCAGCCAATCTGCATCCTGAATGAGGGGAGAGGGGCAGTAACTGCCTCATACTCCCAACTCCTCCACTGTGGAATTGAGAGGGATTTTGGTCAGGTCCCACAGGAGGAAGCAGAGATTGAGTTTGAAGCGGTGGTGGATTATTGAATATGATGATCAGTGGGACTGGGGATCTCCAATCCTTCCACAGAGTTCCTCATCCCTGGAACCATTCTAGTAAAGCCCCACTGTACCCTCTCCAAGGCCTTGACATTCTTCCTTAAGTGCAGTGTTAGGCACGATATTCCAGTTTAATCGGCGTTTTAAAATGGTTTAACGTAACTGCCTTGCTTCTGTACTCTATGGCTCTGTTTATAAAGCCAAGGACTGTATATGTCTTTTTTTAAACAGCATTTTCTCAACCACCCAACCATACTTTCTTGAAAGCCTTATCACCACCCATCCCACCTTCTGTCCTGTTTGTGTATTCAAGGTGAGGAAAGGACCAGGGTCAGCTGTGAAGCCTGTAGTTGAACAGCCCACCTGTGTTCCCCAAGCGCGGGCTCACGCAATGGTGAACTCTCACCGCCTTCAAGCTAGGTGGCGGGGCAGCAAGGAAGGAAAATGGAAAGGTTTCTGAACATGGCAAGTGTCTGGACTCCATTTGATTTCTGTGTGTATTTTTCTTCCCCCCTGCAACAGATTAATCATTTAGGTGATGACCTCAAAGAAGGCGATGTCATCCTTAGCAACCACCCCAGTGCAGGAGGCAGCCATCTTCCTGACCTGACTGTCATCACGCCGGTAAGATCCACAATAGTCCAATATTGTACCAACCAGCTAGAAGGACAAGGGCAGCAGAGAGATTGGAACACCACCACCGGGAAGTTCCTCTCCAAGCCACTCGCCATACTAACGTGGAAATATATTGCCGTTCCTTCACTGTCACTGGGTCAAAATCCTGGAACTCCCTCCCTAACAGCACACTGGATGTACCCACACCACATGGACTGCAGCGGTTCAAGAAGACAGCTCACCACCACCTTCTCAAGGGCAATTAGTGATGGGCAGTAAATGCCCCCACCCAGCCAGCGATGCCCACATCCCATGAAACAAATAAAACAGTAAAATTGAAAGTGCAGAAGACTCATTGGTCTGTCAAGCCATTTTTAGGTGAATTTATTGCTCGTTGAGTTGATAGATGTTAGTGCTGGGGAAAGAGACCCCTTCCTTTCCAGCAAACACGCCTCCGTAGATAGAAACTAGTTTTGATGATTGACGACTCTAGGACTAGGGGGCATTGTCTAAGAATAACAAGCAATTCTTGCAGGAGTGAAATTAGGAAACACTTCTGCACACACAGGTTCCCTCTAAGCTGCGTGGGTGTGCGGCTGTGCAGCCATCAGGAATGTGCCCTGCAGGGAAGCAATAGGCCTTACACAAGCAGCAATTTCAGACATATGCTCATGCACAGCTTGAAGGGACTGCACAGTGGAACAAGCTGGCTGCTCACAGCAAACAGAGAAGCTAGAAGGAATATTTGTGGAAGAAGTTTGGAACTCTTTTTTTCTGAAAATAGTAATTAATGCTAGATCAACTGTTAATTTTAAATCCAAGATTTATAGTCTAGTATAAGGGTCTAGCACATTTAGGATTAGTAAGGGGTTGAGTACAGTACTGCCCACAGTGATGTAAGAAAGGACATGACCCACACCCAGGGTCAGTGTGGTGTTGGACCAGAGCCTCGTGCAGACCTAAGCATGAAGACAGCTCCTAGTTTCTACACTTCACTGTATCTTTGTAAATAATTCTAGTAGTTAATAAAGACTTACCATTAACCTACTTCAGACTACGAAGACTTCATTAAAACTCACTGAGATGTAACCAACACCCATAACATGGTGGCAACAGTGGGATGAGAAGCTGAACTTCCAAAGGATGTTCAGTGGAGTCTTCTGCTGTAGTAAAGAATTTTAAATTTCTGCCCTCCGCTTCCAAGCCTTTCTTTGGGGCTTTTTTCTGGCGATATTTCCTCTGCACCACTGTTTCTGGGGCTTCTTTTCAGGCCAGAATGTTTTTTTGAATTTTTCTTCAGTCTTCTAGCATTTCAGTTTGTCTCTGCATTTAGGAAGGTTTTGGGCTTTTTCCACAAGCTGTGGTAGTCACCTGTTACAAAAAACAGTCATGGATAGTAAATTGAAACTACCAGACCAATTTAGGCATATCTAAGGATCAAACCTGACCCAAAATTGGGCATCTTGGAGCAGAGAATTTTTAGATTACAGGTGTACATCAGGATTAAGTCAGAAGAAATCCAGATTAATACCTTTTTTATACTGGTTTGGTAAACTTGTGGATGAAGTAATCCTAATGCAAGGCGTTGATTAATCCTCAGCCAGCATCGATATATTGAAAGCCTTTGAACAATATCTTAATCTTCTCCAAGTTGAGTGTGCAGAGTTTAAAAAGAGGCATAGAAAACCCCCAGCAAAGTGACAAAAGGGTAAAAGCAATACCCAAACAAACCACGTGAGGGCACCAGAGAGGCAGGGAACTTTCCAGAAATCTCAAAGTTTTTTTTGGGAGATCCCAACAGGTTTACAAAACTGCAACAGCAGCTGGCAATGAACAACAAGCAAGAAAAAGGCCTGCTGCAGATGGAGCAAGAGAAAGCAAAAGTACAGTCAGAAAATGTTCATATCAAAGCTGAACTGGGAGATTTAAAATGTAAGATTAAAACTTAATATTTACCTTTCGGAGATTTTTTTATTCATTCATGGGGTGTGGGCTTTGCTGGCTAGGCCAGCATTTATTGCCAATCCCTAATTTCCCTTGAGAAGTTGGTGGTGGGCTAACTTCTTGAACTGCTGCAGTCCATGTGGTGTAGGTACACCCACAGTGCTGTTAGGGAGGGAGTTCCAGGATTTTGACCCAAGTGACAGTGAAGGAACGGCGATATATTTCCGAGACAGGATGGCATGTAAGTTGGAGGGGAACTTTCAGGTGGTGTTCCCATCGATCTGCTGCCCTTGTCCTTCTAGGTGGTAGTGGTCGTGAGTTTGAAAGATGCTGTCTAAGAACTCTTTTTTTTTTGTGAATTCCTGCAGTGCATCTTGTAGATGGTACACACTGCTGCTACTGTGCATCCGTGGTGGAGGGGGTGAATGTTTGTGGATGTGGTGCCAATCAAGGGGCTGCTTTGTCCTGGATGGTGTCAAGCTTCTTGAGTGTTGTGGGAACTGCACTCATCCAGGCAAATGGAGAGTATTCCATCACATTCCTGACTTGTGCCTTGGAGATGGTGGACAGGCTTTAGGGAGCCAGGAGGCAAGCTACTCACTGCAGGATTCCTAACCTCTGACTTGTTCTTGTGGCCACAGTATTTATATGGCTAGTCCAGTTTGGTTTCTGGCCAGTAGTAACCCCATAATGTTGACAAGGGGGAATTCATTGATGGTAATGCCATTGAATGTCATGGGGCAATGGTTAGATTCTCTCTAGTTGGAGGTGGTCATTTCCTGGTACTTGGGTGGTGTGAACGTTACTTATCAGCCCAAGCCTGGATATTGTTCCGGTCTTGCTGCATTTGGACGTGGACTGCTTCAGTATCTGAGGAGTCGCGAATGGTGCTGAACATTGTGCAATCATCAGTGAACACCCCCATTTCTGACCTTATGATGGAAGGAAGGTCATTGATGAAGCAGCTGAAGAAGTTTGGGCCTTGGACACTACCCTGAGGAACTCCTGTGGAACTGATGAACTTGTAGAAGAAAATTCAATGAAGATAGCTCTTCAGTTTAGAATAGAGCAACTTCAAACAACAGAAGTCTCTGGTAAGCATCAGGAACAATGCTTGCAACAGGCGAAAGAATTGCTGGTGATTCAGAATAGTCGCTTGAATGCAGATCAAACAATCAAAACTGACAAAATGTTCAACTCTGATCCAATCTGAACAATATGATGTAAAAGTTTCCCAGGTAACTCTAAAATGAAGACAACTCAATTTATCAGGGTAAGTTATGGAGCTGAATGAAAAGACCTGAAAGCTCAGAAAACAACTGGAAAAGATGAAAGTAATCAAAAATTTGGATAAAATTGGGAAACAGGTGGGAATCAATGTTCCAATGTTGAAACATGAACTATCATATACATTGCAAAGATCCACACAACGAAAGAAGTGACAAGGAGATGAGCAGAATGTTTGTCCACCCCACAATGAACAAGTTAGGGTAGCAACAGCGGAACCAACCAAGTGCGGTTCAACACAAAGCCATGGAAAAAAAGAATGAAAAAATACCCAGATGCCAACTCAACCTCCAAATCAACAGAGAGAACCAGTGACGACAGAGCCTACCACTCCTCTGGCAACAGTGCGAACAAGAGATGGAAGGGTTACAAGGCCTCCAAACTGCTTGAATTTTGAATTCAAGGACTTGAAGGGGACATGGAGTCGTGACAATGCAATAGTACTGATAATGTTGTAACAACAATGTAAGACATGACATTAACTAGTATAACTCCAAGTACATAAAAACTTGGAGGGGGTGTGTAGTATAAGGGTCTGGCATATATGGAGTTAATGTGGGACTGAGTACAGTACTCAGTGTGATGTAAGAGAACACATGACCCGCACCTACGGTCAGTGTGGTGTTGGACAGAGCCTTATGCAGACCTAAGCATGAAGACAGCTCCAAGCTTGTACTCTTTATTGTATATTTGTAAATTGTTCTAGTAGTTAATAAAGACTTAGTTAACCTACTTCAAACTACCAGGACTTCATTAAAGCCTACCAAGATATAGCCAACACCCCACAATAGATAGATCTTTCTGAACCAAAGCTATTAAAGGATACCGCACTTGGAGAGTATATGGAATTAGGTTGCAGATCAGCCATGATTTCATTAAATGGCAGAACAGGATCAAGGGACTAAGTGAGCAAACCTTGTCCCAATTCTAGATCTCACACATCATATATACTGAGTAATGCTCCCTTTACACTGTGCCCATCAAACAGTCCCAAGACACGTATAGCACGGGGTTAGATGCAGAGTAATGCTCCCTCTACACTGTCCCCATCAAACACTCCATGGGAAGTCAAAGAGGAGTGGTAATGGATAGAAGATGCAAACTGAAATACCATTGAAGAGAAGAGCAGAATGTCTTCAAAGTGGGCATTCATGGAATAAGAATGGCAGTGAATTAAACAATAATATAAAAGCCAAATACTGCAGATGGAAATTTGAAATAAAAACAGAAAATGCTGGAAACACTCAGCAGGTCGTGCAACCTCTTTGGAAGGAAAGAGTAAAGAAGAAACAAATAAACTCTTTACATTTCCCATTACTGTTCCCTTTGGCTTTAGAACCATGAAACTTTTTGCCATTTAATCTCTCTGGCCCTCCACCCTATCATCGACCTTCCTTTTGGTTCTTCCCATCCCCACCACTCGCTCAAAACCTATTGCATTGCTAACTTTTCCCAGTTCTGCTGAGAGTCATTGACCTGAAGTGTTAGCTCTTTCTCTGAATATATGCTGCCAGACCTCAATCACAGGCTTGTTACAACACAGAAGGAGGCCATCTAGCCCAACCTGTCCGCAGCTGCTCCGAGTGAGCAATTCTCCTGCCTTCTCCCTGTAACCGTGTACACGCTTCCGTTTTTTAGATAACAGTCCTTTTTCAGAGCTGCTGCCTATTTCCAGCATTTTCTGCTTTTTATAATAGTTGAGAAACTGGATAACAATTGATAAAGAGGAGGTTTTAGATAGGCTGGTGGTACTTAAAAGTCACCAGGACCAGATGGGATGCATTGAGGATGCTGAGGGAATTAAGGGTGGAAACTTCCAATCCTGCTTAGATACAAGGGTCAGACCAGAGGACTGGACCATTACAAACGTTTTACCCTTCTTCAAAGGATAGAGTAAATGTAAGCCTGGCAACTACAGACCAGTCACTGCGAAAGCTTTTAGAAATGGGCTAAAACTCACAGCCACTTGGAGAAGTGTCAATTAATTAAGGAAAGCCAGCACAGATTTGTTAAAGTCAAATTGTGCTCAACTAACTTGAGTGAGTTTTTTGATGGGGTTACAAAGAGGGTTGATGAGGGTAATGTGATTGATGTAGTCTAGATGGACTTCAGGTGTTTGATAAAGTGACACATAACAGGCTTGACAGCCAAGACTCGCTCCTCCAGAGCCAGTCTTCAGTTCCCCATTGGCTGTATCCACTGGCTGCTGCCCGATGGTCACTGTGCCGAGAGTGTGGTGGCCATAGCCCCCATCTACTTGGCCGCCGTCCTCGAGTACCTGATGGCCGAGATCCTCAAGCTGGCCAGCAACACAGCCTGGGACAACAAGACGACCCGCATCATCCCCCGCCACCTGTAGCTCGCCATCTGCAATGACGAGGTGCTGGGAGGGGTCACCGTAGCCCAGGGTGGGGTCCTGCCCAACATCCAGGCTGTGCTGCTGCACAAGAAAACCGGCCACCCCAGCAAGGTTTATGCCTGAAGGGGTGAGGTCAGAAAAAGAACTAAGTGGAAGCCCATGGAATAAAAACCACAGTGGCAGTGGATATGACATTGGCCGAGTGACAGGGAACAGAGAGTAGTAGTGATTTTTTTCAGACTGGAGGAAAGTATTCCCTGGGGATTGATATTGCAATTACTGCTTTTCTTGATCTATATTAATGACCTTGATGTGGGTATACAGGGGACAATTTCAAAATTTACAACTGACACAAAACTTGGAAAGTGTGAACTGTGAGAAGGGTAGTGATTGACTTCAAAAAGATATGAGGAGACTGGTGGAATGGGCAGACATGTGACAGATGAAAAATGCAGAGATGTGTGAAGTGATTCATTTTGGTAGGGAGAATGAGCAGAGACATTATAAAATAAAGAGTACAATTCTAAAGGGGATGCAGGGCCAGAGAAGCCAGAGGGTATATTTTTATTATTCATTTACGGGATGTGGGCATCGCTGGCTAGGCCAGCGTTTATTGCCCATCCCTAGTTGCCCTTGACAATGTGCCTTCTTGAACTACTGCAGCCCCTGTAGTGTAGGTACAACCATAGTGCTGTTAGGGAGGGAGTTCCTAGGGGTCACTATTTAAAAATAAAGGTTGCCGATTTAAAACGGAGATGAGGTGAAATTCTTTCTGAGGGTAGTGAGTCTTTGGAACTCTCTTCTTGAACAGGTAGTGGAAGCAGAGTATTTGAATATTTTTAAGGCAGAGGTGGATAGATTCTTGGTAAGTAAGGGGGCGATAGGGTAGGTGGGATGCAGATTTGAGGTAACTATCAGGTTAGCCATGATCTTATTAAATGGCGGAGCAGGCTCATGGGCCGAATGGCCGATTTCTGCTCCTTGTTCATATGTTGACCCAGTGACAGTGAAGGAACAGCAATATATTTCCAAGTCAGGATGGTGAGTGGCTTGGAGTGGAATTTCTAGGTAGTGGTGTTCCCATGTATCTGCTGCCCTTGTCCTTCTAGATGGTAGCAGTCATGGATTTGCACAAATTGTTGAAGGTGGCAGGGCAGGTTGAAAAAGTGGTTAATAAGGCATACAGGATTCTGTGCTTTATAAGTTGAAGCATAGTGTATAAAAGCAAGGAATCTTTGATGAACCTCAATGAAACACTAATTTGACCTCAACAGAAGACCTCAGTTCTGGCCACCGCAATGGATTTTGAAGCCTTTACAGAAGGTGTAGAAAAGATTCCTGAAAATGGTTCCAGGGATGAAGAACTACAATTATGTAGAAAGATTGGAGAAGTAGGGACTGTTTTCCTTGGACAAGAGAAAGTTGAGCAAAGGTTTGATAGACCATAAGACATTGGAGCAGAAATTAGGCCATTCGGCCCGTCGAGTCTGCTCCGTCATTCAATCATGGCTGATAAGTTTCTCAACCCCATTCTCCCGCCTTCTCCCCGTAACCTTTGATCCCCTTACCAATCAAGAACCTATCTATCTTGGTCTTAAATACACTCAATGACTTGGCCTCCACAGCCTTCTGTGGCAATGAATTCCATAGATTCACCACTCTCTGGCTAAAGAAGTTTCTCCTCATCTGTTCTAAAAGGTCTTCCCTTTACTCTGAGGCTGTGCCCTTGGGTTTTAGTCTCTCCTAGAAGTGTTCAAAATCATGAGGGATCTGGACAGAATAGATAGGGAGGAACTGTTCCCATTGGTGAAAGGGTAGAGAGCCAGAGGGCACAGGTGTAAGGTAATTGGGAAAGAAGCAATGGCCACGAGGAAAATAATTGTTACACCATGAGTGGTTAGGATCTGGAATGCACTGCCTCAGTGTGGTGGAGGCAGATTCAATCATGGCATTCAAAAGGGAATTGGATAAACACTTGAAGTGAAACACTTGCAGGGTTATGGGAAAAGGACGAGGGGAGTCGCTTGTCCAGAGAGCTAGCATGGTACCGGATGGGCCAAATCCTTCTGTGCCGTAATTATTCTATGAGTCCAGATCTGATCATTATTACATTGATATTTGGTATCTTTCTGTGCACAAATTTGGCTGCTGCAATTCCTAGATTAAAACAGTGACTATGCTTCAAAAGTACTTCATTGGTTGATAAGTGGCCTAGGACTTCCTGTGGTTGTGAAAGGTGCTATATAAATGCAACCCATTTCTTTTGTTGTTTATCTGGACATTCCTCTTGATTATTATCTCCCAAAGGTTTTCCGGAAGGGTGTTTCTCGCGCGGTGTTTTTTGTTGCAAGCCGAGGGCATCACGCTGACATCGGAGGCATCACCCCTGGGTCCATGCCACCTCACTCCAAATCCTTGCAGGAGGAAGGAGCCGTCTTCGTTTCATTCAAGCTGGTGAAGGATGGAGTCTTCCAGGAGGAGGGTGAGTGTGGGCTTTTGGATTCCAGCTTTCGGACCATGTATTCACCCCCACAGAGCTCTACCCCACTTGCTTCAAGTGACCTGACCTCAGTTTGGGAGGAGAATGAAATAAATCAGCCAGGGTCAGTCCCTATCAGGTGACCCAACCCCCTTCCCTACTTTCCTCACCCTGACTCCTTCAGAGTGTGTGGATGTCTGATAGAAACTGTGAAGTGGCAATTGTGAGAATTTATTGAAGCAACGATTGCCTGCTGCCTTCTGTGTTTTTATAAAGCACATTTGTAATGTACACATTGCAGTCAGAATCTCCTAATGCTTAAAAACAAAAAAACTGCGGATGCTGGAAATCCAAAACAAAAACAGAATTACCTGGAAAAACTCAGCAGGTCTGGCAGCATTGGCGGAGAAGAAGAGTTGACGTTTCGAGTCCTCATGACCCTTCGACAGAACTTGAGTTCGAGTCCAGGAAAGAGCTGAAATATAAGCTGGTTTAAGGTGTGTGTGTGGGGGGCGGAGAGATAGAGAGAGAGAGAGGTGGAGGGGGGGGGTGTGGTTGTAGGGACAAACAAGCAGTGATAGAAGCAGATCATCAAAAGATGTCAATGACAATAGTACAATAGAACACATAGGTGTTAAAGTTAAAGTTGGTGATATCTAAACGAATGTGCTAATTAAGAATGGATGGTAGGGCACTCAAGGTATAGCTCTAGTGGGGTTTTTTTTATAATGGAAATAGGTGGGAAAAGGAAAATCTTTATAATTTATTGGAAAAAAAAAAGGAAGGGGGAAACAGAAAGGGGGTGGGGATGGGGGAGGGAGCTCAAGACCTAAAGTTGTTGAATTCAATATTCAGTCCGGAAGGCTGTAAAGTCCCTAGTCGGAAGATGAGGTGTTGTTCCTCCAGTTTGCGTTGGGCTTCACTGGAACAATGCAGCAAGCCAAGGACAGACATGTGGGCAAGAGAGCAGGGTGGAGTGTTAAAATGGCAAGCGACAGGGAGGTTTGGGTCATTCTTGCGGACAGACCGCAGGTGTTCTGCAAAGCGGTCGCCCAGTTTACGTTTGGTGTCTCCAATGTAGAGGAGACCACATTGGGAGCAACGAATGCAGTAGACTAAGTTGGGGGAAATGCAAGTGAAATGCTGCTTCACTTGAAAGAAGTGTTTGGGTCCTTGGACGGTGAGGAGAGAGGAAGTGAAGGGGCAGGTGTTGCATCTTTTGCGTGGGCATGGGGTTGTGCCATAGGAGAGGGTTGAGGAGTAGGGGGTGATGGAGGACTGGACCAGGGTGTCCCGGAGGGAACGATCCCTACGGAATGCCGATAAGGGGGGTGAAGGGAAGATGTGTTTGGTGGTGGCATCATGCTGGAGTTGGCGGAAATGGCGGAGGATGATCCTTTGAATGCGGAGGCTGGTGGGGTGATAAGTGAGGACAAGGGGGACCCTATCATGTTTCTGGGAGGGAGGAGAAGGCGTGAGGGCGGATGTGCGGGAGATGCTTAACCTGTCCAAAATGCATTTACACAGGGTGACCATGGCTGGGACCTGAATTTTTTTTATTCTTTCATGGATCGCTGGCTAGGCCAGCATTTGTTGCCCCTCCCTAATTACCCTTGAGAATGTATTTTGAAGAAGGTATATTGAAAGGTATTTAACATTTTGAAAAAAATAAGCTAGGAAAAGGTGGTGGTGTAGCTCTGTTAATTAAGGATGCCATTAGTACATTAGTGAGAGATGACCTTGGCTCGGAAGAGCACGGTGTAGAATCAGTTTGGGTAGAAATAAGAAGTAGTAAAGGTAAGAGGTCACTTGTGGAAGTAGTTTATAGGCACCCCGCCCCACCCTCCCCCACCCCATAGGTTACACAGTAGGACAGAGTATTCAGGAAGAAATAAACGGGGTGTGTAAGAAAGCTACTGCAGTAAACATGGGTGACTTTAATCTACATGTTGATTGGGTAAATCAGATTGGCAAAGGTAGCCTGGAAAGCAAGTGTATGTGGGACAATTTTTTTTAGAGTAGGTAAGTTCTAGAACCAACTAGGGAGCAGGTTATTCTGGATCTGGTAAAGAGCAATAAGACAAGATTAATCAATAACCTCATAGTAAAGGAGCCTCCAGGTGACGGTGATGATAGAATTTCATGTTCAATTTGAAGGGGCTGAAATGTGGGCTAGTGTTTTAAACCTGAATAAAGGCAATTATAAGGGCATGAAAGCAGAGCTAGCTAAATTGAATTGGGAAACTAGGTTAAGAGATAGGACTGTGGCAGAATTTTAAGGGGGTATTTAATAACTCTCAGCAAAAATATATCCCAGTGAGAAAGAAAGACTCTGAGAAGGATGCATCATCCATGGCTGAATAATGAATTTAAGGACTGTATCAAAGTGAAAGTAATACTGTACAGATTTGCAAAGAATTGTGGTAGGTCAGAAGATTGGTTAGATTTAAGAACCAGCAAAGAATGACTAAAAAAATAGAGGGAGAAAGAAGAGCATGAGAGAAAGCTAGCTAGCAATATAAAAGCATTAAGAGTTTCTACAAGTATTTAAATAGGAATAGAGTAACTAAAGCTAGTGTTGGTCTTCTAGACAGCAACTCCGGGAATTGATAATGGTAAACAAGGACATGGCAGAGGCATTGAACAGGTATTTTGTGTCTGCCTTCACTGTAGAAGACTTAGAAAACTTCCCAAAGACACTTGAAAATCAAGACGTGAATGGGAAGAAGGAACTTAAAACAATCATCATCACTAGGGGAAAAAGTGCTAGGAAAACTATTTGTCCCGGAGGCTGACAAGTCCCCAGGACCAGATGGCCTGCATCCGAGAGTCTTAAAGGAAGTGGCTGCAAAGACAGTGGATGCATTGATTAATCTTGCAAAATCCTTAAATTATGGAAGGGTCCCAGTGGATTAGAAAATAGTAAACGTAACACCTTTATTCAAGAAAGGAGGGAGAAGGAAAGCAGGAAACAACAAGCCAGTTAGCCTAATATCTGTCATAGGGAAATTGCTAGAATCCATTATTAAGGAGGTTATAGCAGGATACTTAGAAAATCACAATGTTGTCAGGCAGAGTCAACATGGCTTTGTCAAAAGGAAATTGGGTTTAACTAATTTATTAGAATTTTTTGAGGCCAATCGCAGAAGGGACACTCTGGAAGCTAAATAAATGCATATACAGTTTAAATGTTGCATCCAGGGTTTGGTATTTCTTAGTGAGGTCAGTTTTGTTAAAGTTGGGCTGTCATCAGTTGGAAGCAGACCCAGCAACGTTTTATTGGCACCATGGAGGTAAACTTGCAGGCATCTTTATGATGCATGTGGATGACTTTTTTGTGGGGTGTTAGTAGCGAATTTGAAACGGTTGTCATTAATGGGCTCAGAATGGAGTTCAAAATTGGAAGTCAAGCTTCTGGTGCGTTTAAATACATTGGATTAGAAATCAGGCAGAGCAGATCACGTCATTTTATATCAGCAATCCTACTTAGAAAATGTCAATCCCATTGCAACAGTTGTGATAGGGCCTCCCAGAAAGATACAGAGACTTCTGAAACAGAGAAAGAGGAACTCTGAAGTCTAATTGGGCGACTCAATTGGCTAGGCAAACAAACAAGGCCGGATGTCAGTTTTGACATTTCGGAATTGAGCACAAAAATGAACGATCCCAAGGTTGAAGAAGTAATTTGAGTAAACAAAACATTGACAAAACTAAAAATGGAGCAGTATGTTTTGAAATTCCCATCTTTGCGTGATCTTAGAAAAATGAAATTGATTGTGTTTAGTGACACGTCATGTAAATCTATGTGATGGATTTTAAAGTGCGGGAGGATTTATAATATTTCTCATGGGGGAGATAGGTAAATGTTGCCCTTTGGCATGGGAAATTAAAAAAATACAAAGATTTGTAAAAAGTACGTTGGCAGCAGAGATTCTCGCTCTTGTTGAGGTGATAGATATGGCATTCTTTATATCAAAGATGCTGGCAGAAATTTTAAATGGAAAAGGGGTATTTGGGAATGGCACCTATCAAATGTCTTATAGACAATAAGTCACTTTGGGAAAATGTGTTCTCTAAGGAGTGTGTTAACGAAAAGAAATTGCAGATTGACATTGCAAGCTTAATACAGATGTTGGAGAATAAGGAGATTGCCAACATCAAATGGGTTGATAGCTACCAATTATCCAACTGCTTCATGAAAAGAGGAGTGAGCTTCAAAAAGTTATTGGAGATCCTCAAAGAGGGAAGTCTTTTCCTTTGAGAAGACAAAAAGGAATATTCTTTTTGTGTGGACATTTCTGTACATGTTTTTTTTTTAAGAGGGTGGAATAAGGTGGATTTATGAAGGTTCACTCAGTTGATCCCGGGTATGGAGGGATTTTCTTATGAGGAGAGGTTGAACAGGCTGGGCCTGTAATCATTGGAGTTTAGAAGAATGAGAGGCAACCTTATTGAAACATAAGATTCTCAGGGGGCTTGACAGGGTAGATGCTGAGAGGTTGTTTCCCCTTGTGGGAGAGTCTAGGACCAGAGGGCATAATCTCAGAGTAAAGGGTCACCCATTTAAGACAGGTGAGAGGAATTTCTTTCACAGGGTAATGAATCTGTGGAATTCTTTACCACAGAGGGCTGTAGAGGCTGGGTCGTTAAGTATATTCAAGGCTGAGATAGATAGATTTTTAATCAGTAAGGGAATCAAGGGTTATGGAGAAAAGGCAGGAAAGTGGAGTTGAGGATTGTCAGATGAGCCATGATCTCATTGAATGGCGGAGCAGACTCGATAGGCTGAATGGCCTCCTTCTGCTCCTACATCTTATGGTTTTAAAATATATTGATGATTGTGTTATGGGAAAAGAAGATCCATCTTTATTTTTTATATGTATATATATGTATTTAAGGGTTACTTTCATCTTAAGAAAGGGGGTATCTGTTGGGGAGGGAAACATTTAACTCAAAGGAGTTTGACTGGTAACTATCAGTTAACTAGCCAAGTACCCATTTGAATGTATAAAAGAGAAAACAGGTGAGACAAGTTCTCTATGTAGAGTTTTATGTACCAAAATAAAACTCTGTTGGAAGAAGCCAGTCTTCGACTTTATCTTTATTTCAATCAGGTATTGGGACTTTGTCATTCGGTCCTCTTAACAACCCCTGTTCCAACAGGAACAATCTGAACTTTTCCAAGCTCTCTTCATAACTGAAGTCCCTTATCCATGTTATATCCTGGTAAATCTCCTCTGTACCATTTCTAAGACCTTTAACTACTTTAGTTCTGTCTTCATGGAAGACGACACAAATAACTTGAATTGAAAGGAATTGAAAGAAATTAGTATTACTAAAACAATAGTGCTGGAGAAATTAATGGGACTGAAAGCCGATAAATCCCCAGGGCCTGATAATCTACATCCTAGGGTACTAAAGAGGGTGGCCATAGAAATAGTGCTTGTGTTGGTTGTCATCTTCCAAAATCCTGTAGATTCTGGAACAGTCCCAGCAGACTGGAGGGTGGTGAATGTAACCCCACTTTTTAATAAAGGAGGGAGAAAATACTGAATTACAGACTGGTTAGCCTAACCTCAGTAGTAGGGATATGCAAGAGTCTATTATAAAGGATGTGATAACAGGACACTTAGAAAATATCAATGGCATTAACAAAGTCAACATGGAATTACGAAAGGGAAATCATGTTTGACAAACCTACTGGAGTTCTTTGAGGATGTAACTAGCAGAATAGATAAGGGAGAACTTGTGGATGTGGTATATTTGGATTTTAAGGAAGCTTTTGATAAAGTCCCACATAAGAGGCTAGTGTGTAAAATTAAAGCATATGGGATTGAGGATAATATATTGGCATGAAGTGAGAATTGGTTAGCAGACAGGAAACAGAGTAAGAATAAATTGGGCCTTTTTTTGGAGTGGCAGGTGGTGCCTATTGGGGTACTGCAGATATCAGTACCTGGGCCCCAGCTATCCACAATGTATATCAATGATTTGGATGAGGGGACCAAATGTAATATTTCCATGTTTGCTGAAGACAAACCTAGGTGGGAATGTTAAGAGGCTCCAAGGCAATTTACACAGGTTGAGTGAGTGGGCAAATACATGGGAGATGCAGTACAATGTGGATAAGTGTGAAGTTATCCACTTTGGTAGGAAAAATAGAATGGCAGAGTATTATTTAAATGGTGATAGATTGGGAAATGTCGATGTACAAAGGGACCTGGGTGTCCTTGTACACCAATCACTGAAAGCAAGCATGCAGGTGCAGCAAACAGTTAAGAAGGCAAATGATTTTGTTAGGGCACAGAGGATGGTAAATGCTGAACTGCTCAAATCCCAGAGGGAAAGTTGAAACAATCTATGCCAATATTTTATCCTCAGTCCCATATGCTTTAATTTTACACACTAACCTCTTATGTGGGATTTTATCAAAAGCTTTCTGAAAACCCAAATATACCACATCCCTTATCTATTCTGCGAGTTACATCCTCAAAAAACTCCAGTGGGAGTGCGGTTCTGAAATCAGGAAATGATATCTCCAACTACTTGCGGTGGTTTTATAGTAAAGTAAACATTTATTAAAAGAATAAAGAAAAACAAATAACACATAATTATACTTAAACACACAAATGGTTCTCAGAGTAAACAGTACTTTAAAACACTTCCACAAATCTTAACTACCGTCAGAGCAACCTTCTCCTTTTCTGTTCAGCAACTATCCTTATAGATTTTAGAATCTATAGAAGCCCAGTAATTTTTACCACAGTGTTTTTCCCTTGGAGTGTCCTCTGAGACCGACAGCAACTGGTTCTTTCAGCATGGCCTTGTTCACACTGTCTTCTGGGAGATCTAACCAGCTACCCCCTCACATATGCTTCAGTTTTTCCTTAAATACATTCCTTCCCTTTGACCTCTCTATTGTTTCAACCAGTCTCTTCAGAAATGCTTTCTTCCCAGAATTGATGAAACTATTCTTTACTTCAACTCTTAGACTTATAAAAACAAACTTACCCTACCTCTACCTTATTTCCTTATGCCTTTTTTACAACCTGCATATACCCTCTTTGAACTAAAACAATTCAATTAAAACTATTCCTGTCATTGCTTTATGTAAAACTCTGATTGAAGTTCCTCTTGGTTCACTAACATATCAAAACCACTTCTTACTGTTGACTTTAGACCCTTGCTGTCACTCCAGCTCTTAATTTAATTACAGCCTGACTTCCAGTACATAAAATATGCCAGGGTTATTACCAGAAGAAAAATATTATTATTTCTTGTTTTCATGATAGTAGCCTCCAATGTGAGAGGACTTGAGTACAGGACAAGGATGTCTTGCTGCAGCTGTACAGGGCCTTGGTGAAACCACAGCTGGAGTATTGTGCGCAGTTTTGGTCTCCTTACCTAAGAAAGGATATACTTGCCATGGGGGAGTTCAGTGAAGGTTCACCAGACTGATTCCTGAGATGGCAAGATTGTCGTATGAGGAAAGATTGGGCCAACTAGGCCTGTATTCACTGAAGTTTGGAAGAATGAGAGGAGACCTCATTGAACATATAAAATTCTGACAGGGTTAGACAGACTGGATGCAGGGATGATGTTTCTTCTGGCTGGAGGGTCTAGAACAAGGGATCACAGTTTCAGGATATGGGGTAGACCATTTAGGACCGAGATGAGGAGAAACTTCTTCACTCAGAGGCTAGTGAACCTGTGGAATTCTCTACTACAGAAGGCTGTGGAGGCCAAGTCACTGAATATATTTAAGAAGGAAATGGATAGATTTCTGGACTCCAAAGGCATCAAGGGGAATGGGGAGAGAGCGGGAGTATGACGTTGAGATAGAGGATCAGCCATGATCATATTGAATGGTGGAGCAGGCTCAAAGGGCCGAGTGACCTACCCCTGCTCCTAGTTTCTATGTTCCAATGTTTGCAGCTTTCTTTCACAGGATGTGAGTGGCACTGGCAAGGTCAGCATTTATTGCCCATGAGAAGGTGGTAGTGAGCTGCCTTCTTGAACCTCTGCAGCCCAGGTGGTGTAGGTACACTCACAGTGCTGTTAAGGAGCGAGTTCCAGGATTTTGACCCAGTGACAGTGAAGGAATGGCGATATATTTCTAAGTCAGGATTGTGTGTGGCTTGGAGGGGAACTTCCAGGCGGTGGTGTTCCCATACAAGTCTCCACAATACTCCAATACTAACCAGTGATTTAGAAAGTTGTAGCGTGATCTCTTTGAATTTATATTGTATTTCTCTATTTATAAGCCTGAATAACCTATATGTTTTTTTAAACTTATGGATTGTGTATATGGACACCAAACTCTTTCTCTGTTGATCTACACTTTTCAAAATCATGCCATTTATAGTATTCTGTCTTTCCATATCCTGAAGTGCATCACCACACATCTCTGCACTGAATTCTTTATCAGCCATGCAACTTCCCACTTGACCGTCCTGTCTATGTCATCCTTTGTTTAACCTGTGTCTCTTGCAGCTGTTACCAAGGCACTCATGGCCCCAGCGCAGATCCCAGGCAGCAGCGGGACACGCAATCTCCATGACAACCTGTCAGATCTGCGAGCACAGGTAGCAGCCAATCAGAAAGGGATCCAGCTGGTGAATGAGCTGATCGATGTATACAGTTTGGAGGTGGTCCAAGCTTACATGTCCCACATACAGGTAAGTTGAGAAAGTCTTTAACAAAAAATACAGGATTTTTGTCCTTATAAATAGAGACAATGGGAATAGCAGCAAGGAAGTTACGCTAAACATTTCTAAATCACTTGTTAAGCCTCAACTGGATTATTGTGTTCAATTCTGGGCACCACACTTCAGGGGGAGATGTCAAGGCCTTGGAGAGGCTGCTGAGATTTACCAGAATGATGCCAGGGATTAGGGGCTTCAGTTATATGGAGACTGGAAATGCTGAAGTTATTCTGTTCAGAGCAGAGAAGGTAATCCTCCTCTTCCAGGTACTACGCCCGAAGAGGGCTTTGGTGACCATGGAGTTCCATTGGATTGGTCCATGATGATCCTTGGCAAAGTACGGCAGTGGTTGGGAGGATTTACAGGCTGATAGTCAACCTGTTTGCCACATTATGAACACACCTTCCATGGCCATCAAGTCCTGAAGTGAGACTTGAACCCGGAACTTCTGGCTCAGAGGTAGGGACGCTACTGACTGCACCACAAGACCTCCACAGAAGGTTATAGGCATTCAAAATCATGAAAGGTTTTGATAGATAACATAAAGAGAAACTGTGTTTCCACAGGCACAAGAGTCAGTAATGAGAAGAAACAGATTTAAGGTAATAGGCAACAGAATCGGAGGGGAGGTGAGGTGGGGCGAGGAGAATTTCTTCTACATGCCAAGTTGTTATAATCTGGAATGCACAGCCTGAAACAGATTCATTAGTAAGTTTAAAAAAAGGAATTGGATAAATACTTGGCAAGGAAAAATTCAAGAATAAGGGAAAAGTGCAGGGGAGTGCAACTAATTCAATTGCTGTTCAAAAAAGCCAGCACAGACTTCATGGGCTGAGTGGCCTCTGTGCTGCACTCTGGTCCTGGTCAATCAGATCATGGATGATGTGCACCTCAGTTCCAGACTTGCCTTTCTTCCATATCCCTTGATCCCTTAACCAACAAAAATCTATTGGTCCGAGTCTTAAAAGATCCACTTGATCCCCAGAATCCACAGCCTTTTAGATGAAGAGCTTCCAGATTTCCACTAGCTTCTGTGTTAGTGTTTCCTGATTCTCCCCTAAACATAACGTTGGCTAAGGTGAAAGACACAAGCAACAGAGTGTTAGTGGTTATATAGCAATGCAGGCTTGCTAAATACTTACATTATTTATTTCAGTCTTCACAGCAGAGGATGAGCATCAAGTACCAAAAATACAAGGAACACAAAATACAAACCAAGGGGTTTCCAGCCCAGGGTGTTGAACAGAATAAGTCAGAAGTTAGGAATCCTGTGACAACTAACTCACCTCCTGACTCCCCAAAGCCTGTCCACCATCTACAAGGCACAAGTCAGAAGTGTGATGGAATATTCACCCACTTGCCTGGATGAGTGCAGCTCCAACAATGTTCTAGAAGCTCCACACTATCCAGGACAAATTAGCCTGTTTGATTGGCACCACATCCACAAACATTCACTCCATCCGCCACCAACACACAGTGGCAACAGTGTGTATCATCTACAAGATGCACTGCAGAAATTCACCAAGTCTCCTTCAAGTCTCCTTATACAGCACCTTCCAAACTCACGACCACTACCATCTAGAAGTACAAGGGCAGCAGATAGATGGGAACACCGCCACCTGGAAGTTCCCCTCCAAGTCACTCACCATCCTGACTTGGAAATATATCGCCATTCCTTCACTGTCGCCGGGTCAAAGTCCTGGAACTCCCTTCCTAACAGCACTGTGGGTGTACCTACACCACATGGACTGCAGCAGTTCAAGAAGGCAGCTCACCACCACCTTCTCAAGGGGCAGTTAGGGATGGACAATAAATGCTGGCCCAGCCAACAATGTCCACATCCCGTAAATGAATGAAAAAAGGCTCAAAGGGCTGAATAGCATACTCCTGTCCTGATAGCCTGACTCAAATTTGAAGATAATGTAGACTTGTTATGGATGCCTTGAAGACCATAATGAGCTGTTTGAATTGCATAGAATACTTCAACCTCCTTCACAGGTCTCAAAACAGTTTGCTAGATATCCACGGAGAAAATAATCCTGACTGTGTAGTCTATTCTCTCTGCAGTTATACAGGATGAAATGAATCGCAAATTAATCTGAAGTACAGGCAGTCTATAATTTTTTTCTGTAGGTGTCAACCATGGTTCGTAGGGTATCACGCTTGCCTCTGAATCAGGAGGTTGTGGACTCATGTCCTACACCAAAGACTTGAGCACAAAATGTAGGCTGACACTTTAGTTCAGCACCTCAAGGGTGTTGCACTGTCAGAGGGTCAGTACCGAGGGAGCATTGCACTGTTGGAGGGCTTAGTACTGAGGGAGCGCTGCACTGTCAGAAGGATCAGTATGCGGGCAGCACTGCACTGTCGGAAGGGTCAGTACCGAGGGAGCATTGCACTGTTGGAAGGGTCAGTACTGAGGGAGCACTGCCCTGTCTCCCCCCACCACCCACCCGACAGTGTACTAATGGCCCCCCTCCGGTCAGCACTGAAGGAGTGCTGCACTGTGAGGGTCAGCACTGAGGTAGCTCTGCTGTCAGGGGTACTGACTTTTGGATGAGACATTAAACCTGGGCCCCATCTGGCCCCTGGGGAATATGAAAGATCCAAAGGCCACTATTTTGAAGAGGAACAGGGCAGTTCCTCCCAGTGTCACAGTCAATGCTTATCATTCAACTAACACCATAAAACAGATTATCTGTTTATTGGTTACATTGCTGTTAATGAGATCTTGCTGTGCACAGATTGGCTGACGCATTTCCTACAATACAATAGCAATTACACTTGGCTATAAATACTTTCTGACATCCTGAGGTCATGATAGACGCCCTAGAAAATTAAATCTTTCTATTTTTCTTTAAACTTTGACATGTTGGACTTCCTGTAACCTGACAGAATAATGCTGAAGTCGCTGTGAAGGAGATGTTGAGGGAGTTTTCCTGCCGACGCTGCCAGCAGGTGGATGGAGTGGTGGAGGTTGAGTCTGAGGACCACATGGACGATGGGACGCCAATCAGATTAAAAGTGAAAATCCACGAGGCAGAGGTGAGATCTGTTTGTCTCAGTGACTGATCGCATGGCAGACCAAGGGTGATGTACCCTTGTCCTTATTTAAAGCAATCACAGAACCAATAATACAGGAGACCATTCAGCCCCCCTGTGCTGGCTCTTTGTAGGAGGTATCAATTACTCCCACTCCCCTGCTCTTTCCCCAGAGCCCTGCAATTTTTTCCCCTTCGAGCGTTTATCCAATTCCTTGTTATAAGTTCCTGTTGCATCTGCTTCCATCATCCTTTTCAGCAGCACATTCCAGATCAGAACAACTCACTGCATAAAAAAACATTTTCTTCTTCTCCAACCTCCGCCCAGTTCTTTTGCCAATTATCTTAAATCTGTGTCACTCTGGTTACTGACCTTCCTGCCACTGGAAACATTTTCTCCCTGTGCATTCTACTAAAATCCTTAAATCTCTGTTAATTCTCCCTTCCTGTCTTGTTGAATTGAGACAAAATGTTCCCCCTATCCTGAAGCTGCTAACTCCTGGATTGGAAAATGGCTTCAGAGCATCTTGTATGTCATGCAAAGCCCCTCCAAATCCAATACTCAGACTCACTCACTCACATGCACACATTTTCACACACACACTCACACTCACTCGCACACTTTGCTCACACTCAGTCACAAACACACTGTGCTCATACACTGTCTCTCACTCACTCAATCACACTCTCACACACTCACTAACTCTTACATACTCTCACACTGCTCATACACACACAAGCACTGCTCACTCACTCGCACAGACGCTGCACCCACATAGCTACTCATTGTCACTCACTCACACATACTCACACACTGTGCCCATACATGCACTCACTAGTACTCATTCACTCACTCATACGTATGCACACACTGTGCTCATATCATTGATACCAGTCGGAAGAACTGATCCATGCCTTTCTCTAACCCAGCCCAGAGCTGGTGCCCCTAAAGCCTGCGCTCTTCTGAAATTAGCTAATACTGCTCAGGCTGGAAATTGAGCCGGAGGTCTTTCCTAAGCCTGCTGCCACTATGTACGCCAAACAATGTGACTTCTTTACTTGCTTAATTTTGTGCGGGTGAGATGATAGCATAGGGGCAGGGGTGGCAGGGAATGGCATAGTGGTATTGGTGGTAATATCATTGGATTAGTAATCCAGAGGCCCAGGCTAATGCTGCTGGGGATAGGGGTTCAAATCCCAGCAGAGCATTCACGAATGTCCTTTAGGGAAGGAAATCTGCCATCCTTACCTGGTCTGGCCTACATGGAACTCCAGACCCACAGCAATGTGATTGACTCTTTCCTGCCAACTGAAATGGCCGAGCAAGTCATTCAGTTCAAGGGCAATTAGGGTTATCAAAAAATGGGCAGCAGATAAGGCTAGACGCTACAAAGATAATAAAAAGACAAAACTAAAGGCTCTGTATCTAAACACGCGTAGCATTCGAAACAAAACATATGAACTGATGGTGCAAATAGAAATAAATAAGTATGATCTGATAGCCATTACAGAGACATGGCTACAGGATGACATAGATTGGGACCTGAATATTGAAGAGTATGTGACATTTAGAAAGGACAGGAAGTTAGGAAAAGGTGGTGGGGTGGCTCTGCTAATTAATGATGGTATTAGCACATTAGAGAGGGATGACCTAAGTTCAGGGAACCAGGATGTAGAAGCAGTTTGAGTTGAGGTGAGGAATGATAAAGGCAAGAAGTCACTTGTGGGGTGGTGTACAGGCCTCCTGCGTGTGTCTGTGGGAGTTACTTGCCTCTCTGGACCTCTGTTGTTAAGCAATGGCCCAGTTTCTCTATTCTTGTTTGTTTAACTTAGCTGCAATAGTCGTAAACCTCATAGAAATGTAAACACCTTTTTAAAGTGAAACTGAAACTCAATTTGACCTTTTCTTAACACACAGATACAGAAATAAAAATCAAACAAAATGGATAGTAAGAGTTTATAAACGAATTAATCTATATAAACTCTTGCTATCCATTTTTATATTACTAGTTAGCTTTCTCTCATACTCTAATTTTTCCCTTCTTATTAATCTTTTTGTCATTCTTTGCTGTTCTTTATATTCTTTCCGATCTTCAGTCTTCACTATAGAGGACTCAAGTAACATCCCGGAGATACCAGTAAATCAGGAAATGGAAGGGAGGGAGGAACTCATGAAAATTACAATCATTAGGGAAGTGGTATTGAGCAAATTGTTGGGGCTGCGGCTGACAAATCCCCAGGTCTGGATGGACTTCACCCTAAGGCCTTGAAAGAAGTGGCTAGTGAGGTAGTTGATGCACTGGTTTTAACTTTCCAAAGTTCCCTAGAAAATAGTAAACGTAACTCCTTTTATTCAAAACGGGAGGGAGACAGAAAGCAGGAAACTATAGGCCAATAGCCTAACATCTGTCATAGGGAAAATGTTAGAAGCTATTACTTAAGATGTTATATTAGCAGGGCACTTGGAAAAATTCAAGGCAATCAGGCAGAGTCAAAATGGTTTTGTTAAAAGGAAAGTATGTTTAACCAATTTATTGGCGTTTTTTGAAGGAGTCACATGCCGTAGATAAAGGGAAACCAGTGGATGTACTGTACTTAGATTTCCAGGAGGCATTTGATAAAGTGCCACATCAAAGGTAATTTCAGAAAACAAAAGCTCATGGTGTAGTGGGTAACATATTGACATGGGTAAAATATTAGTTAGCTAACAGGAAGCAGAGTGTTGGCATAAATGGGTCTTTTTCCAGTTGGCAGAATGTGATGAGTGGTGTGTCACGGGGATCAGTGCTGGGAACTCAACTTAGTTTACAATTTATATAAATGACTTTGATGAAGGGACTGAAGAAATGGTGGTAAATTTGCTGACGACACAAAGGTAGGTAGGGAAGTAAACTGTGAAAAGGATGTAAGGAGGCCACAAAGTGGCATACATAGGTTAAGTGAGTGGGCAAAGATCTGGCAAATGTGAAATAGTTCATTTTGGCAGGAAGAATAAAAGGGAAGCTTATTATCTAAATGGTGAGAGATTGCAGAGCTCTGAGATTCAGAGGGATCTGGGTGTCCTAGTGCATGACTTGCAAAAGGTTAGTAATGCAGGTACAGAGGGTAATTAGGAAAGCTAATAGAATGTTATCATTTATTGTGAGGGGAATTGATTACAACAGGAGGGAGGTTATGCTTCAGTTGTACAAGGTATTGGTGAGACCACATCTGGAGTATTGTGTGCAGTATTGGTCTCCTTATTTAAAGAAAGATGTAAATGCGCTAGAAGCAGTTCAGACAAGGTTTACCAGACTAATACCAGGAATGGGTGGGTTGTCTTATGAGGAAAGGTTGGACAGGTTAGGCTTGTATCCACTGGCGTTTAGAAGAGTAAGAAGTGACTTAATTGAAACCTTTAAGATTCTAAGGGGTCTTGACAGGGTGGATGTGGAGAGGATGTTTCCACTTGTGGGAGAATCTAGAACTAGGGGTCACTGTTTAAAAATAAGGAGTTGCTCATTTAAGACAGAGGAGGCGAATTTTTTTTTCTGAGGGTTGGGAGTCTTTGGATCTCTTTTCCTCAAAAGGCGGTGGAAGCAGAGTCTTTGAATATTTTTAAGGCAGAACTAGATAGTTTCTTGATTAACAAGGGGGTGAAAGGTTATCAGAGGTAGGCAGGAATGTGGGTTTGAGGTTATGTTCAGATCAGCCATGATCTTATTGAATAGCGGAGCAGGCTCAAGGGGCCGATTAGCCTCCTCCTGCTAATTTGTACGCTCGTATGTAAATGTTGGCCTTGATAGTGATGCCCATATCTCATGAAAGAATAATCTCTCATTATCCCTCTCTCCCTCTCCCTGTCCCCACAATCTCTCTCTCTCTCTCTCTCTTTCACAGGGGACTGCTTTGTTTGATTTTACGGGCTCTGGACCAGAGGTATTCGGGAATTGCAATGCCCCTCGAGCAATCACCCTCTCTGCTGTCATCTACTGCCTCAGGTGCATGGTGGGACAGGACATACCCCTCAACCAGGTGGGTCGGCTGACCATGAATGGGGGAGAGGTGAACAGAGTGGAGGGTGTTAATGGGGAAAAGGGAATGAACAGAGTGGGGGTTTGTTAATGAGGAAAGGAGAATGAACAGAATGGGGGGGTTGTTAATGGGGAAAGGGGAATGAACAGATTGGGGGGTTGTTAATGAGGAAAGGAGAATGAACAGAGTGGGTGGGGTGTATTAATGGGGAAAGGTGAATGAACAGATTGGGGGGTTGTTAATGGGGAAAGGAGAATGAACAGAATGGGGGTGTGTTAATGGGGAAAGGGGAATGAACAGAGTTGGGGGTGATGTTAATAGGGAAAGGGTGATGAACAGGGTGGGGATGGGAAGAGCTTGGGTTGCTGGGGGCTGTCATGATCATTAGGCCTGACTATGGGGTGTGGGTTACGCGGGGGTGTGGGTTATGCGGGGTTGATGACTTGAGCTGAATTTAAACACTCATTCGAACCAGGATCTTTGACCTGTGCTCTCATTGGCAGGGCTGCCTGGCTCCAGTGAAGATCATCATTCCGAGGGGATCAATCCTGGACCCATCAGCAGATGCTGCAGTTGTGGGTGGTAACGTGCTGACATCACAGCGAGTCGTTGATGTCATATTCAAGGCATTTGAGGTCTGCGCAGCCTCGCAGGTGAGCGTCAGTAAGTGTGCTGTGACACTGTGGGTGGAGGGATGAGATCATGAACCTCCGCTTACGAAGATTGACGCTCCCTAACCAGTCCGAGCATGGTGAAGCTAGCAATGGAATCACCAACTCTGCTCTGTATCACATGGCATGTGTCACCTGATCCCTGCCTGGCAGATGGACAACTTCCTGTTGTGTGTGTGGGTAAAAGAATTCTGATGGGGAGGGGGAGCCATCCAAAGGGACAACATTGAGGTGGGCTCCAATCTGAGCCCTGTGCCACCATTAGACACTGTTGCCTTCCTCAAGGACTTCCCTTGGTCAATTTATCCCTTTGCATTCTTTTGGAACATCTCTTTGCAGAGAATTAGAAACAGAAGGAGGCTATTGAACCCCACAAGCTTGTTCAGCAATTCAGTGCAATCGTGGCTGATCAGTATCGCAAACAAATTTGCCCGTCGTTGTTCCATTTCCCCTGCTGCTCCTGTGCAACAAAAATCTATCCATCACAGACTTGAAGGGTTTTTTTTTTAATTCGTTCGTGGGATGTGAGTATCATTGGCAAGGCCAACATTGGTTACCCATCCCTAATTGCCCTTGAAAGCAGTTAAGAGTCAACCACATTGCTGCAGGTCTGGAGTCACATGTAGGCCAGACAGGGTAAGGACGGCAGATTTCCTTCCCCAAAGGACATTAGAGAACCAGATGGGTTTTTACAACAATCGATGATAGCTTCATGGTCACCATTACTGAGATGTGCTTCCAATTCCAGATTTATTTGTTCCTCTAATTGAATTTAATGTGGGATTTGAACCCATGTCACCAGGGCATAGCCTGGGCCTCTATATTACTGGTCCAGTGACGGAGTGCTGCACTGTCGGAGGGTCAGTGATGACAGAGCACTGCACTGTCTGAAGGGCAGTCCTTGGCGAAGGCACTATATCAGTGCAAGTTATTTCTTTTTAAATCCTAAGGAATACTTGACCGTGTTATGACCCAGCAGTTGGGTAAAGCTGAGTCATTTAAAAATCCCAGAGGGAAACTTTAAACAACTGTCATAACCTATATTTTTATTTTTGTATGTTTTGAGATGCAGCTCTAAATTCAGGAATCGGGCCACCAGTTCTCGAGAGGTTTTATATAAAAATACATGAGACATTTATTAATTTAAATGTTAAATATATACACATGGCTACAAATTACTACTATCATAATTTGTAACAAATTCCCAAACTAATCTCCATTAAGGCAACGGCAACCCACAGAATTAACCAAACACCAGGCAAAGCATTTTTACCTTACAAATTCAAAATGAGGTTCCTTTCACTTTGGTTCCTGTGGAGACAGTGGGAGGCTCACAGCTACTTTGATCTTACATTGCCTCTGCCCTGCACGCACACAAATTGCTATTGGTTATACCCAGCACATCTCATTGAATGTAAATTCTCATTCTATCACCAGCCTCTTTGAACTCCACCTCTTCTAACAATAAAACCCCTTTCATAGTACCAATTTTATTAATAATATAAACATATTACTTGATCTCTGCTAGCTAGGTGCCAGATTTCACCCCACTTCTTGAATGCTCTATTCAAAAAATACAAATGCACTCTACCTCTCTTACATCTCAAAACTAGTACACATCAAAGCACCCAGACTAGCTGGCTTTAATCCAATTAAGACACATCATCAGACTAAACCTCTTTTTTAAAAGAAAAATATTTTCCAATCATGAGACCGAGTTTTTGCAACCTATTCTCATAATGTGACCCCAAACAGCCTGCTGTAATTCTGATGAATCTGCACTGCACCCCCTTGAAAGCCAATATATCCATGGCTCTGCCTCTGTCCTGTGTCTGTCTCAGTAACCTCTCTCTCTTTCTCTCTCTCTCCCTTGTTTCCAGGGCTGCATGAACAACATCACCTTTGGTAACGATCGGGTAGGCTACTACGAGACAGTGGCCGGAGGCTCTGGAGCAGGTCCTCGATGGGATGGGCGAGGAGGGGTTCACACCCACATGACCAACACACGCATCACGGACCCCGAAATCCTGGAGAAAAGGTACAGCTCCCAAAATCAAGCATTGCAACCACAGCTAGGAATCAACCCAGACCAGGCTATATTTTAACCCTTATGATGCCAGCTTTTTATTCTTGATTTTTTTTTAAGATTCAAATTGTTGAACTGCCCTGGTGGGATTTGAACTCGTGTTCCCTGGATTACTGACCTAGTAGCCGAGTAACAGAATCCCTTCATTGCTGGATCCACGCGTTCCTGCCTTCACAATTTGAAAGTTTAATTATTCCTTTTTGGATTCATTCCCAGGTATCCTGTGATCCTGAAGAGATTTGAGCTGAACCCTGGATCCGGGGGCAAAGGTCGCCACCATGGGGGTGAGGGGGTCATTCGGGAGCTGCTCTTCCGGGAGAGGATGGTCTTATCAGTGCTGACAGAAAGGCGAGCCTTCTGCCCCTACGGACTAAATGGTAACGCATGAAGGAACCTCCTGGATGAGTTAATGGGGAAGGATATCGCAGCTAGGTCAAGAGTCAACTGGCTGGGTTTCCGGAGAAATAAGGGTCTTCGGGATGAAAGTAAGCTGTGAGCAGGACACAGAGGCCGCAAAGAAATATAGACCAGTTAATGAGTGGGCAGGAAGGTGGCAGATGGAGTATAATGTGGGGAAGTGAAAGGTTATCCATTTTGGTAGGAAGATTAGGAATGCAGGATACTTATTTTCAGGTGAGAAACTTGGAAACGTTCATATTCAGATGAATCTGGGTGTCCTTGTATATGGATAACAGAAGGTTAACATGCACGTACACAAGCAATTAGGAGGCAACTGCTACCTTACCCTTTTTTTATTGCATGGGGGTTGGACAATAAAAGTATTGAAGTCTTGCTTCATCATTTCTGGCTGAGTCAAAATCCTGGAACTCCCTCCTCAACATCACTGTGTGTGTGTGTGTGTGTGTGTGTGTACCTACACCAGATGGACTGCAGCGGTTCATGAAAGTGATGTGGGGCCTTTTCTGGTCCTAACAGGTTTGAGAGTTCTAACCCGAGAATTACAGACCAAACTCTAATGTTCATCAAAAAGCCTTTACTACTCTATATTGCTGGCAAATACATCTAATGCACTGTTAGCCAAGCAACAAAACACACAGAAAATTTGAGTTATGAGGAGCACCCACCACTTGGTCAGGTCTGTGCTGGATGTAGAACTCAATGATTGTCTGGGTCACCCCTCTCTCTCGCACTCTCTCTCTCTCTCTCTCTCTCTCTCTCTCTCTCTCGTACAGTAACCAAATATAATAGTCACTACCTTTTCTGCACTTAAAATCAGCATATGCTAAGGTGGGGGGGAGTGGGGTGAGGTAGGGGGTTGGTTGTTGGTGGGGAGATGGAGTGGAGCTTCACTTTACGATGGTCTTCAGCAGGACTCAGTTTAGATTGACTAAGTGGGCAGTTGTCCAGAGTATTTGGTTGTTAACCAGTAGTTAGGGACACACACGTAGACGTCTGCCTTTCCAAACTCTCGAGGCCTATTTCGAAGCCTTCCCAATAGCCTCCTTTGTCTCAGTCCTGATAAAGACTGTCTAATTTTGTATGGGAACAAGATCTGTGCTCATAGTTCAGCAGTTTTAAGAATAACAAGTTTTCTCTTCCATAACTCCCTTTGCTTTCAATATTTCAAAGCATGACGGACTAGATTGCAAATTATATGTGTATATGTATATATCATGGTTGGATAGCCTAGGCAAGTCTCAACCTAAGTTACAATTCTTTTTTCCACAGATTCCGTGCCTTACAACAGCTCCCCACCACCTTCTGAAGGGCAATTAGGGATGGGCAGCAAATGCTGGCCTTGCCAGCGATGCTCACATCCCAGGAGCCAAAAACTGCTTAAGTTTTGGTCTGCTTACTTAGAGGGAGTGCAGCGAAGGTTCACTAGATTGATTCAAAGGATGAGAGGACTTGCCTAAGAGGAGACTTATATTCTCTGGAGTGTAGAAAAATCTAGTTGAAACATTTAAAATTCTGGGAGGACCTGACAGGGTAGATGCTGAGAGGCTGTTCCACCTGAAGAGTCTAGAATAAGGGGCTGGCTGTTTAAGGCTGAGAACAGGAGAAATTTCTTCACTCAGAGGGTTGTGAATCTTTGGGATTCTCTACCCCAGAGAACTGTGGATGCTTAGACATTGAGTATATTCAGGACTGAGATTGACAGACTTTTGGAGACTAAGGGAATTAAGGAACAGAGGGATAGCAAAGGAAAGTGGATTGAGGTAGAAGATCTTATTAAATGGTGAAGCAGGGCCAAATGGCCTCCTCCTCCTCTATTTCTTATGTACTTCTGTTCTTATAACAGAAAGTGCGTTTAAGGAATATGGTGGATTTGAGGGATATTTTAGGAAGGTGGATGTGGCAGGAAGGTGGGGATGAGAAATATTATGGGAAGGTTTGGGTTGTGGGATATTTTGGGAAGGTGGTCTCTGGGCAGAGCAAACAGCCTTTTCCTGTAGGTGTAAATCTAATTTCTACTCCCTGTGCAGGAGGGAAGCCAGGAGCCCGAGGACTCAATCTGCTGGTCCGTGAGGATGGAAGGACCATCAATCTCGGAGCAAGGACATCTGTTGCTGTTAGGGCTGGGGTAAGAGGACGGCAACTAGCAACTGTAATCATTCTGGTCCAAAAACTCACGCTCACATCACTCCTCAACAGTGAACACTTCAAACTGTTTCATCTCCTTACACACAGTGCACTGTCTCACCCATTATGGTGCAAACACACCACTGTCTTACCCAGTCTGGTATCTCACATACAAACCCATGTTCCCTTTTCCCTCTTTGTTGCACTTTGTGCCTCCCACCCATCACAAACTCTCATACTCTCTCTGCCTTTCTGCTAGTTTTTGGCTCTCTCTCTCAGACTCAGATTCTCTCTCTTTGTCTCTCTCTCTCTCTGTCAGTTTGTCTCTTTTTCTCTCTCTCTTGTCGCTCTCTGTCTCAGCTGCCTCATCTACCCATTTCACATTTTCTCTCTCTGTCATTTTTTCTGTCTCTCGTTCTCTGTCTGTCTGTCTCCCCCTCTCAGCTGACACAGACTTAACTTCTCTCTCTCTCTGGTTCTAAGGATGCTTTTCTGTTGCACACGCCTGGAGGTGGAGGTTGGGGCCAGGCTGAAGATGTGATGGAGAAACGTGAGGGTTTTCCAGGATTGACATCAGCGAATCAGAAATCAGGAGTGGCCTTTGTTGAACAGGGAAGTCTGTTCGAATATAAACAGACCCAAGAGTCGGTATGATCGAGACCACTGGACACTCCAGGAAAAACCCCTTCTCTCCTTCTTTTTCGTTCCTGGACACTTAAATAGATTGATTGATGGATTGATTACCTCACTCACATTTGATATCCCCAGCAAATTCTGGGATATGAAGATAGTCCCAAGCGTATCTAAGAGCTTTCACTATCCCTCTCCCACCCCACCCCACCCCACAGGATGGGAATACAGAAAGACCACCTCAGGACATCCCAAAGCACTTTACAGCCAGTGATATACTTCATAAAGTGTGCTCATTATTGCAATGAGGGAAATGCGACAGCCAATTTACATAGCAGCAAAATCCCTCAAACAGCAGTGAAATGAATGACCAGATCATCCATTTGCAGTCTTGCTTGGCGGCATCTGTGGAGACAGAAGAGTGAATGTTTTAGGTCACGATGACCCTTCGTCAGAACCCAGGGGAGTTAGAAATGTGATAAGTTTTAAGGAAATGGAAGGGAGGGGAGGGTGTGGGAGCACAAAAGGGAAGGTATGTGACAGGGTGGAGGGCAGGAGAGATTAGATGACACAAGGTTTCATGGTATAAAAGTCAAAGGAAGGAGTAATGTGTAAAGTAAAGAAACAAAATATGTGTCCAGATGAAGTGTGAATGGCTGCAAGGTGAAGGAATAAAGAAAGATACGAGACAAAACCAAACCAGCAAAATAAACACACAAAACAAAATGGAGACAGGGGTTATGATCTGAAATTGTTGAACTTAATGTTGAGTACAGAAGGCTGCAGAATGCCAAGTCGAAATGGAGCAGGAGTAGGCCATTTGGCCCTCAAGCCTGCTCTGCCATTCAGTAAGATCCTGGCTGATCAGATGGTGGCCTCAACTCCACATTCCTGCCCAGCCCCTTCATTACCCTTGACCCCCACCCCCCACCACCGCCCTTGTAAATTAAAAAAACTGTCTTACTCAGTCTTGAATATATTCAATGACCCAGCCTCTACTGTGCGCTGTGGAACAGAATTCTGAAGATTAATGACCCTCTGAGAGAAGAAATTCCTTCTCATCTGTCTTAAATGGGTGACCCCTTATCTTTAAACCATTCCCCCTATTTTAGACTCCCCCACAAGGAGAAACATCCTCCCAGTACCTACCCCGTAAAGCCTCCTCAGAATCTAATTATGTTTCAATAAGATCACCTCTCATCCTTCTAAACTCCAATGGGTACAGGCCCAACCAGCTCAGCGTCTCCTCATAAGACAACCCCTTCATCCCAGGAATCAGCCAAATGAACATTCTCTGAACTGCTTCCAATGAAAGAATGCCCCTCCAGACCAAAATTCTTCACAGTACTCCAGGTGGAGTCTCATAATGTCCTGTACAGTTATGGCAAGACTTCTCTACTTTTATACTCCATCCCACTTGCAATAAAGGCCAACATTCCAGTTGAGTAAATGGATGACCCCTTATCCTGAGACTGTGACCTCTCTGTTCTAGATTCCCCCACAAGGGGAAACATCCTCTCTGCAACCACCCCATCAAAGCCCTTAAGAATTTTACATGTTTCAATTAGATCACCTTTCATTCTTCTAAATTCTAGCAAATATTGACCTGGTCTACTCAATCTCTCCTCATAGGACAATCCCTTCATCCCAGGAACCAGTCTAGTAATCCTTTACTACACTTTCTCTAGGGTAAGTATATCCTTCCTTGGGTAAGAAGATCAAAACTGCACAAAGTACTCCAGGTGTGGTCTCACCAATACTCTATATAATTGCAATACTCCAATCTTTTTGTGATAAAAGCTAACATACCACTTGCTTTCCTAATTGTTTGCTGTACCTGCAGGTTGACTTTTTGTAATTCAGGTGCAAGGATACCCAGGTCCCTCTGAATGCAAATACATCCCAGTTAAGAAATATTCTACCAAATAACTTCATACTTTGCCATGTTATATTTCATCTGCCATGTTCTGCCTACTCAAGCAACATGTCTATATCCCTTTGCAGTTTATTTGCATCCTCCTCACAGTTTACCATCCAACTTTGTATTGTCAGTAAACCTGGATATATTACATTTGGTCCCCTTATCCAAATCATTAATGTAGATTGTAAACAGCTGAGGTCCAAGTACCGAACCTTGCAGTGCCCCAATACTTACAGCTCACCAACCCAAAAAAATGACCCATTCATTCCTATTCTGTTACAATCTGTTAACCAGTCCTCAAGCAGGTTATGTTGAACTTGTATAAGACACTAGTTCTGCCTCAGCTGGGGTACCGCAACCAGTTCTGGGCAACGCAGCTCAGGAAGGAGGTGAAGGTTTCGGAGAGGATGCAGAAAAGATTCACGAGAATAGTTCCAGGGATGAGGGATTTCAGTTTTGTGGATGGATTGAGAACTTGGGATTGTTTTCCTTGGAGAAGAGAAGGCTGAGAGGAGATTTGATAGAGGTATTCAAAATCTTGAGGGGTCTGGACAGAGTAGATGGGGAGAAACTGTTCCCATTGGTGCAAGGATCAAGAATGAGAGAGCACAGATTTAAAAATGATTGGCAAAAGAAGCAAAAGTGATATCACACAGTGAGTGGTTAGGATCTGGAACGCACGGCCTGGGAGTGTGGCGGAGGCAGGTGCAATGGAAGCATTCAAAAGGGAATCAGATTGTTATCTGAAAAGGAAGAATGTGCAGGGTTATGGGGAGAAGGTGGGGGAATGGCAGGAGGAGAATTGCTCATCCAGAGAGCTGGTGCAGACACAAGTGGAACAAATGGTCTCCCCTGGCCATAAGAATTCTGAGATTCAATTCATGCTAACATCTTACCACCAATCCTATAAGTCCTAGTTTTATACAGTAAGCTCATGTGGCACTATCTTATAAAATGCTTTTCGACAATCAAAAAATATCGCATCCATTGGCTCCCTTTATCTACCCTGCTAGTTACAACCTCAAAACACTAACACATTTGTTAAATGTGAATTCCCTTTCATAAATCCATGCTGACTCTTAATCATAATATGATTTCCTAGGTGCCCTGTGACCATGTCCCTAATAATACATTTCAGTATTTTGCCTACTACTGATGTCAGGCTGACCGGCCTGTAGGTCCCTGTTTTCTCTGTCCATCCTTCAGCTGGGTTATATTTGCTGCCTTCTAGTCTAAAATCTATGTAATTCTGAAGATCAAACCAGTGCGTCCACCTTCTCTGCAGCTACCAGTTTTAGCAAAGGGGGGAGGGGGAGGGGGGTGTGGGTGTTGGGAAGGGTGTGGGAGCACAAAAGGGAAGGTCTGTGACCGGGTGGAGGGCAGGAGAGATTAGATGACACAAGTTTTCTTGGCATAAAAGTCAAAGGAAGGAGTAATGTGTAAAGAAACAAGATATATGTCCAGATGAAGTGTGAATGGCTGCAAGATGAAGGAATAAAGAAAGATACGAGACAAAACCAAACCAGCAAAATAAACACACGAAACAAAATGGAGACAGGGGTTATGACCTGAAATTGTTGAACTTAATGTTGAGTACAGAAGGCTGCAGAATGCCAAGTTGAAATGGAGCAGGAGTAGGCCATTCGGCCCTCGAGCCTGCTCTGCCATTCAGTAAGATCCTGGCTGATCTGATGGCGGCCTCAACTCCACATTCCTGCCCAGCCCCTTCATTACCCTTGACCCCCCCCGCCGCCCCCCCCCACCCCGCCAACCCCGGCCGCCCTTGTAAATTAAAAAAACTGTCTTACTCAGTCTTGAATATATTCACAATTATATTCATGTTTTCAAGTCCGGAGGATTTTTTAAATTCGTTCAAGGGTTGTGGGTGTTGCTTGCTAGGCCAGCATTTATTGCCCATCCCTAGATGCCCCTGAGAAGGTGGTGGTGAGCCGCTGCCTTGAACCGCTGCAGTCCATGCGGTGTTGGTACACCCACAGTGCTGTTCCAAGATTTTGACCCACTGGCAGTGAAGGACCGGCGATATATTTCCAAGTCAGGATAGTGAGTGACTTGGAGGGGAACTTCCAGGTGCTGGTGTTCCCATCTATTTGCTGCCCTTGTCCTTCTAGATGGTAGGGATCATGGGTTTGGAAGGTGCTGTCAAAGGAGTCTTGGTGAATTCCTGTAATGCATCTTGTAGATGGTACACACTGCTGCTACTGTGCATCAGTGGTGAAGTGAGTGAATGTTGAAGGTGGTAGATGTGGTGCTAATCAAGTGGACTGCTTTGTCCTAGATGGTGTCAAGCTTTTTAAGTGTTGTCAGAGCTGCACTCATCCAGGTAAGTGGAGAGTATTCCTGACTTGTGCTTTGTAGATGTTGGCCCACAACCCACGAATGGATCCCAGAATTTTGAGTAAAGATGGGACCTGATGGCCTGCATCCTTGGATTTTAAAAAGTGGCTGCAGAGATGGTGGAATTGTCAGCTTTTAGTCTCATTCATTTCTCCAGTACCTTTATTAAAACTTATACTGAATTCTTGAAGTTCTTCATTCTGGCTAAACCCTTGGTTCCCCAATATTTATGGAGTGTTTCTTGTCTTCTACTATGAAGACAGATACAAAGCATTTGTTCAATTTCTCTACCATTTCCTTATTTAATTTTCTAATTTCTCCTGTCTCCCACCTTTACTTCCACCAATTTCTTCCTTTTTACATACCAATAGTGACTTTCACAATCTGGTTTGATATTTCTGGCTAGTTTACTCTCATTTTCTGTTTTCTCCCTCTATCAATTTTTGGTCATCTTCTACTGGTATCAAAAACTCTTCCAATACTCAGCCTTAGCACTCCTCTTTGAAATATTATAAGCCTGTACTTTTAATCTAAAACTCTCCTTAATCTCCTTAGTTAGACATGGAAGGATCTCTTTTCCCATTGAGATTTATTTCTCAATGGAATATGTTCATTGAGAATTTTGAGATATTTCTTTAAACATTTGCCATTGCTCAACTATTGTTATACCTTTGAGTCAAATTTCCAAATCTACTGTAGCCAACTCGCTCTTCATACCCATTTAATTGGCTTTATTTAAGGTCAATATTCCCATTTTGGAATTACATATGTCAATCTCAAACTCAGTGCAAGATTCTTGGCATATTATGATCACTCTTTCCCAAAGAATCCCTTACTGTGAGATTAAACATTCACCCTGTCTCATTATACAAAACAAGGTCTAAAATAGCCTCTTCCCTGATTAGTTCCACAAAATATTGTTCCAGAAAATTGTCTATAATCCATTCCATGAATTTGTCCTCCAAACTACTTCTGCTAACTTGATTTGTCCAGCCAATAAGAAGATTAAAGCTCCCATGATTATTTCATAGCCTTTGTTGAAAGCTTATATCTTGATTAATACTCTGTTCGACACTATAGCTTCTGTTAGGGGGCCTATAGACTCCATAACCAGCGTTTTCTGACCCTTGTTATTTTTTTTATCTCCAGCCACACTGATTCTACTACCTGCTCTTCTGAGCAAAGTTTCTTCCTCACTATTGTCCTTATGTCATCCTTTATTATCATGGCTACACCCTGCCTCACGCTGCCTCTTTCCATTTGGTCTGTCTTTTTGAAACATCAACTATGTTAGCGTGACCTTGGTAATCTTGGTCACCCTGCAACCACATCTCTGTAATGGCTATTAGGTCAAAGCCACTTAACCCTATTTCAGCCATTAATTCATTTAACTTGGCACAAACACTTCATGCATTCATATAAATTGCCTTTAATTTTAACATTTTGACCATTTTTTCCTATTTTTACCTTATTCACTGATACATTATTAACTGTTAAACATTTTGTCCCTTCCTATCACACTTTGCTCATCTTTATTCAAAATGCTTCACTGCTCTGTGGCCTTGACTTTCTCTTTAGATTTAGAAATTTCCCCTCACTTAAACACCCCCACACTCATTTTTTAATTGATTGTCCCATATGCAGCCCTACGTAGACAATTCACCAGACACTGGGCCCAGCTCAGTTTAAGTGTAGACCGTCCCAACAGAACAGCTGTCTTTCCTTAATAATGCCAGTGCCCCATGAAATGAAACCCCTGCCTCTCCACACCATTCTTTAGAGTTGACCACATGGCTCAATCCATTTTTCCCAATGCCAATTTACACAAGCCTGCGGTTTTACTTTTTAATTTGGGCCCTAGCTCCGTAAACATCTTCAGCATAAACTCATTCCCTTACCTATGTTGTTGGTTCCTACAAGGATCATGATAACTGGATCCTCCCACTCCAAGTTCACCGCTAGCCTCAAGGAGATGTCCTTAACTTGGCAGGCAACACAACTTTCGGATCTCCCACTTGTGACTGCAGAGGACATTATTTACCCCCCTGACAAACTAGCACCTATCACTACTGCATTCGCATTTGCTCCTCCCACTTGAATGGGCTCCTGCACCATGGTGTCAATGTCATTTTGCTCATCCATCCTGTTGGTCAAAGGCTGAGACTCCTCTATCGCCACATTCTGGATCCCCATACCTACCTGACTCACCTTTCTGGCCTTGACCATTGACCACATCTGTCACACTTCCTAACCTAAAGAGTGTGACTGTAGTGAAGGGGATATCTCCAAGGGGAGGGGGAAAATATTGATTAAAAACTCTGATCTCCTGAAGACTGAAACAAAGGAACAACCTGATAGCAGATTCCAGGTGTATAATTATTACAGAGAGCTAATAAAGGCATTCATGACCATCGGCTGAATGATTGATCAACTGAGTGATGTGCTGCTAAAGTTATTGATTAAGTGGCTGCTTAATTAACATGATTGGTTTGTTGGTTGATTGGGTGGTTGGTTTATGGATTGGGTAGCTTTAATAGTTTGACTCTTGATGGCTCACAGTCACATTTATAACTTGTGGAAAATTTCAAGAGATGATCTTCTCAAATGACAGTCAAGGGTTCACATCGCAAATAAAAACAAAAGATGCTGGAAAATCTCAGCAGGTCTGGCAGCATCTGTGGAGAGAGAAACAGAGTTAACGTTTCAAGTCCGTGTGACTCTTCTTCAGAGTTCACACACACATTCAGTGAACCCTCAGCTAATGTGTAAATTATGTTCCATTGATTTGAGCCCCACCTCAGGCGATAATACACCATCAACTCTCTTCTACCTTTGCCATCCTTGCCCTGTTTGAGTCTGTATGTGACTCCAATCCACAACAATGTGGTTGACTTTTACCTGCCCTCTGAAATGGCCAAGCAAGTCTCTGATCTGTGTGACAACCGTTCAACAGTTCACGGTGTAGCAGTTCAAGGTGGCTCACCATCACCACCATAGGGTAATTAGGCAATAAATTCTGGCCTTACCCAGTGTTGGTCACAACCAAAGACGAAATGAATAAAAGTATTCATTCCTTCTGCATTTCCCTCTGAGAAAAGCTTGGCTGTACTTAACAGTTTGGGAGACTCCCACCCATTGCATCATAGTGCTATTATCAAGTATTCCTTTTGCAGAATTGACTAACACAATGTGAGATGACATAATAACCTCCAGATTGCAGGCTGAAGTCAGTATCTGTCATAGGCCAACAAGAGGATGTGTATGTGACTGGAAAGCTGATTGATGAAAGGGAGCCTTTCTGATATTGTCTCCATCACTAACACTACCTACTTCCACCTCCAGAAGATCACCCGTCCTCTACCCTGCCTCTACTGCTGAAACCCTCATCCATACTTTTGTTACCTTCAGACTTGATTATCCCAATGCTCACCTGGCCAATGTTCTCTGTAAACCTGAGCTCATTCAAAAACTCTGCATCTTCACATCCAAATATGCATAAAGCCCTGTTCACCCATCACCTTTGTGCTCACTGACCTACATTAGTTCCCGGTACATCCTTGTGTCCAATTCCTTCTTGGTCTCACCCCTCCCTGGCTATTGTTGGGGCTAGGGTAGAATGTTGGTTATGTTACTGGGTGGGTAATCCAGAGGCCTGGAATGATGATCCAGAGACATGAGTTCAAATCCCACCGGAGCAGCTGGAGAATTGGAATTCCATGAAAAAAAAATTGGAATAAAAAGTTAGTCTCCCAAATGGTGATCAGGAAACGAGCGATTGTTGTAAAAACCCATCTGGTTCACTAATGTCCTTTAGGGAAGGAAATCTGTCATCCTTACCTGGCCTGGCCTACATGTAACTCCACTCTCCCACCAATGTGGTTAACTCTTAACTGCCCTCTGAAATGGCCAAGCAAGCCATTCAGTTGTATAGGGTTGAGCAAGAAATGTTGGACTGTGATTGTACAAAATCAGCTCCACTGGTCTGGACTCTGCATCCACCTGCCAAATAACCAGCTTCTGAAGCAGATCCTCTTTTCACAACTCAAGGATGGCATCCGTTCTCAAGGAGGACAGAGAAATTGTTTTAAAGACACCAAGAAGGCCTCATTTAAAAGGGTCAAATTGACATTGGTGCATGGGAGAAACTTGATGGTAACTGTACCATGTGGCAGCACCCCATCCAAAAAGCCCCAACACATTTGGAAACTGACCACATAAACTCTGCTGCAGAGAAGCAGTGAAAGCGGAAGGTGAGAGAGCAGAACGCTAGCTGGTGAAACCCCCCCCCCCCCCCCCTCACCATTCCTCAAGGCAACTCTTGCCCTCTTCACCCAAAGACTGGCCTGCTGAGACACTGACAGACATCGTCCTCGTTTGAAGGACTGATGATGACCCCAGTGATACTCAGTTGACGCCAAGCCAGTGTTTTCTAAAGGTGCTTTTTATTTTGTGGGTTTCAATTTTGCTGGCAAGCCTGTTGTGTGGCATTTTATCAAATGCTTTTTGGAAGCCCATGTACACCACATCAACAACATTACCCTTATCAATCCTCACTGTTACCTCATCAAAAAACTCAACTAACTTAGTTGAACACAAACACAAAAATAGCTGGAAAAACTCAGCAGGTCTGACGGCATCTGCGGAGAGGAGCACAGTTAACATTTCGAGTCCGTATGATTCTTCATCAGAAGGTACGGTTAGCTTCTAGTTTGTAGTACAGAACTTGAGTATTGCTGAAAAAAGAGCTATATCTAAGCTTTTTGTCTTGCGCTCATCAGGACACTGGCAAGAGTACTAGTATAAAGGTGAAAACAACCATTTATACTGTGTGTAAAGAGAGTGCCGATTGGTTGGCAAGTGGTATTGCCTTGGAGAGAATGCACCACTGATGGTGACTGACATTAACTGCCGAGCAGTGTTTGAAATATAAACCAGGAAATTTGACTCTGATTGGTCAAGGCATTGCTTAAAGGAATGAACCAGCGAATGTCTATCACTTATTTTGTTTAGCTGAAATTGGCACAATGTGTGTACATGTTCTTTCTGTCTGCAAAGAACAGGGCCCTGTGTATTAATATATGTAGCTTCCAGTACACACTGTGCCACACTGCGAGCCCTACTAATAATCTTAAATTGGTTGTCAGAGTAATTCTTAGCACATTGAAAATTATTTAGCAAACGTTCAATCGCAGAATCACATCTAATGTTGGACACTGGGTGTTTTGAGTTTTGTAAACAAGGGTTGGTTGCATACGGTCTGTAACCTGCCTGTTGTGAATAGCGGCTGGGACATACTGTTTGATACAATTTGCCAGTATAACCTTCATACCTCGCAATACACCGGCACTGAAATTCATATGCCACATTACTCATTTGTGTTATAGGTGGAATGTCTTTTTGGCTTGACAGCAGCATTCTGTTAGTGGCGAATACCACTCGTGTTGTTACTGCATAATAGCAGCATGAAACAGCCGTTGCTCAAATTTTTGGCATACCTTGCCCTCCCACCATAGTCTGAAGTCATTTTCAGCCCTGAAAAGTGCCATTGGAGAATACTAAATGAAAAGGGTGCTCCAGAAAGCCAAAAAATAGCCCCAAAAATCAAAAAATAAAAATAGTCCTCAACGAAATTAAGCTAGGCAATTTTTTTCTCAAAAGAGCCCTGAAATGCTACCAGTCTCAACACTGGTAGAAGCAGATTCAATCGTGGTTTTCAAAAGAGAATTAGATCATTATCTGAAAAGGAAACATGTTCAAGGCTGTGGGAAAAGCCAGTGAAGTGGCACTAGTTGCATTGCTCTTGCAGAGACACAACGGACCGAATACTTCTGTACCGTCACCAATCTGTGACCGACCCCCAACTGGTGATTTTCCGTCTATCCTGCTAGAGGGCGCTGCGATCCCTTTTTCCATCCAGTTGCACTTCGCTCCTCCGAGCAGCAGGTGGCGATGCCTGTTTCCAGCAAGCTGTAAATTGCTCCTGCAACAAAAACAGAAAACGCTGGAAAAACTCAGCAGGTCTAGCAGTATCTGTGGAGACAGAAACAGAGTTAACGTTTAAAGTCCGCATGACCCTTCTTCAGAGCTCTGTTTTTGTTTAAGCTGTCCAGTATCGGCAGTATTTTGCTTTTATCTTAGTTCTAATTTGCTCTTCCAGGCAGCAGGTGGCGGAGCCCTCTGTTTTTAAAGCTGTAATTTGTTCCTACGGGCAGCAGGTGGCGGTGCCCTCCGTTTTTGAAGCTGTACTTTGCTCCTACGGGCAGCAGGTGGCGGTACCCTCCGTTTTTAAAGCTGTAATTTGCTCCTACGGGCAGCAGGTGGCGGTGCCCTCCGTTTTTAAAGCTGTAATTTGCTCCTACGGGCAGCAGGTGGCGGTGCCCTCCGTTTTTAAAAGCTGTACTTTTCTCAGACAGGCAGCAGGTGGCGGTACCAACCGTTTTTAAAGCTGTAATTTGCTCCTACGGGCAGCAGGTGGCAGTACCCATGTTTTAAAAGCTGTAATTTGCTCCTACGGGCAGCAGGTGGCGGTGCCCTCCCATTCAAAAGCTGTAATTTGCACCTACGGGCAGCAGGTGGCGGTGCCCTACGTTTTTAAAGGTGTAATTTGCTCCTACAGGCAGCAGGTGGCAGTACCTTCCGTTTTTAAAAGCTGTAATTTGCACTTACGGGCAGCAGGTGGCGGTACCCTCCGTTTTTAAAAGCTGTAATTTGATCCGGGCAGCAGTTGGCGGTGCCCTCCTTTTTAAAGCTGTAATTTGCTCCTACGGGCAGCAGCTGGCGGTACCCTCCATTTTTAATGCGCTCCTACAGGCAGCAGGTGGCGCTACCCTCCGTTTTTAAAGCTGTAATTTGCTCCTACGGGCAGCAGGTGGCGGTACCCTCCGTTTTTAAAAGCTGTAATATGCACTTACGGGCAGCAGGTGGCGGTACCCTCCGTTTTTAAAAGCTGTAATTTACTCCTACGGGCAACAGGTGGCGGTACCTTCTGTTTTTAAAGCTGTAATTTGCTCCTACAGGCAGCAGGTGGCGGTACCCATGTTTTAAAAGCTGTAATTAGCTCCTACGTGCAGCACGTGGTGGTACCCTCCGTTATCAAGAGCTGTAATTTACTCTTACAGGCAGCAGGTGGCGGTACCCTCCATTTATAAAGATGTAATTTGCTCCTACGGGCAGCAGTTGGCGGTGCCCTCCGCTTTAAAATCTGTAATTTGCACCTACGGGCAGCAGGTGGCGGGGCCCTCCGCTTTAAAATCTGTAATTTGCTCCTCCGGGCAGCAGGTGCCGGAGCCCTCCGTTTGTAAATACTGTAAGTTGCTCCTACGGGCAGCAGGTGGCGGTGCCCTCTGTTTTTAAAAGCTGTAATTTGCACTTACGGGCAGCAGGTGGCGGTACCCTCCGGTGTTGAAAGCTGTAATTTGATCCGGGCAGCAGTTGGCGGTGGCCTCCGTTTTAAAAGTTGTAATTTTCTCCTACGGGCCGCAGGTGGCGGTGCCCACCATTTTCAAGGCTTGTAATTTGCTCATACAGGCAGCAGGTGGCGGTAAACTCCATTTTTAAAGTTGTAATTTGCACCTACGGGCAGCAGGTGGCAGTACCCTCCATTTTTAAAGCTGTAATTTGCTCGTACGGGCAGCACCGAGCGGTAACCTCCGTTTTTAATGCGCTCCTACAGGCTGCAGGTGGTGGTGCCCTCCGTTTTTAAAAGCTGTAATTTGCTCCTACAGGCTGCAGGTGGCGGTGCCCTCCGTTTTTAAAAGCCTGTAATTTGCTCCTACAGGCTGCAGGTGGCGGTGCTCTCCGTTTTTAAAAGCTGTAATTTGCTCCTACGGGCAGCAGGTGGCGGTGCCCTCAGTTATTAAAGGCTGTAATTTGCTCCTACGGGCAGCAGGTGGCGGTGCTCTCCGTTTTTAAAAGCCAGTAATTTGCACCTACAGGCTGCAGGTGGCGGTGCCCTCCATTTTTAAAAGCTGTAATTTGCTCCGGGCAGCAGTTGGCGGTGCCCTCCGTTTTAAAAGCTGTAATTTGCACCTACGGGCAGCAGGTGGCAGTACCCTGCGTTTTTAAAAGTGTAATTTGCTCCTACGGGCAGCAGGTGGCGGTACCAATGTTTTAAAAGCTGTAATTTGCTCCTATGGGCAGCAGGTGGCGGTGCCCTCCATTTTTAAAGCTGTAATTTGCTCCTACGGGCAGCAGGTGGCGGTAACCATGTTTTAAAGGCTGTAATTTGCTCCTACGGGCAGCAGTGCCGGTGCACTCCGTTTTTAAAAGCTGTAAATTGCTCCTACGGGCAGCAGGTGGCGGTACCGATGTTTTAAAAGCTGTACTTTGCTCCTACGGGCAGCAGGTGGCAGTACCCTCCTTTTTTAAAAGCTGTAATTTGCACTTACGGGCAGCAGTTGGCCGTGCCCTCCGTTTTTAAAGCTGTAATTTGCTCGTACGGGTAGCAGGTGGCAGTACCCTCCGTTTTTAAAGCTGTAATTTGCTCCTACGGGCAGCAGGTGGCGGTAACCATGTTTTAAAGGCTGTAATTTGCTCCTACGGGCAGCAGTGCTGGTGCACTCCGTTTTTAAAAGCTGTAAATTGCTCCTACGGGCAGCAGGTGGCGGTGCCCACCATTTTAAAAAGCCTGTAATTTGCACTAACGGGCAGCAGGTGGCGGTGCCCTCCGTTTTTAAAAGCCTGTAATTTCCACTTACGGGCAGCAGGTGACGGTGCCCTTCGTTTTTAAAAGCTGTAATTTGCTCCTACGGGCAGCAGGTGGCAGTGCCCTCCGTTTTTAAAAGCTGTAATTTGCTCCTACAGGCAGCAGCTGGCGGTACCCTCCATTTTTAATGCGCTCCTACAGGCAGCAGATGGCGCTACCCTCCGTTTTTAAAGCTGTAATTTGTTCCTACGGGCAGCAGGTGGCGGTGCCCTCCGTTTTTGAAGCTGTACTTTGCTCCTACGGGCAGCAGGTGGCGGTACCCTCCGTTTTTAAAGCTGTAATTTGCTCCTACGGGCAGCAGGTGGCGGTACCCTCTGCTTTTAAAGCTGTAATTTGCTCCTACAGGCAGCAGGTGGCGGTACCCTCCATTTTCAAAGATGTAATTTGCTCCTACGGGCAGCAGTTGGCGGTGCCTTCCGCTTTAAAATCTGTAATTTGCACCTACGGGCAGCAGGTGGCGGGGCCCTCCGCTTTAAAATCTGTAATTTGCTCCTCCGGGCAGCAGGTGCCGGAGCCCTTCGTTTGTAAATACTGTAAGTTGCTCCTATGGGCAGCAGGTGGCGGTGCCCTCTGTTTTAAAAAGCTGTAATTTGCACTCACGGGCAGCAGGTGGCGGTACCCTCCGGTTTTGAAAGCTGTAATTTGCTCCGGGCAGCAGTTGGCGGTGGCCTCCGTTTTAAAAGCTGTAATTTTCTCCTACGGGCCGCAGGTGGCGGTGCCCACCGTTTTCAAGGCTTGTAATTTGCTCATACAGGCAGCAGGTGGCGGTACCCTCCATTTTTAAAGTTGTAATTTGTACCTACGGGCAGCAGGTGGCAGTACCCTCCATTTTTAAAGCTGTAATTTGCTCGTACGGGCAGCGGCGGGCGGTAACCTCCGTTTTTAGTGCGCTCCTACAGGCTGCAGGTGTCGGTGCCCTCCGTTTTTAAAAGCTGTAATTTGCTCCTACGGGCTGCAGGTGGCGGTGCCCTCCGTTTTTAAACGCTGTAATTTGCTCCTACGGGCAGCAGGTGGCGGTGCCCTCAGTTATTAAAGGCTGTAATTTGCTCCTACGGGCAGCAGGTGGCGGTGCTCTTCGTTTTTAAAAGCATGTAATTTGCTCCTACAGGCTGCAGGTGGCGGTGGCCTCCGTTTTTAAAGCTGTAATTTGCTCCTACGAGCAGCAGGTGGCGGTACCCACCGTTTTTAAAGCTGTAATTTGCTCCTACGGGCAGCAGGTGGCGGTGCCCTCCGTCTTAAAATCTGTAATTTGCTCCTATGGCCAGCAGCTGGCCCTACCCTCCGTATTTAATGCGCTCCTACAGGCAGCAGGTGGCGGTACCCTCCGTTTTTAAAGCTGTAATTTGCTCCTACGGGCAGCACGTGGCAGTACCCTCCGTTTTTAAAGTTGTAATTTGCACCTACGGGAAGCAGGTGGCAGTACCCTCCGTTTTTAAAGCTGTAATTTGCTCCTACGGGCAGCAGGTGTCGGTGCCCTCCGTTTTAAAAGCTGTAATTTGCTCCTACGGGCAGCAGGTGGCAGTACCCTCCGTTTTAAAATCTGTAATTTGCACCTACGGGCAGCAGGTGGCGGTGCCCTCTGTTTTTAAAGCTGTAATTTGCTCTTACGGGCAGCAGGTGGCGGTGCCCTCCATTTTCAAGGCCTGTAATTTGCTCTTAAAAGGCAGCAGGTGGCGGTACCCTCCATTTTTAAAAGCTGTAATTTGCTCCTACGGGCAGCAGGTGGCGGTACCCTCCGTTTTAAAATCTGTAATTTGCACTTACGGGCAGCAGGTGGCGGTGCCCTCCGTTTTTAAAGCTGTAATTTGCTCATACGGGCAGCAGGTGGCGGTGCCCTCCATTTTCAAGGCCTGTAATTTGCTCTTAAAAGGCAGCAGGTGGCGGTACCCTCCATTTTTAAAAGCTGTAATTTGCTCCTACGGGCAGCAGGTGGCGGTACCCTCCGTTTTAAAATCTGTAATTTGCACTTACGGGCAGCAGGTGGCGGTGCCCTCCGTTTTTAAAGCTGTAATTTGCTCATACGGGCAGCAGGTGGCGGTACCCTCCATTTTTAAAAGCTGTAATTTGCACCTACGGGGAGCAGGTGGCGGTACCCTCCGCTTTTAAAGCTGTAATTTGCTCCTGCGGGCAGCAGGTGGCGGTACCCATGTTTTAAAAGCTGTAATTTGCTCCTACAGGCAGCAGGTGGCGTTACCCTCCGTTTTTAAAAGCTGTAATTTGCTCCTACGGGCAGCATGTGGCGGTTCCCTCCATTATTAAAGCTGTAATTTGCTCCTATGGGCAGCAGGTGGCGGTACCCTCCATTTTTAAAAGCTGTAATTTGCTCCGGGCAGCAGTTGGCGGTGCCCTCCATTTTAAAAGCTGTAATTTACTCCTACAGGCAGCAGCTGGCGGTACCCTCTGTTTTTAATGCGCTCCTACAGGCAGCAGCTGGCGGTACCCTCTGTTTTTAATGCGCTCCTATAGGCAGCAGGTGGCGGTACCCTCCATTTTAAAAGCTGTAATTTGCACCTACGGGCAGCAGGTGGCGGTGGCCTCAGTTTTTAAAAGATGTAATTTGCTCCTACAGGCAGCAGGTGGCGGTACCCAACATTTTTAAAATCTGTAATTTGCACCTACGGGCAGCAGGTGGCGGTGGCCTCAGTTTTTAAAAGATGTAATTTGCTCCTACGGGCAGCAGGTGGCGGTACCCTCCGTTTTTAATGCGCTCCTACAGGCAGCAGGTGGCGGTACCCTCCGTTTTTAAAGCTGTAATTTGCTCATACAGGCAGCAGGTGGCGGTACCCTCCGTTTTTTAAGCTGTAATTTGCTCCTACGGGCAGCAGCTGGCGGTACCCTCGGTTTTTAATGCACTCCTACAGGCAGCAGATGGCGGTACCCTCCGTTTTTGAAAGCTGTAATTTGCTCCTACGCGCAGCAGTGGCGGTGCTCTCCGTTTTTAAAAGCCTGTAATTTGCTCCTACAGGCAGCAGGTGGAAACACCCTCCGTTTTTGAAAGGTGTAATTTGCTCCTACGGCCAGCAGGTGGCGGTGTGCCCCGTTTTAAAAAGCCTGTAATTTGCACTTAAGGGCAGCAGGTGGCAGTGCCCTCCGTTTTTAAAAGCCTGTAATTTGCACTTACGGGCAGTAGGTGGCGGTGCCCTTCATTTTTAAAAGCTGTAAATTGCTCCTACGGGCAGCAGGTGGCGGTGCCCTCCGTTTTAAAAAGCTGTAATTAGCACTTACGGGCAGCAGATGACGGCGCCTTCCATTTTTAAAAGCTGTAATTTGCTCCTACAGGCAGCAGGTGGCGACGCCCTCCGTTTTTAAAATCAGTAATTTGCACTTACGGGCAGCAGGTGTCAGTACCCTCCGTTTTTAAAAGCTGTAATTGGCTCCTACAGGCTGCAGGTGGCGGTGCTCTCCGTTTTTAAAAGCTGCAATTTGCTCCTAATGTCAGCAGGTGGCGGTGCCCTCCATTTTTAAAAGCTGTAATTTGCTCCTACGGGCAGCAGGTGGCGGTACCCTCCGTTTTAAAAGCTGTAATTTGCTCCTACGGGCAGCAGGTGGCCCTAACCTCCGTTTTTAATGCGCTCCTACAGGCAGCAGGTGGTGGTACCCTCCGTTTTTAAAGCTGTCATTTGCTCCTACGGGCAGCAGGTGGCGGTACCCATGCTTTAAAAGCTGTAATTTGCTCCTATTGGCAGCAGGTGGCGGTACCTTCCATTTTTAAAATCAGTAATTTGCTCCTACAGGCAGCAGGTGGCGACGCCCTCCGTTTTTAAAATCAGTAATTTGCACTTACGGGCAGCAGGTGTCAGTACCCTCCGTTTTTAAAAGCTGTAATTGGCTCCTACAGGCTGCAGGTGGCGGTGCTCTCCGTTTTTAAAAGCTGCAATTTGCTCCTAATGTCAGCAGGTGGCGGTACCCTCCATTTTTAAAAGCTGTAATTTGCTCCTACGGGCAGCAGGTGGCGGTACCCTCCGTTTTAAAAGCTGTAATTTGCTCCTACGGGCAGCAGGTGGCCCTAACCTCCGTTTTTAATGCGCTCCTACAGGCAGCAGGTGGTGGTACCCTCCGTTTTTAAAGCTGTCATTTGCTCCTACGGGCAGCAGGTGGCGGTACCCATGCTTTAAAAGCTGTAATTTGCTCCTATTGGCAGCAGGTGGCGGTACCTTCCATTTTTAAAATCAGTAATTTGCACTTACGGGCAGCAGGTGGCAGGAACCTCCACTTTTAAAAGCTGTAATTTGCTCCGGCAGCAGTTGGCGGTGCCCTCCGTTTTTAAAAGCTGTAATTTTCTCCTACGGGCAGCAGGTGGCGGTGCCCTCAATTTTCAAGAGCTGTAATTTGCTCATACAGGCAGCAGGTGGCGGTACCCTCCGTTTTTTAAGCTGTAATTTGCTCCTACGGGCAGCAGCTGGCGGTACCCTCCATTTTTAATGCGCCCCTACAGGCAGCAGGTGGTGGTACCCTCCGTTTTTAAAAGCTGTAATTTGCTCCTACGGGCTGCATGTGGCGGTGCACTCCGTTTTTAAAGCTGTAATTTGCTCGTACGGGCAGCAGGTGGCCCTAACCTCCGTTTTTAATGCGCTCCTACAGGCAGCAGGTGGTGGTACCCTCCGTTTTAAAAGCTTTAATTTGCTCCTATGCGCAGCAGGTGGCGCTGCCCCCCATTTTTAAAACTGTAATTTGCTCCTACGGGCAGCAGCTGGTGGTAACCTCCGTTTTTAATGCGCTGCTACAGGCTGCAGGTGGCGGTGCCCTCCGTTTTTAAAAGCTGTAATTTGCTCCTACAGGCTGCAGGTGGCGGTGCTCTCCGTTTTTAAAAGCTGTAATTTGCTCCTACGGTCAGCATGTGGCGGTGCCCTCCATTTTTAAAAGCTGTAATTTGCTCCTACGGGCAGCAGGTGGCGGTACCCTCCGTTTTAAAAGCTGTAATTTGCTCCTATGGGCAGCAGGTGGCGGTAGCCTCTGTTTTCAAAAGCTGTAATTTGATCCTACGGGCAGCAGGTGGCGGTACCGCCGTTTTTAAAAGCTGTAATTTGCTCCTGCGGGCAGCAGGTGGCGGTGCCCTCTGTTTTTAATGCGCTCCTACAGGCAGCAGTTGGCGCTACCCTCCGTTTTTACAGCTGTAATTTGCAGCTACAGGCAGCAGGTGGCGGTACCCATGTTTTAAAATCTGTAATTTGCTTCTACAGGCAGCAGGTGGCGGTACCCTCAGTTATTAAAGCTTTAATTTGCTTCTATGGGCAGCAGCTGGCGGTACCCTCCATTTTTAAAAGATGTAATATTCTCCGGGCAGCAGTTGGCGGTGCCCTCTGTTTTGAAATGCTGTAATTTGCTCCTATGGGCAGCATTGGCGGTGCCCTCCATTTTTAAAACTGTAATTTGCTCCTGCGGGCAGCAGTGGCGGTGCTCTCCGTTTTTAAAAGCTGTAATTTGCTCATACGGGCAGCAGGTGGCAGTAACCTCCGTTTTTAAAGTTGTAATTTGCACCTACGGGAAGCAGGTGGCAGTACCCTCCATTTTTAAAGCTGTAATTTGCTCCTACGGGCAGCAGGTGGCGGTGCCCTCCGTTTTTAAAGCTGTAATTTGCTCTTACGGGCAGCAGGTGGCGATACTCATGTTTTAAAAGCTGTAAATTGCTCCCAATGGCAGCAGGTGGTGGTTCCCACCATTTTAAAAAGCCTGTAATTTCCACTTACGGGCAGCAGGTGGCGACGCCCTCCGTTTTTAAAAGCTGTAATTTGCTCCTACAGGCAGCAGCTGGCGGTACCCTCCGTTTTTAATGCGCTCCTACAGGCAGCAGGTGGCACTACCCTCCGTTTTTAAAGGTGTAATTTGCTCCTACAGGCAACAGGTGGCGGTACCCATGTTTGAAAATGTGTAATTTGCTTCTAAGGGCAGCAGGTGGCGGTAACCTCCGTTTTTAAAGCTGTAATTTGCTCCTAGGGGCAGCAGGTGTCAGTACCCTCCATTTTTAAAAGCTGTAATTTGCTCCGGGCAGCAGTTGGCGGTGCCATCCGTTTTTAAAAGCTGTAATTTGCTCCTATGGGCAGCAGGTGGCGGTGCCCCCCATTTTTAAAACTGTAATTTGCTCCTACGGGCAGCAGCTGGCGGTAACCTCCGTTTTTAATGCGCTCCTACAGGCTGCATCTGGCGGTGCCCTCCGTTTTTAAAAGCTGTAATTTGCTCCTACAGGCTGCAGGTGGCGGTGCTCTCCGTTTTTAAAAGCTGTAATTTGCTCCTACGGTCAGCAGGTGGCGGTGCCCTCCATTTTTAAAAGCTGTAATTTGCTCCTACGGGCAGCAGGTGGCGGTACCCTCCGTTTTTAAAGCTGTAATTTGCTCCTACGGGCAGCAGGTGGCCCTAACCTCCGTTTTTAATGCGCTCCTACAGGCAGCAGGTGGTGGTACCCTCCGTTTTTAAAGCTGTCATTTGCTCCTATTGGCAGCAGGTGGCGGTACCTTCCATTTTTAAAATCAGTTATTTGCACTTACGGGCAGCAGGTGGCAGGAACCTCCACTTTTAAAAGCTGTAATTTGCTCCGGCAGCAGTTGGCGGTGCCCTCCGTTTTTAAAAGCTGTAATTTTCTCCTACGGGCAGCAGGTGGCGGTGCCCTCAATTTTCAAGAGCTGTAATTTGCTCATACAGGCAGCAGGTGGCGGTACCCTCCGTTTTTAAAGCTGTAATTTGCTCGTACGGGCAGCAGGTGGCCCTAACCTCCGTTTTTAATGCGCTCCTACAGGCAGCAGGTGGTGGTACCCTCCGTTTTTAAAGCTGTCATTTGCTCCTACGGGCAGCAGGTGGCTGTACCCATGCTTTAAAAGCTGTAATTTGCTCCTATTGGCAGCAGGTGGCGGTACCTTCCATTTTTAAAATCAGTAATTTGCACTTACGGGCAGCAGGTGGCAGGAACCTCCACTTTTAAAAGCTGTAATTTGCTCCGGCAGCAGTTGGCGGTGCCCTCCGTTTTTAAAAGCTGTAATTTTCTCCTACGGGCAGCAGGTGGCGGTGCCCTCAATTTTCAAGAGCTGTAATTTGCTCATACAGGCAGCAGGTGGCGGTACCCTCCGTTTTTTAAGCTGTAATTTGCTTCTACGGGCAGCAGTTGGCGGTACCCTCCATTTTTAATGCGCCCCTACAGGCAGCAGGTGGTGGTACCCTCCGTTTTTAAAAGCTGTAATTTGCTCCTACGGGCTGCATGTGGCAGTGCACTCCGTTTTTAAAGCTGTGATTTGCTCCTACGGGCAGCAGCTGGCAGTACCCATGTTTTAAAAGCTGTAGTTTTTTCCTACGGGCAGCAGGGGGCGGTACCCTCCGTTTTTAAAAGCTGTAATTTGCTCATACGGGCAGCAGGTGGCAGTACCCTCCGTTTTTAAAGTTGTAATTTGCACCTACGGGCAGCAGGTGGCAGTACCCTCCGTTTTTAAAGCTGTAATTTGCTCCTACGGGCAGCAGGTGGAGGTGCCCTCCGTATTTAAAGCTGTAATTTGCTCTTACGGGCAGCAGGTGGCGGTACCCATGTTTTATAAGCTGTAATTAGAACTTACGGGCAGCAGGTGGCTGTACCCTCCGTTTTAAAAGCTGTAATTTGCTCCTGCCGGCAGCAGGTGGCGGTACCCTCCGTTTTTCAAAGCTGTAATTTGATCCTATGGGCAGCAGGTGGCGGTAGCCTCTGTTTTCAAAAGCTGTAATTTGATCCTACGGGCAGCAGGTGGCGGAACCGCCGTTTTTAAAAGCTGTAATTTGCTCCTGCGGGCAGCAGGTGGCGGTGCCCTCTGTTTTTAATGCGCTCCTACAGGCAGCAGTTGGCGCTACCCTCCGTTTTTACAGCTGTAATTTGCAGCTACAGGCAGCAGGTGGCGGTACCCATGTTTTAAAATCTGTAATTTGCTTCTACGGGCAGCAGGTGGCGGTACCCTCAGTTATTAAAGCTTTAATTTGCTTCTACGGGCAGCAGCTGGCGGTACCCTCCATTTTTAAAAGATGTAATATTCTCCGGGCAGCAGTTGGCGGTGCCCTCCGTTTTGAAAAGCTGTAATTTGCTCCTATGGGCAGCAGTGGCGGTGCCCTCCATTTTTAAAACTGTAATTTGCTCCTGCGGGCAGCAGTGGCGGTGCTCTCCGTTTTTAAAAGCTGTAATTTGCTCATACGGGCAGCAGGTGGCAGTAACCTCCGTTTTTAAAGTTGTAATTTGCACCTACGGGGAGCAGGTGGCAGTACCCTCCATTTTTAAAGCTGTAATTTGCTCCTACGGGCAGCAGGTGGCGGTGCCCTCCGTTTTTAAAGCTGTAATTTGCTCTTACGGGCAGCAGGTGGCGATACACATGTTTTAAAAGCTGTAAATTGCTCCCAATGGCAGCAGGTGGTGGTGCCCACCATTTTAAAAAGCCTGTAATTTCCACTTACGGGCAGCAGATGGCGACGCCCTCCGTTTTTAAAGCTGTAATTTGCTCCTAGGGGCATCAGGTGTCAGTACCCTCCATTTTTAAAAGCTGTAATTTTCTCCGGGCAGCAGTTGGCGGTGCCATCCGTTTTTAAAAGCTGTAATTTGCTCCTATGGGCAGCAGGTGGCGGTGCCCCCCATTTTTAAAACTGTAATTTGCTCCTACGGGCAGCAGCTGGTGGTAACCTCCGTTTTTAATGCGCTCCTACAGGCTGCAGGTGGCGGTGCCCTCCGTTTTTAAAAGCTGTAATTTGCTCCTACAGGCTGCAGGTGGCGGTGCTCTCCGTTTTTAAAAGCTGTAATTTGCTCCTACGGTCAGCATGTGGCGGTGCCCTCCATTTTTAAAAGCTGTAATTTGCTCCTACGGGCAGCAGGTGGCGGTACCCTCCGTTTTAAAAGCTGTAATTTGCTCCTACGGGCAGCAGGTGGCCCTAACCTCCGTTTTTAATGCGCTCCTACAGGCAGCAGGTGGTGGTACCCTCCGTTTTTAAAGCTGTCATTTGCTCCTACGGGCAGCAGGTGGCGGTACCCATGCTTTAAAAGCTGTAATTTGCTCCTATTGGCAGCAGGTGGCGGTACCTTCCGTTTTTAAAATCAGTAATTTGCACTTACGGGCAGCAGGTGGCAGGAACCTCCACTTTTAAAAGCTGTAATTTGCTCCGGCAGCAGTTGGCGGTGCCCTCCGTTTTTAAAAGCTGTAATTTTCTCCTACGGGCAGCAGGTGGCGGTGCCCTCAATTTTCAAGAGCTGTAATTTGCTCATACAGGCAGCAGGTGGCGGTACCCTCCGTTTTTTAAGCTGTAATTTGCTCCTACGGGCAGCAGTTGGCGGTACCCTCCATTTTTAATGCGCCCCTACAGGCAGCAGGTGGTGGTACCCTCCGTTTTTAAAAGCTGTAATTTGCTCCTACGGGCTGCATGTGGCAGTGCACTCCGTTTTTAAAGCTGTGATTTGCTCCTACGGGCAGCAGCTGGCAGTACCCATGTTTTAAAAGCTGTAGTTTTTTCCTACGGGCAGCAGGGGGCGGTACCCTTCGTTTTTAAAGGCTGTAATTTGCTCATACGGGTGGCAGGTGGCAGTACCCTCCGTTTTTAAAGTTGTAATTTGCACCTACGGGCAGCAGGTGGCAGTACCCTCCGTTCTTAAAGCTGTAATTTGCTCCTACGGGCAGCAGGTGGAGGTACCCTCCGTATTTAAAGCTGTAATTTGCTCCTACGGGCTGCATGTGGCGGTGCCTTCCGTTTTTAAAAGCTGTAATTTGCTCCTATGGGCAGCAGGTGGCGGTAGCCTCTGTTTTCAAAAGCTGTAATTTGATCCTACGGGCAGCAGGTGGCGGTACCCTCCGTTTTTAAAAGCTGTAATTTGCTCATACGGGTGGCAGGTGGCAGTACCCTCCGTTTTTAAAGTTGTAATTTGCACCTACGGGCAGCAGGTGGCAGTACCCTCCGTTTTTAAAGCTGTAATTTGCTCCTATGGGCAGCAGGTGGCGGTAACCATGTTTTAAAGGCTGTAATTTGCTCCTACGGGCAGCAGTGCTGGTGCACTCCGTTTTTAAAAGCTGTAAATTGCTCCTACGGGCAGCAGGTGGCGGTGCCCACCATTTTAAAAAGCCTGTAATTTGCACTAACGGGCAGCAGGTGGCGGTGCCCTCCGTTTTTAAAAGCCTGTAATTTCCACTTACGGGCAGCAGGTGACGGTGCCCTTCGTTTTTAAAAGCTGTAATTTGCTCCTACGGGCAGCAGGTGGCAGTGCCCTCCGTTTTTAAAAGCTGTAATTTGCTCCTACAGGCAGCAGCTGGCGGTACCCTCCATTTTTAATGCGCTCCTACAGGCAGCAGATGGCGCTACCCTCCGTTTTTAAAGCTGTAATTTGCTCCTACGGGCAGCAGGTGGCGGTACCCTCTGCTTTAAAGCTGTAATTTGCTCCTACAGGCAGCAGGTGGCCGTACCCTCCATTTTTAAAGATGTAATTTGCACCTACGGGCAGCAGGTGGCAGTGCCCTCCGTTTTTAAAGCTGTAATTTGCTCCTATTGGCAGCAGGTGGCGGTACCTTCCGTTTTTAAAATCAGTAATTTGCACTTACGGGCAGCAGGTGGCAGGAACCTCCACTTTTAAAAGCTGTAATTTGCTCCGGCAGCAGTTGGCGGTGCCCTCCGTTTTTAAAAGCTGTAATTTTCTCCTACGGGCAGCAGGTGGCGGTGCCCTCAATTTTCAAGAGCTGTAATTTGCTCATACAGGCAGCAGGTGGCGGTACCCTCCGTTTTTTAAGCTGTAATTTGCTCCTACGGGCAGCAGTTGGCGGTACCCTCCATTTTTAATGCGCCCCTACAGGCAGCAGGTGGTGGTACCCTCCGTTTTTAAAAGCTGTAATTTGCTCCTACGGGCTGCATGTGGCAGTGCACTCCGTTTTTAAAGCTGTGATTTGCTCCTACGGGCAGCAGCTGGCAGTACCCATGTTTTAAAAGCTGTAGTTTTTTCCTACGGGCAGCAGGGGGCGGTACCCTCCGTTATTAAAGGCTGTAATTTGCTCATACGGGTGGCAGGTGGCAGTACCCTCCGTTTTTAAAGTTGTAATTTGCACCTACGGGCAGCAGGTGGCAGTACCCTCCGTTCTTAAAGCTGTAATTTGCTCCTACGGGCAGCAGGTGGAGGTACCCTCCGTATTTAAAGCTGTAATTTGCTCCTACGGGCTGCATGTGGCGGTGCCTTCCGTTTTTAAAAGCTGTAATTTGCTCCTATGGGCAGCAGGTGGCGGTAGCCTCTGTTTTCAAAAGCTGTAATTTGATCCTACGGGCAGCAGGTGGCGGTACCCTCCGTTTTTAAAAGCTGTAATTTGCTCATACGGGTGGCAGGTGGCAGTACCCTCCGTTTTTAAAGTTGTAATTTGCACCTACGGGCAGCAGGTGGCAGTACCCTCCGTTCTTAAAGCTGTAATTTGCTCCTACGGGCAGCAGGTGGAGGTACCCTCCGTATTTAAAGCTGTAATTTGCTCCTACGGGCTGCATGTGGCGGTGCCTTCCGTTTTTAAAAGCTGTAATTTGCTCCTATGGGCAGCAGGTGGCGGTAGCCTCTGTTTTCAAAAGCTGTAATTTGATCCTACGGGCAGCAGGTGGCGGTACCGCCGTTTTTAAAAGCTGTAATTTGCTCCTGCGGGCAGCAGGTGGCGGTGCCCTCTGTTTTTAATGCGCTCCTACAGGCAGCAGTTGGCGCTACCCTCCGTTTTTACAGCTGTAATTTGCAGCTACAGGCAGCAGGTGGCGGTACCCATGTTTTAAAATCTGTAATTTGCTTCTACGGGCAGCAGGTGGCGGTACCCTCAGTTATTAAAGCTTTAATTTGCTTCTACGGGCAGCAGCTGGCGGTACCCTCCATTTTTAAAAGATGTAATATTCTCCGGGCAGCAGTTGGCGGTGCCCTCCGTTTTGAAATGCTGTAATTTGCTCCTATGGGCAGCATTGGCGGTGCCCTCCAATTTTAAAACTGTAATTTGCTCCTGCGGGCAGCAGTGGCGGTGCTGTCCGTTTTTAAAAGCTGTAATTTGCTCATACGGGCAGCAGGTGGCAGTAACCTCCGTTTTTAAAGTTGTAATTTGCACCTACGGGAAGCAGGTGGCAGTACCCTCCATTTTTAAAGCTGTAATTTGCTCCTACGGGCAGCAGGTGGCGGTGCCCTCCCTTTTTAAAGCTGTAATTTGCTCTTACGGGCAGCAGGTGGCGATACTCATGTTTTAAAAGCTGTAAATTGCTCCCAATGGCAGCAGGTGGTGGTTCCCACCATTTTAAAAAGCCTGTAATTTCCACTTACGGGCAGCAGGTGGCGACGCCCTCCGTTTTTAAAAGCTGTAATTTGCTCCTACAGGCAGCAGCTGGCGGTACCCTCCGTTTTTAATGCGCTCCTACAGGCAGCAGGTGGCACTACCCTCCGTTTTTAAAGGTGTAATTTGCTCCTACAGGCAACAGGTGGCGGTACCCATGTTTGAAAATGTGTAATTTGCTTCTACGGGCAGCAGGTGGCGGTACCCTCAGTTATTAAAGCTTTAATTTGCTTCTACGGGCAGCAGCTGGCGGTACCCTCCATTTTTAAAAGATGTAATATTCTCCGGGCAGCAGTTGGCGGTGCCCTCCGTTTTGAAAAGCTGTAATTTGCTCCTATGGGCAGCATTGGCGGTGCCCTCCATTTTTAAAACTGTAATTTGCTCCTGCGGGCAGCAGTGGCGGTGCTCTCCGTTTTTAAAAGCTGTAATTTGCTCATACGGGCAGCAGGTGGCAGTAACCTCCGTTTTTAAAGTTGTAATTTGCACCTACGGGGAGCAGGTGGCAGTACCCTCCATTTTTAAAGCTGTAATTTGCTCCTACGGGCAGCAGGTGGCGGTGCCCTCCGTTTTTAAAGCTGTAATTTGCTCTTACGGGCAGCAGGTGGCGATACACATGTTTTAAAAGCTGTAAATTGCTCCCAATGGCAGCAGGTGGTGGTGCCCACCATTTTAAAAAGCCTGTAATTTCCACTTACGGGCAGCAGATGGCGACGCCCTCCGTTTTTAAAGCTGTAATTTGCTCCTAGGGGCATCAGGTGTCAGTACCCTCCATTTTTAAAAGCTGTAATTTGCTCCGGGCAGCAGTTGGCGGTGCCATCCGTTTTTAAAAGCTGTAATTTGCTCCTATGGGCAGCAGGTGGCGGTGCCCCCCATTTTTAAAACTGTAATTTGCTCCTACGGGCAGCAGCTGGTGGTAACCTCCGTTTTTAATGCGCTCCTACAGGCTGCAGGTGGCGGTGCCCTCCGTTTTTAAAAGCTGTAATTTGCTCCTACAGGCTGCAGGTGGCGGTGCTCTCCGTTTTTAAAAGCTGTAATTTGCTCCTACGGTCAGCATGTGGCGGTGCCCTCCATTTTTAAAAGCTGTAATTTGCTCCTACGGGCAGCAGGTGGCGGTACCCTCCGTTTTAAAAGCTGTAATTTGCTCCTACGGGCAGCAGGTGGCCCTAACCTCCGTTTTTAATGCGCTCCTACAGGCAGCAGGTGGTGGTACCCTCCGTTTTTAAAGCTGTCATTTGCTCCTACGGGCAGCAGGTGGCGGTACCCATGCTTTAAAAGCTGTAATTTGCTCCTATTGGCAGCAGGTGGCGGTACCTTCCGTTTTTAAAATCAGTAATTTGCACTTACGGGCAGCAGGTGGCAGGAACCTCCACTTTTAAAAGCTGTAATTTGCTCCGGCAGCAGTTGGCGGTGCCCTCCGTTTTTAAAAGCTGTAATTTTCTCCTACGGGCAGCAGGTGGCGGTGCCCTCAATTTTCAAGAGCTGTAATTTGCTCATACAGGCAGCAGGTGGCGGTACCCTCCGTTTTTTAAGCTGTAATTTGCTCCTACGGGCAGCAGTTGGCGGTACCCTCCATTTTTAATGCGCCCCTACAGGCAGCAGGTGGTGGTACCCTCCGTTTTTAAAAGCTGTAATTTGCTCCTACGGGCTGCATGTGGCAGTGCACTCCGTTTTTAAAGCTGTGATTTGCTCCTACGGGCAGCAGCTGGCAGTACCCATGTTTTAAAAGCTGTAGTTTTTTCCTACGGGCAGCAGGGGGCGGTACCCTTCGTTTTTAAAGGCTGTAATTTGCTCATACGGGTGGCAGGTGGCAGTACCCTCCGTTTTTAAAGTTGTAATTTGCACCTACGGGCAGCAGGTGGCAGTACCCTCCGTTCTTAAAGCTGTAATTTGCTCCTACGGGCAGCAGGTGGAGGTACCCTCCGTATTTAAAGCTGTAATTTGCTCCTACGGGCTGCATGTGGCGGTGCCTTCCGTTTTTAAAAGCTGTAATTTGCTCCTATGGGCAGCAGGTGGCGGTAGCCTCTGTTTTCAAAAGCTGTAATTTGATCCTACGGGCAGCAGGTGGCGGTACCCTCCGTTTTTAAAAGCTGTAATTTGCTCATACGGGTGGCAGGTGGCAGTACCCTCCGTTTTTAAAGTTGTAATTTGCACCTACGGGCAGCAGGTGGCAGTACCCTCCGTTTTTAAAGCTGTAATTTGCTCCTATGGGCAGCAGGTGGCGGTAACCATGTTTTAAAGGCTGTAATTTGCTCCTACGGGCAGCAGTGCTGGTGCACTCCGTTTTTAAAAGCTGTAAATTGCTCCTACGGGCAGCAGGTGGCGGTGCCCACCATTTTAAAAAGCCTGTAATTTGCACTAACGGGCAGCAGGTGGCGGTGCCCTCCGTTTTTAAAAGCCTGTAATTTCCACTTACGGGCAGCAGGTGACGGTGCCCTTCGTTTTTAAAAGCTGTAATTTGCTCCTACGGGCAGCAGGTGGCAGTGCCCTCCGTTTTTAAAAGCTGTAATTTGCTCCTACAGGCAGCAGCTGGCGGTACCCTCCATTTTTAATGCGCTCCTACAGGCAGCAGATGGCGCTACCCTCCGTTTTTAAAGCTGTAATTTGCTCCTACGGGCAGCAGGTGGCGGTACCCTCTGCTTTAAAGCTGTAATTTGCTCCTACAGGCAGCAGGTGGCCGTACCCTCCATTTTTAAAGATGTAATTTGCACCTACGGGCAGCAGGTGGCAGTGCCCTCCGTTTTTAAAGCTGTAATTTGCTCCTATTGGCAGCAGGTGGCGGTACCTTCCGTTTTTAAAATCAGTAATTTGCACTTACGGGCAGCAGGTGGCAGGAACCTCCACTTTTAAAAGCTGTAATTTGCTCCGGCAGCAGTTGGCGGTGCCCTCCGTTTTTAAAAGCTGTAATTTTCTCCTACGGGCAGCAGGTGGCGGTGCCCTCAATTTTCAAGAGCTGTAATTTGCTCATACAGGCAGCAGGTGGCGGTACCCTCCGTTTTTTAAGCTGTAATTTGCTCCTACGGGCAGCAGTTGGCGGTACCCTCCATTTTTAATGCGCCCCTACAGGCAGCAGGTGGTGGTACCCTCCGTTTTTAAAAGCTGTAATTTGCTCCTACGGGCTGCATGTGGCAGTGCACTCCGTTTTTAAAGCTGTGATTTGCTCCTACGGGCAGCAGCTGGCAGTACCCATGTTTTAAAAGCTGTAGTTTTTTCCTACGGGCAGCAGGGGGCGGTACCCTCCGTTATTAAAGGCTGTAATTTGCTCATACGGGTGGCAGGTGGCAGTACCCTCCGTTTTTAAAGTTGTAATTTGCACCTACGGGCAGCAGGTGGCAGTACCCTCCGTTCTTAAAGCTGTAATTTGCTCCTACGGGCAGCAGGTGGAGGTACCCTCCGTATTTAAAGCTGTAATTTGCTCCTACGGGCTGCATGTGGCGGTGCCTTCCGTTTTTAAAAGCTGTAATTTGCTCCTATGGGCAGCAGGTGGCGGTAGCCTCTGTTTTCAAAAGCTGTAATTTGATCCTACGGGCAGCAGGTGGCGGTACCCTCCGTTTTTAAAAGCTGTAATTTGCTCATACGGGTGGCAGGTGGCAGTACCCTCCGTTTTTAAAGTTGTAATTTGCACCTACGGGCAGCAGGTGGCAGTACCCTCCGTTCTTAAAGCTGTAATTTGCTCCTACGGGCAGCAGGTGGAGGTACCCTCCGTATTTAAAGCTGTAATTTGCTCCTACGGGCTGCATGTGGCGGTGCCTTCCGTTTTTAAAAGCTGTAATTTGCTCCTATGGGCAGCAGGTGGCGGTAGCCTCTGTTTTCAAAAGCTGTAATTTGATCCTACGGGCAGCAGGTGGCGGTACCGCCGTTTTTAAAAGCTGTAATTTGCTCCTGCGGGCAGCAGGTGGCGGTGCCCTCTGTTTTTAATGCGCTCCTACAGGCAGCAGTTGGCGCTACCCTCCGTTTTTACAGCTGTAATTTGCAGCTACAGGCAGCAGGTGGCGGTACCCATGTTTTAAAATCTGTAATTTGCTTCTACGGGCAGCAGGTGGCGGTACCCTCAGTTATTAAAGCTTTAATTTGCTTCTACGGGCAGCAGCTGGCGGTACCCTCCATTTTTAAAAGATGTAATATTCTCCGGGCAGCAGTTGGCGGTGCCCTCCGTTTTGAAATGCTGTAATTTGCTCCTATGGGCAGCATTGGCGGTGCCCTCCAATTTTAAAACTGTAATTTGCTCCTGCGGGCAGCAGTGGCGGTGCTGTCCGTTTTTAAAAGCTGTAATTTGCTCATACGGGCAGCAGGTGGCAGTAACCTCCGTTTTTAAAGTTGTAATTTGCACCTACGGGAAGCAGGTGGCAGTACCCTCCATTTTTAAAGCTGTAATTTGCTCCTACGGGCAGCAGGTGGCGGTGCCCTCCCTTTTTAAAGCTGTAATTTGCTCTTACGGGCAGCAGGTGGCGATACTCATGTTTTAAAAGCTGTAAATTGCTCCCAATGGCAGCAGGTGGTGGTTCCCACCATTTTAAAAAGCCTGTAATTTCCACTTACGGGCAGCAGGTGGCGACGCCCTCCGTTTTTAAAAGCTGTAATTTGCTCCTACAGGCAGCAGCTGGCGGTACCCTCCGTTTTTAATGCGCTCCTACAGGCAGCAGGTGGCACTACCCTCCGTTTTTAAAGGTGTAATTTGCTCCTACAGGCAACAGGTGGCGGTACCCATGTTTGAAAATGTGTAATTTGCTTCTACGGGCAGCAGGTGGCGGTACCCTCAGTTATTAAAGCTTTAATTTGCTTCTACGGGCAGCAGCTGGCGGTACCCTCCATTTTTAAAAGATGTAATATTCTCCGGGCAGCAGTTGGCGGTGCCCTCCGTTTTGAAAAGCTGTAATTTGCTCCTATGGGCAGCATTGGCGGTGCCCTCCATTTTTAAAACTGTAATTTGCTCCTGCGGGCAGCAGTGGCGGTGCTCTCCGTTTTTAAAAGCTGTAATTTGCTCATACGGGCAGCAGGTGGCAGTAACCTCCGTTTTTAAAGTTGTAATTTGCACCTACGGGGAGCAGGTGGCAGTACCCTCCATTTTTAAAGCTGTAATTTGCTCCTACGGGCAGCAGGTGGCGGTGCCCTCCGTTTTTAAAGCTGTAATTTGCTCTTACGGGCAGCAGGTGGCGATACACATGTTTTAAAAGCTGTAAATTGCTCCCAATGGCAGCAGGTGGTGGTGCCCACCATTTTAAAAAGCCTGTAATTTCCACTTACGGGCAGCAGATGGCGACGCCCTCCGTTTTTAAAGCTGTAATTTGCTCCTAGGGGCATCAGGTGTCAGTACCCTCCATTTTTAAAAGCTGTAATTTGCTCCGGGCAGCAGTTGGCGGTGCCATCCGTTTTTAAAAGCTGTAATTTGCTCCTATGGGCAGCAGGTGGCGGTGCCCCCCATTTTTAAAACTGTAATTTGCTCCTACGGGCAGCAGCTGGTGGTAACCTCCGTTTTTAATGCGCTCCTACAGGCTGCAGGTGGCGGTGCCCTCCGTTTTTAAAAGCTGTAATTTGCTCCTACAGGCTGCAGGTGGCGGTGCTCTCCGTTTTTAAAAGCTGTAATTTGCTCCTACGGTCAGCATGTGGCGGTGCCCTCCATTTTTAAAAGCTGTAATTTGCTCCTACGGGCAGCAGGTGGCGGTACCCTCCGTTTTAAAAGCTGTAATTTGCTCCTACGGGCAGCAGGTGGCCCTAACCTCCGTTTTTAATGCGCTCCTACAGGCAGCAGGTGGTGGTACCCTCCGTTTTTAAAGCTGTCATTTGCTCCTACGGGCAGCAGGTGGCGGTACCCATGCTTTAAAAGCTGTAATTTGCTCCTATTGGCAGCAGGTGGCGGTACCTTCCGTTTTTAAAATCAGTAATTTGCACTTACGGGCAGCAGGTGGCAGGAACCTCCACTTTTAAAAGCTGTAATTTGCTCCGGCAGCAGTTGGCGGTGCCCTCCGTTTTTAAAAGCTGTAATTTTCTCCTACGGGCAGCAGGTGGCGGTGCCCTCAATTTTCAAGAGCTGTAATTTGCTCATACAGGCAGCAGGTGGCGGTACCCTCCGTTTTTTAAGCTGTAATTTGCTCCTACGGGCAGCAGTTGGCGGTACCCTCCATTTTTAATGCGCCCCTACAGGCAGCAGGTGGTGGTACCCTCCGTTTTTAAAAGCTGTAATTTGCTCCTACGGGCTGCATGTGGCAGTGCACTCCGTTTTTAAAGCTGTGATTTGCTCCTACGGGCAGCAGCTGGCAGTACCCATGTTTTAAAAGCTGTAGTTTTTTCCTACGGGCAGCAGGGGGCGGTACCCTTCGTTTTTAAAGGCTGTAATTTGCTCATACGGGTGGCAGGTGGCAGTACCCTCCGTTTTTAAAGTTGTAATTTGCACCTACGGGCAGCAGGTGGCAGTACCCTCCGTTCTTAAAGCTGTAATTTGCTCCTACGGGCAGCAGGTGGAGGTACCCTCCGTATTTAAAGCTGTAATTTGCTCCTACGGGCTGCATGTGGCGGTGCCTTCCGTTTTTAAAAGCTGTAATTTGCTCCTATGGGCAGCAGGTGGCGGTAGCCTCTGTTTTCAAAAGCTGTAATTTGATCCTACGGGCAGCAGGTGGCGGTACCCTCCGTTTTTAAAAGCTGTAATTTGCTCATACGGGTGGCAGGTGGCAGTACCCTCCGTTTTTAAAGTTGTAATTTGCACCTACGGGCAGCAGGTGGCAGTACCCTCCGTTTTTAAAGCTGTAATTTGCTCCTATGGGCAGCAGGTGGCGGTAACCATGTTTTAAAGGCTGTAATTTGCTCCTACGGGCAGCAGTGCTGGTGCACTCCGTTTTTAAAAGCTGTAAATTGCTCCTACGGGCAGCAGGTGGCGGTGCCCACCATTTTAAAAAGCCTGTAATTTGCACTAACGGGCAGCAGGTGGCGGTGCCCTCCGTTTTTAAAAGCCTGTAATTTCCACTTACGGGCAGCAGGTGACGGTGCCCTTCGTTTTTAAAAGCTGTAATTTGCTCCTACGGGCAGCAGGTGGCAGTGCCCTCCGTTTTTAAAAGCTGTAATTTGCTCCTACAGGCAGCAGCTGGCGGTACCCTCCATTTTTAATGCGCTCCTACAGGCAGCAGATGGCGCTACCCTCCGTTTTTAAAGCTGTAATTTGCTCCTACGGGCAGCAGGTGGCGGTACCCTCTGCTTTAAAGCTGTAATTTGCTCCTACAGGCAGCAGGTGGCCGTACCCTCCATTTTTAAAGATGTAATTTGCACCTACGGGCAGCAGGTGGCAGTGCCCTCCGTTTTTAAAGCTGTAATTTGCTCCTATTGGCAGCAGGTGGCGGTACCTTCCGTTTTTAAAATCAGTAATTTGCACTTACGGGCAGCAGGTGGCAGGAACCTCCACTTTTAAAAGCTGTAATTTGCTCCGGCAGCAGTTGGCGGTGCCCTCCGTTTTTAAAAGCTGTAATTTTCTCCTACGGGCAGCAGGTGGCGGTGCCCTCAATTTTCAAGAGCTGTAATTTGCTCATACAGGCAGCAGGTGGCGGTACCCTCCGTTTTTTAAGCTGTAATTTGCTCCTACGGGCAGCAGTTGGCGGTACCCTCCATTTTTAATGCGCCCCTACAGGCAGCAGGTGGTGGTACCCTCCGTTTTTAAAAGCTGTAATTTGCTCCTACGGGCTGCATGTGGCAGTGCACTCCGTTTTTAAAGCTGTGATTTGCTCCTACGGGCAGCAGCTGGCAGTACCCATGTTTTAAAAGCTGTAGTTTTTTCCTACGGGCAGCAGGGGGCGGTACCCTCCGTTATTAAAGGCTGTAATTTGCTCATACGGGTGGCAGGTGGCAGTACCCTCCGTTTTTAAAGTTGTAATTTGCACCTACGGGCAGCAGGTGGCAGTACCCTCCGTTCTTAAAGCTGTAATTTGCTCCTACGGGCAGCAGGTGGAGGTACCCTCCGTATTTAAAGCTGTAATTTGCTCCTACGGGCTGCATGTGGCGGTGCCTTCCGTTTTTAAAAGCTGTAATTTGCTCCTATGGGCAGCAGGTGGCGGTAGCCTCTGTTTTCAAAAGCTGTAATTTGATCCTACGGGCAGCAGGTGGCGGTACCCTCCGTTTTTAAAAGCTGTAATTTGCTCATACGGGTGGCAGGTGGCAGTACCCTCCGTTTTTAAAGTTGTAATTTGCACCTACGGGCAGCAGGTGGCAGTACCCTCCGTTCTTAAAGCTGTAATTTGCTCCTACGGGCAGCAGGTGGAGGTACCCTCCGTATTTAAAGCTGTAATTTGCTCCTACGGGCTGCATGTGGCGGTGCCTTCCGTTTTTAAAAGCTGTAATTTGCTCCTATGGGCAGCAGGTGGCGGTAGCCTCTGTTTTCAAAAGCTGTAATTTGATCCTACGGGCAGCAGGTGGCGGTACCGCCGTTTTTAAAAGCTGTAATTTGCTCCTGCGGGCAGCAGGTGGCGGTGCCCTCTGTTTTTAATGCGCTCCTACAGGCAGCAGTTGGCGCTACCCTCCGTTTTTACAGCTGTAATTTGCAGCTACAGGCAGCAGGTGGCGGTACCCATGTTTTAAAATCTGTAATTTGCTTCTACGGGCAGCAGGTGGCGGTACCCTCAGTTATTAAAGCTTTAATTTGCTTCTACGGGCAGCAGCTGGCGGTACCCTCCATTTTTAAAAGATGTAATATTCTCCGGGCAGCAGTTGGCGGTGCCCTCCGTTTTGAAATGCTGTAATTTGCTCCTATGGGCAGCATTGGCGGTGCCCTCCAATTTTAAAACTGTAATTTGCTCCTGCGGGCAGCAGTGGCGGTGCTGTCCGTTTTTAAAAGCTGTAATTTGCTCATACGGGCAGCAGGTGGCAGTAACCTCCGTTTTTAAAGTTGTAATTTGCACCTACGGGAAGCAGGTGGCAGTACCCTCCATTTTTAAAGCTGTAATTTGCTCCTACGGGCAGCAGGTGGCGGTGCCCTCCCTTTTTAAAGCTGTAATTTGCTCTTACGGGCAGCAGGTGGCGATACTCATGTTTTAAAAGCTGTAAATTGCTCCCAATGGCAGCAGGTGGTGGTTCCCACCATTTTAAAAAGCCTGTAATTTCCACTTACGGGCAGCAGGTGGCGACGCCCTCCGTTTTTAAAAGCTGTAATTTGCTCCTACAGGCAGCAGCTGGCGGTACCCTCCGTTTTTAATGCGCTCCTACAGGCAGCAGGTGGCACTACCCTCCGTTTTTAAAGGTGTAATTTGCTCCTACAGGCAACAGGTGGCGGTACCCATGTTTGAAAATGTGTAATTTGCTTCTACGGGCAGCAGGTGGCGGTAACCTCCGTTTTTAAAGCTGTAATTTGCTCCTAGGGGCAGCAGGTGTCAGTACCCTCCATTTTTAAAAGCTGTAATTTGCTCCGGGCAGCAGTTGGCGGTGCCATCCGTTTTTAAAACTGTAATTTGCTCCTACGGGCAGCAGCTGGCGGTAACCTCCGTTTTTAATGCGCTCCTACAGGCTGCATCTGGCGGTGCCCTCTGTTTTTAAAAGCTGTAATTTGCTCCTACAGGCTGCAGGTGGCGGTGCTCTCCATTTTTAAAAGCTGTAATTTGCTCCTACGGTCAGCAGGTGGCGGTGCCCTCCATTTTTAAAAGCTGTAATTTGCTCCTACGGGCAGCAGGTGGCGGTACCCTCCGTTTTTAAAGCTGTAATTTGCTCCTACGGGCAGCAGGTGGCCCTAACCTCCGTTTTTAATGCGCTCCTACAGGCTGCAGGTGGTGGTACCCTCCGTTTTTAAAGCTGTCATTTGCTCCTACGGGCAGCAGGTGGCGGTACCCATGCTTTAAAAGCTGTAATTTGCTCCTATTGGCAGCAGGTGGCGGTACCTTCCATTTTTAAAATCAGTAATTTGCACTTACGGGCAGCAGGTGGCAGGAACCTCCACTTTTAAAAGCTGTAATTTGCTCCGGCAGCAGTTGGCGGTGCCCTCCGTTTTTAAAAGCTGTAATTTTCTCCTACGGGCAGCAGGTGGCGGTGCCCTCAATTTTCAAGAGCTGTAATTTGCTCATACAGGCAGCAGGTGGCGGTACCCTCCGTTTTTTAAGCTGTAATTTGCTCCTACGGGCAGCAGTTGGCGGTACCCTCCATTTTAATGCGCCCCTACAGGCAGCAGGTGGTGGTACCCTCCGTTTTTAAAAGCTGTAATTTGCTCCTACGGGCTGCATGTGGCAGTGCACTCCGGTTTTAAAGCTGTAATTTGCACCTACGGGCAGCAGGTGGAGGTGCCCTCCGTATTTAAAGCTGTAATTTGCTCTTACGGGCAGCAGGTGGCGGTACCCATGTTTTAAAAGCTGTAATTTGCACTTACGGGCAGCAGGTGGCTGTATCCTCCCTTTTAAAAGCTGTAATTTGCTCCTGCCGGCAGCAGGTGGCGGTACCCTCTGTTTTTCAAAGCTGTAATTTGCTCCTACGGGCGGCATGTGGCGGTGCCTTCCGTTTTTAAAAGCTGTAATTTGCTCCTATGGGCAGCAGGTGGCGGTAGCCTCTGTTTTCAGAAGCTGTAATTTGATCCTACGGGCAGCAGGTTGCAGTACCGCCGTTTTTAAAAGCTGTAATTTGCTCCTGCGGGCAGCAGGTGGCGGTGCCCTCTGTTTTTAATGCGCTCCTACAGGCAGCAGTTGGCGCTACCCTCCGTTTTAACAGCTGTAATTTGCAGCTACAGGCAGCAGGTGGCGGTACCCATGTTTTAAAATCTGTAATTTGCTTCTACGGGCAGCAGGTGGCGGTACCCTCAGTTATTAAAGCTTTAATTTGCTTCTACGGGCAGCAGCTGGCGGTACCCTCCATTTTTAAAAGATGTAATATTCTCCGGGCAGCAGTTGGCGGTGCCCTCCGTTTTGAAAAGCTGTAATTTGCTCCTATGGGCAGCAGTGGCGGTGCCCTCCATTTTTAAAACTGTAATTTGCTCCTGCGGGCAGCAGTGGCGGTGCTCTCCGTTTTTAAAAGCTGTAATTTGCTCATACGGGCAGCAGGTGGCAGTAACCTCCGTTTTTAAAGTTGTAATTTGCACCTACGGGAAGCAGGTGGCAGTACCCTCCATTTTTAAAGCTGTAATTTGCTCCTACGGGCAGCAGGTGGCGGTGCCCTCCGTTTTTAAAGCTGTAATTTGCTCTTACGGGCAGCAGGTGGCGATACTCATGTTTTAAAAGCTGTACATTGCTCCCAATGGCAGCAGGTGGTGGTGCCCACCATTTTAAAAAGCCTGTAATTTCCACTTACGGGCAGCAGGTGGCGGTGCCCTTCGTTTTTAAAAGCTGTAATTTGCTTCTATGGGCAGCAGGTGGCGGTGCCCACCTCTTTTAACAGCTGTAATTTGCCCCTACAGGCAGCAGGTGGCGACGCCCTACGTTTTTAAAAGCTGTAATTTGCTCCTACAGGCAGCAGCTGGCGGTACCCTCCGTTTTTATAGGTGTAATTTGCTCCTACAGGCAGCAGGTGGCGGTACCCATGTTTTAAAATGTGTAATCTGCTTCTACGGACAGCAGGTGGCGGTACCCTCTGTTTTTAAAGCTGTAATTTGCTCCTAGGGGCAGCAGGTGTCGGTACCCTCCATTTTTAAAAGCTGTAATTTGCTCCGGGCTGCAGTTGGCGGTGCCCTCCGTTTTTAAAAGCTGTAATTTGCTCCTATGGGCAGCAGGTGGCGGTACCAATGTTTTAAAGGCTGTAATTTGCTCATACAGGCAGCAGGTGGCGGTACCCTCCGTTTTTAAAATTGTAATTTGCACCTACGGGCAGCAGGTGGCAGTACACTCCATTAAAAAGCTGTAATTTGCTCCTACGTTTAGCAGCTGGTGGTACCCTCCATTTTTAATGCGCCCCTACAGGCAGCAGGTGGTGGTACCCTCCGTTTTTAAAAGCTGTAAATTGCTCCGGGCAGCAGTTGGCGGCGCCCTCCGTTTTTAAAGCTGTAATTTGCTCCTATGGGTAGCAGGTGTCAGTACCCTCCGTTTTTAAAAGCTGTAATTGGCTCCTGCGGGCAGCAGGTGGCGGTGCCCTCCGTTTTTAAAAGCTGTAATTTGCTCCTACAGGTAGCAGGTGGCGGTGCTCTCCATTTGTAAAAGCCTGTAATTTGCTCCTACAGGCTGCTGGTTGCGGTGCCCTCCAGTTTTAAAAGCTGTAATTTGCTCCTACGGGCAGCAGCTGGCGGTTACCTCCGTTTTTAAAAGCTGTAATTTGCACTTACGGGAGGCAGATGGCGGCGCCCTCAGTTTTTAAAGCTGTACTTTGCTCCTACGGGCAGCAGGTGTCAGTACCCTCCGTTTTTAAAAGCTGTAATTGGCTCCTACGGGCAGCAGGTGGCGGTGGCCTCAGTTTTTAAAAGATGTAATTTGCTCCTACGGGCAGCAAGTGGCCCTAACCTCCGTTTTTAATGCGCTCCTACAGGCAGCAGGTGGTGGTACCCTCCGTTTTTAAAGCTGTCATTTGCTCCTACGGGCAGCAGGTGGCGGTACCCATGCTTTAAAAGCTGTAATTTGCTCCTATTGGCAGCAGGTGGAGGTACCTTCCATTTTTAAAATCAGTAATTTGCACTTACGGGCAGCAGGTGGCAGGAACCTCCACTTTTAAAAGCTGTAATTTGCTCCGGCAGCAGTTGGCGGTGCCCTCCGTTTTTAAAAGCTGTAATTTTCTCCTACGGGCAGCAGATGGCGGTGCCCTCAATTTTCAAGAGCTGTAATTTGCTCATACAGGCAGCAGGTGGCGGTACCCTCCGTTTTTTAAGCTGTAATTTGCTCCTACGGGCAGCAGCTGGCGGTACCCTCCATTTTTAATGCGCCCCTACAGGCAGCAGGTGGTGGTACCCTCCGTTTTTAAAAGCTGTAATTTGCTCCTACGGGCTGCATGTGGCAGTGCACTCCGTTTTTAAAGCTGTGATTTGCTCCTACGGGCAGCAGGTGGCAGTACCCATGTTTTAAAAGCTGTAGTTTTTTCCTACGGGCAGCAGGGGGCGGTACCCTCCGTTTTTAAAAGCTGTAATTTGCTCATACGGGTGGCAGGTGGCAGTACCCTCCGTTTTTAAAGTTGTAATTTGCACCTACAGGCAGCAGGTGGCAGTACCCTCCGTTCTTAAAGCTGTAATTTGCTCCTACGGGCAGCAGGTGGAGGTACCCTCCGTATTTAAAGCTGTAATTTGCTCCTATGGGCAGCAGGTGGCGGTAGCCTCTGTTTTCAAAAGCTGTAATTTGATCCTACGGGCAGCAGGTGGCGATACTCAAGTTTTAAAAGCTGTAAATTGCTCCCAATGGCAGCAGGTGGTGGTTCCCACCATTTTAAAAAGCCTGTAATTTCCACTTACGGGCAGCAGGTGGCGGTGCCCTCAATTTTCAAGAGCTGTAATTTGTTCATACAGGCAGCAGGTGGCGGTACCCTCCGTTTTTTAAGCTGTAATTTGCTCCTACGGGCAGCAGCTGGCGGTACCCTCCATTTTTAATGCGCCCCTGCAGGCAGCAGGTGGTGGTACCCTCCGTTTTTAAAAGCTGTACTTTGCTCCTACGGGCTGCATGTGGCGGTGCACTCCGTTTTTAAAGCTGTAATTTGCTCGTACGGGCAGCAGGTGGCCCTAACCTCCGTTTTTAATGCGCTCCTACAGGCAGCAGGTGGTGGTACCCTCCGTTTTTAAAGCTGTCATTTGCTCCTACGGGCAGCAGGTGGCGGTACCCATGCTTTAAAAGCTGTAATTTGCTCCTATTGGCAGCAGGTGGCGGTACCTTCCATTTTTAAAATCAGTAATTTGCACTTACGGGCAGCAGGTGGCAGGAACCTCCACTTTTAAAAGCTGTAATTTGCTCCGGCAGCAGTTGGCGGTGCCCTCCGTTTTTAAAAGCTGTAATTTTCTCCTACGGGCAGCAGGTGGCGGTGCCCTCAATTTTCAAGAGCTGTAATTTGCTCATACAGGCAGCAGGTGGCGGTACCCTCCGTTTTTTAAGCTGTAATTTGCTTCTACGGGCAGCAGTTGGCGGTACCCTCCATTTTTAATGCGCCCCTACAGGCAGCAGGTGGTGGTACCCTCCGTTTTTAAAAGCTGTAATTTGCTCCTACGGGCTGCATGTGGCAGTGCACTCCGTTTTTAAAGCTGTGATTTGCTCCTACGGGCAGCAGCTGGCAGTACCCATGTTTTAAAAGCTGTAGTTTTTTCCTACGGGCAGCAGGGGGCGGTACCCTCCGTTTTTAAAAGCTGTAATTTGCTCATACGGGCAGCAGGTGGCAGTACCCTCCGTTTTTAAAGTTGTAATTTGCACCTACGGGCAGCAGGTGGCAGTACCCTCCGTTTTTAAAGCTGTAATTTGCTCCTACGGGCAGCAGGTGGAGGTGCCCTCCGTATTTAAAGCTGTAATTTGCTCTTACGGGCAGCAGGTGGCGGTACCCATGTTTTATAAGCTGTAATTTGAACTTACGGGCAGCAGGTGGCTGTACCCTCCGTTTTAAAAGCTGTAATTTGCTCCTGCCGGCAGCAGGTGGCGGTACCCTCCGTTTTTCAAAGCTGTAATTTGATCCTATGGGCAGCAGGTGGCGGTAGCCTCTGTTTTCAAAAGCTGTAATTTGATCCTACGGGCAGCAGGTGGCGGTACCGCCGTTTTTAAAAGCTGTAATTTGCTCCTGCGGGCAGCAGGTGGCGGTGCCCTCTGTTTTTAATGCGCTCCTACAGGCAGCAGTTGGCGCTACCCTCCGTTTTTACAGCTGTAATTTGCAGCTACAGGCAGCAGGTGGCGGTACCCATGTTTTAAAATCTGTAATTTGCTTCTACGGGCAGCAGGTGGCGGTACCCTCAGTTATTAAAGCTTTAATTTGCTTCTACGGGCAGCAGCTGGCGGTACCCTCCATTTTTAAAAGATGTAATATTCTCCGGGCAGCAGTTGGCGGTGCCCTCCGTTTTGAAATGCTGTAATTTGCTCCTATGGGCAGCAGTGGCGGTGCCCTCCATTTTTAAAACTGTAATTTGCTCCTGCGGGCAGCAGTGGCGGTGCTCTCCGTTTTTAAAAGCTGTAATTTGCTCATACGGGCAGCAGGTGGCAGTAACCTCCGTTTTTAAAGTTGTAATTTGCACCTACGGGAAGCAGGTGGCAGTACCCTCCATTTTTAAAGCTGTAATTTGCTCCTACGGGCAGCAGGTGGCGGTGCCCTCCGTTTTTAAAGCTGTAATTTGCTCTTACGGGCAGCAGGTGGCGATACTCATGTTTTAAAAGCTGTAAATTGCTCCCAATGGCAGCAGGTGGTGGCGCCCACCATTTTAAAAAGCCTGTAATTTCCACTTACGGGCAGCAGATGGCGACGCCCTCCGTTTTTAAAGCTGTAATTTGCTCCTAGGGGCATCAGGTGTCAGTACCCTCCATTTTTAAAAGCTGTAATTTGCTCCGGGCAGCAGTTGGCGGTGCCATCCGTTTTTAAAAGCTGTAATTTGCTCCTATGGGCAGTAGGTGGCGGTGCCCCCCATTTTTAAAACTGTAATTTGCTCCTACGGGCAGCAGCTGGTGGTAACCTCCGTTTTTAATGCGCTCCTACAGGCTGCAGGTGGCGGTGCCCTCCGTTTTTAAAAGCTGTAATTTGCTCCTACAGGCAGCAGGTGGCGGTGCCCTCCGTTTTTAAAGCTGTAATTTGCTCTTACGGGCAGCAGGTGGCGATACTCAAGTTTTAAAAGCTGTAAATTGCTCCCAATGGCAGCAGGTGGTGGTTCCCACCATTTTAAAAAGCCTGTAATTTCCACTTACGGGCAGCAGGTGGCGACGCCCTCCGTTTTTAAAAGCTGTAATTTGCTCCTACAGGCAGCAGCTGGCGGTACCCTCCGTTTTTAATGCGCTCCTACAGGCAGCAGGTGGCACTACCCTCCGTTTTTAAAGGTGTAATTTGCTCCGACAGGCAACAGGTGGCGGTACCCATGTTTGAAAATGTGTAATTTGCTTCTACGGGCAGCAGGTGGCGGTAACCTCCGTTTTTAAAGCTGTAATTTGCTCCTAGGGGCAGCAGGTGTCAGTACCCTCCATTTTTAAAAGCTGTAATTTGCTCCGGGCAGCAGTTGGCGGTGCCATCCGTTTTTAAAAGCTGTAATTTGCTCCTATGGGCAGCAGGTGGCGGTGCCCCCCATTTTTAAAACTGTAATTTGCTCCTACGGGCAGCAGCTGGCGGTAACCTCCGTTTTTAATGCGCTCCTACAGGCTGCATCTGGCGGTGCCCTCCGTTTTTAAAAGCTGTAATTTGCTCCTACAGGCTGCAGGTGGCGGTGCTCTCCGTTTTTAAAAGCTGTAATTTGCTCCTACGGTCAGCAGGTGGCGGTGCCCTCCATTTTTAAAAGCTGTAATTTGCTCCCACGGGCAGCAGGTGGCGGTACCCTCCGTTTTTAAAGCTGTAATTTGCTCCTACGGGCAGCAGGTGGCCCTAACATCCGTTTTTAATGCGCTCCTACAGGCAGCAGGTGGTGGTACCCTCCGTTTTTAAAGCTGTCATTTGCTCCTATTGGCAGCAGGTGGCGGTACCTTCCATTTTTAAAATCAGTAATTTGCACTTACGGGCAGCAGGTGGCAGGAACCTCCACTTTTAAAAGCTGTAATTTGCTCCGGCAGCAGTTGGCGGTGCCCTCCGTTTTTAAAAGCTGTAATTTTCTCCTACGGGCAGCAGGTGGCGGTGCCCTCAATTTTCAAGAGCTGTAATTTGCTCATACAGGCAGCAGGTGGCGGTACCCTCCGTTTTTTAAGCTGTAATTTGCTCCTACGGGCAGCAGCTGGCGGTACCCTCCATTTTTAATGCGCCCCTGCAGGCAGCAGGTGGTGGTACCCTCCGTTTTTAAAAGCTGTACTTTGCTCCTACGGGCTGCATGTGGCGGTGCACTCCGTTTTTAAAGCTGTAATTTGCTCGTACGGGCAGCAGGTGGCCCTAACCTCCGTTTTTAATGCGCTCCTACAGGCAGCAGGTGGTGGTACCCTCCGTTTTTAAAGCTGTCATTTGCTCCTACGGGCAGCAGGTGGCGGTACCCATGCTTTAAAAGCTGTAATTTGCTCCTATTGGCAGCAGGTGGCGGTACCTTCCATTTTTATAATCAGTAATTTGCACTTACGGGCAGCAGGTGGCAGGAACCTCCACTTTTAAAAGCTGTAATTTGCTCCGGCAGCAGTTGGCGGTGCCCTCCGTTTTTAAAAGCTGTAATTTTCTCCTACGGGCAGCAGGTGGCGGTGCCCTCAATTTTCAAGAGCTGTAATTTGCTCATACAGGCAGCAGGTGGCGGTACCCTCCGTTTTTTAAGCTGTAATTTGCTTCTACGGGCAGCAGTTGGCGGTACCCTCCATTTTTAATGCGCCCCTACAGGCAGCAGGTGGTGGTACCCTCCGTTTTTAAAAGCTGTAATTTGCTCCTACGGGCTGCATGTGGCAGTGCACTCCGTTTTTAAAGCTGTGATTTGCTCCTACGGGCAGCAGCTGGCAGTATCCATGTTTTAAAAGCTGTAGTTTTTTCCTACGGGCAGCAGGGGGCGGTACCCTCCGTTTTTAAAAGCTGTAATTTGCTCATACGGGCAGCAGGTGGCAGTACCCTCCGTTTTTAAAGTTGTAATTTGCACCTACGGGCAGCAGGTGGCAGTACCCTCCGTTTTTAAAGCTGTAATTTGCTCCTACGGGCAGCAGGTGGAGGTGCCCTCCGTATTTAAAGCTGTAATTTGCTCTTACGGGCAGCAGGTGGCGGTACCCATGTTTTATAAGCTGTAATTTGAACTTACGGGCAGCAGGTGGCTGTACCCTCCGTTTTAAAAGCTGTAATTTGCTCCTGCCGGCAGCAGGTGGCGGTACCCTCCGTTTTTCAAAGCTGTAATTTGATCCTATGGGCAGCAGGTGGCGGTAGCCTCTGTTTTCAAAAGCTGTAATTTGATCCTACGGGCAGCAGGTGGCGGTACCGCCGTTTTTAAAAGCTGTAATTTGCTCCTGCGGGCAGCAGGTGGCGGTGCCCTCTGTTTTTAATGCGCTCCTACAGGCAGCAGTTGGCGCTACCCTCCGTTTTTACAGCTGTAATTTGCAGCTACAGGCAGCAGGTGGCGGTACCCATGTTTTAAAATCTGTAATTTGCTTCTACGGGCAGCAGGTGGCGGTACCCTCAGTTATTAAAGCTTTAATTTGCTTCTACGGGCAGCAGCTGGCGGTACCCTCCATTTTTAAAAGATGTAATATTCTCCGGGCAGCAGTTGGCGGTGCCCTCCGTTTTGAAATGCTGTAATTTGCTCCTATGGGCAGCAGTGGCGGTGCCCTCCATTTTTAAAACTGTAATTTGCTCCTGCGGGCAGCAGTGGCGGTGCTCTCCGTTTTTAAAAGCTGTAATTTGCTCATACGGGCAGCAGGTGGCAGTAACCTCCGTTTTTAAAGTTGTAATTTGCACCTACGGGAAGCAGGTGGCAGTACCCTCCATTTTTAAAGCTGTAATTTGCTCCTACGGGCAGCAGGTGGCGGTGCCCTCCGTTTTTAAAGCTGTAATTTGCTCTTACGGGCAGCAGGTGGCGATACTCATGTTTTAAAAGCTGTAAATTGCTCCCAATGGCAGCAGGTGGTGGCGCCCACCATTTTAAAAAGCCTGTAATTTCCACTTACGGGCAGCAGATGGCGACGCCCTCCGTTTTTAAAGCTGTAATTTGCTCCTAGGGGCATCAGGTGTCAGTACCCTCCATTTTTAAAAGCTGTAATTTGCTCCGGGCAGCAGTTGGCGGTGCCATCCGTTTTTAAAAGCTGTAATTTGCTCCTATGGGCAGCAGGTGGCGGTGCCCCCCATTTTTAAAACTGTAATTTGCTCCTACGGGCAGCAGCTGGTGGTAACCTCCGTTTTTAATGCGCTCCTACAGGCTGCAGGTGGCGGTGCCCTCCGTTTTTAAAAGCTGTAATTTGCTCCTACAGGCTGCAGGTGGCGGTGCTCTCCGTTTTTAAAAGCTGTAATTTGCTCCTACGGTCAGCATGTGGCGGTGCCCTCCATTTTTAAAAGCTGTAATTTGCTCCTACGGGCAGCAGGTGGCGGTACCCTTCGTTTTAAAAGCTGTAATTTGCTCCTACGGGCAGCAGGTGGCCCTAACCTCCGTTTTTAATGCGCTCCTACAGGCAGCAGGTGGTGGTACCCTCCGTTTTTAAAGCTGTCATTTGCTCCTACGGGCAGCAGGTGGCGGTACCCATGCTTTAAAAGCTGTAATTTGCTCCTATTGGCAGCAGGTGGCGGTACCTTCCGTTTTTAAAATCAGTAATTTGCACTTACGGGCAGCAGGTGGCAGGAACCTCCACTTTTAAAAGCTGTAATTTGCTCCGGCAGCAGTTGGCGGTGCCCTCCGTTTTTAAAAGCTGTAATTTTCTCCTACGGGCAGCAGGTGGCGGTGCCCTCAATTTTCAAGAGCTGTAATTTGCTCATACAGGCAGCAGGTGGCGGTACCCTCCGTTTTTTAAGCTGTAATTTGCTCCTACGGGCAGCAGTTGGCGGTACCCTCCATTTTTAATGCGCCCCTACAGGCAGCAGGTGGTGGTACCCTCCGTTTTTAAAAGCTGTAATTTGCTCCTACGGGCTGCATGTGGCAGTGCACTCCGTTTTTAAAGCTGTGATTTGCTCCTACGGGCAGCAGCTGGCAGTACCCATGTTTTAAAAGCTGTAGTTTTTTCCTACGGGCAGCAGGGGGCGGTACCCTTCGTTTTTAAAGGCTGTAATTTGCTCATACGGGTGGCAGGTGGCAGTACCCTCCGTTTTTAAAGTTGTAATTTGCACCTACGGGCAGCAGGTGGCAGTACCCTCCGTTCTTAAAGCTGTAATTTGCTCCTACGGGCAGCAGGTGGAGGTACCCTCCGTATTTAAAGCTGTAATTTGCTCCTACGGGCTGCATGTGGCGGTGCCTTCCGTTTTTAAAAGCTGTAATTTGCTCCTATGGGCAGCAGGTGGCGGTACCATCCGTTTTTAAAAGCTGTAATTTGCTCATACGGGTGGCAGGTGGCAGTACCCTCCGTTTTTAAAGTTGTAATTTGCACCTACGGGCAGCAGGTGGCAGTACCCTCCGTTTTTAAAGCTGTAATTTGCTCCTATGGGCAGCAGGTGGCGGTAACCATGTTTTAAAGGCTGTAATTTGCTCCTACGGGCAGCAGTGCTGGTGCACTCCGTTTTTAAAAGCTGTAAATTGCTCCTACGGGCAGCAGGTGGCGGTGCCCACCATTTTAAAAAGCCTGTAATTTGCACTAACGAGCAGCAGGTGGCGGTGCCCTCCGTTTTTAAAACCTGTAATTTCCACTTACGGGCAGCAGGTGACGGTGCCCTTCGTTTTTAAAAGCTGTAATTTGCTCCTACGGGCAGCAGGTGGCAGTGCACTCCGTTTTTAAAAGCTGTAATTTGCTCCTACAGGCAGCAGCTGGCGGTACCCTCCATTTTTAATGCGCTCCTACAGGCAGCAGATGGCGCTACCCTCCGTTTTTAAAGCTGTAATTTGCTCCTACGGGCAGCAGGTGGCGGTACCCTCTGCTTTAAAGCTGTAATTTGCTCCTACAGGCAGCAGGTGGCGGTACCCTCCATTTTTAAAGATGTAATTTGCACCTACGGGCAGCAGGTGGCAGTACCCTCCGTTTTTAAAGCTGTAATTTGCTCCTATTGGCAGCAGGTGGCTGTACCTTCCGTTTTTAAAATCAGTAATTTGCACTTACGGGCAGCAGGTGGCAGGAACCTCCACTTTTAAAAGCTGTAATTTGCTCCGGCAGCAGTTGGCGGTGCCCTCCGTTTTTGAAAGCTGTAATTTGCTCCTACGCGCAACAGTGGCGGTGCTCTCCGTTTTTAAAAGCCTGTAATTTGCTCCTACAGGCAGCAGGTGGAAACACCCTCCGTTTTTGAAAGGTGTAATTTGCTCCTACGGGCAGCAGGTGGCGGTGTGCCCCGTTTTAAAAAGCCTGTAATTTGCACTTAAGGGCAGCAGGTGGCGGTGCCGTTCATTTTTAAAAGCTGTAAATTGCTCCTACGGGCAGCAGGTGGCGGTGCCCTCCGTTTTGAAAAGCTGTAATTTGCACTTACGGGCAGCAGGTGGCAGGAACCTCCACTTTTAAAAGCTGTAATTTGCTCCGGCAGCAGTTGGCGGTGCCCTCCGTTTTTAAAAGCTGTAATTTTCTCCTACGGGCAGCAGGTGGCGGTGCCCTCAATTTTCAAGAGCTGTAATTTGCTCATACAGGCAGCAGGTGGCGGTACCCTCCGTTTTTTAAGCTGTAATTTGCTCCTACGGGCAGCAGCTGGCGGTACCCTCCATTTTTAATGCGCCCCTACAGGCAGCAGGTGGTGGTACCCTCCGTTTTTAAAAGCTGTAATTTGCTCCTACGGGCTGCATGTGGCGGTGCCTTCCGTTTTTAAAAGCTGTAATTTGCTCCTATGGGCAGCAGGTGGCGGTAGCCTCTGTTTTCAAAAGCTGTAATTTGATCCTACGGGCAGCAGGTGGCGGTACCCTCCGTTTTTAAAAGCTGTAATTTGCTCATACGGTTGGCAGGTGGCAGTACCCTCCGTTTTTAAAGTTGTAATTTGCACCTACGGGCAGCAGGTGGCAGTACCCTCCGTTCTTAAAGCTGCAATTTGCTCCTACGGGCAGCAGGTGGAGGTACCCTCCGTATTTAAAGCTGTAATTTGCTCCTACGGGCTGCATGTGGCGGTGCCTTCCGTTTTTAAAAGCTGTAATTTGCTCCTATGGGCAGCAGGTGGCGGTAGCCTCTGTTTTCAAAAGCTGTAATTTGATCCTACGGGCAGCAGGTGGCGGTACCGCCGTTTTTAAAAGCTGTAATTTGCTCCTGCGGGCAGCAGGTGGCGGTGCCCTCTGTTTTTAATGCGCTCCTACAGGCAGCAGTTGGCGCTACCCTCCGTTTTTACAGCTGTAATTTGCAGCTACAGGCAGCAGGTGGCGGTACCCAAGTTTTAAAATCTGTAATTTGCTTCTACGGGCAGCAGGTGGCGGTACCCTCAGTTATTAAAAGATGTAATATTCTCCGGGCAGCAGTTGGCGGTGCCCTCCGTTTTGAAATGCTGTAATTTGCTCCTATGGGCAGCATTGGCGGTGCCCTCCAATTTTAAAACTTTAATTTGCTCCTGCGGGCAGCAGTGGCGGTGCTGTCCGTTTTTAAAAGCTGTAATTTGCTCATACGGGCAGCAGGTGGCAGTAACCTCCGTTTTTAAAGTTGTAATTTGCACCTACGGGAAGCAGGTGGCAGTACCCTCCATTTTTAAAGCTGTAATTTGCTCCTACGGGCAGCAGGTGGCGGTGCCCTCCGTTTTTAAAGCTGTAATTTGCTCTTACGGGCAGCAGGTGGCGATGCTCATGTTTTAAAAGCTGTAAATTGCTCCCAATGGCAGCAGGTGGTGGTTCCCACCATTTTAAAAAGCCTGTAATTTCCACTTACGGGCAGCAGGTGGCGACGCCCTCCGTTTTTAAAAGCTGTAATTTGCTCCTACAGGCAGCAGCTGGCGGTACCCTCCGTTTTTAATGCGCTCCTACAGGCAGCAGGTGGCACTACCCTCCGTTTTTAAAGGTGTAATTTGCTCCTACAGGCAACAGGTGGCGGTACCCATGTTTGAAAATGTGTAATTTGCTTCTACGGGCAGCAGGTGGCGGTAACCTCCGTTTTTAAAGCTGTAATTTGCTCCTAGGGGCAGCAGGTGTCAGTACCCTCCATTTTTAAAAGCTGTAATTTGCTCCGGGCAGCAGTTGGCGGTGCCATCCGTTTTTAAAACTGTAATTTGCTCCTACGGGCAGCAGCTGGCGGTAACCTCCGTTTTTAATGCGCTCCTACAGGCTGCATCTGGCGGTGCCCTCCGTTTTTAAAAGCTGTAATTTGCTCCTACAGGCTGCAGGTGGCGGTGCTCTCCATTTTTAAAAGCTGTAATTTGCTCCTACGGTCAGCAGGTGGCGGTGCCCTCCGTTTTTTAAAGCTGTAATTTGCTCCTACGGGCAGCAGGTGGCGGTACCCTCCGTTTTTAAAGCTGTAATTTGCTCCTACGGGCAGCAGGTGGCCCTAACCTCCGTTTTTAATGCGCTCCTACAGGCTGCAGGTGGTGGTACCCTCCGTTTTTAAAGCTGTCATTTGCTCCTACGGGCAGCAGGTGGCGGTACCCATGCTTTAAAAGCTGTAATTTGCTCCTATTGGCAGCAGGTGGCGGTACCTTCCATTTTTAAAATCAGTAATTTGCACTTACGGGCAGCAGGTGGCAGGAACCTCCACTTTTAAAAGCTGTAATTTGCTCCGGCAGCAGGTGGCGGTGCCCTCCGTTTTTAAAAGCTGTAATTTTCTCCTACGGGCAGCAGGTGGCGGTGCCCTCAATTTTCAAGAGCTGTAATTTGCTCATACAGGCAGCAGGTGGCGGTACCCTCCGTTTTTTAAGCTGTAATTTGCTCCTACGGGCAGCAGTTGGCGGTACCCTCCATTTTAATGCGCCCCTACAGGCAGCAGGTGGTGGTACCCTCCGTTTTTAAAAGCTGTAATTTGCTCCTACGGGCTGCATGTGGCAGTGCACTCCGGTTTTAAAGCTGTAATTTGCACCTACGGGCAGCAGGTGGCAGTACCCTCCGTTTTTAAAGCTGTAATTTGCTCCTACGGGCAGCAGGTGGAGGTGCCCTCCGTATTTAAAGCTGTAATTTGCTCTTACGGGCAGCAGGTGGCGGTACCCATGTTTTAAAAGCTGTAATTTGCACTTACGGGCAGCAGGTGGCTGTATCCTCCCTTTTAAAAGCTGTAATTTGCTCCTGCCGGCAGCAGGTGGCGGTACCCTCTGTTTTTCAAAGCTGTAATTTGCTCCTACGGGCGGCATGTGACGGTGCCTTCCGTTTTTAAAAGCTGTAATTTGCTCCTATGGGCAGCAGGTGGCGGTAGCCTCTGTTTTCAGAAGCTGTAATTTGATCCTACGGGCAGCAGGTTGCAGTACTGCCGTTTTTAAAAGCTGTAATTTGCTCCTGCGGGCAGCAGGTGGCGGTGCCCTCTGTTTTTAATGCGCTCCTACAGGCAGCAGTTGGCGCTACCCTCCGTTTTTACAGCTGTAATTTGCAGCTACAGGCAGCAGGTGGCGGTACCCATGTTTTAAAATCTGTAATTTGCTTCTACGGGCAGCAGGTGGCGGTACCCTCAGTTATTAAAGCTTTAATTTGCTTCTACGGGCAGCAGCTGGCGGTACCCTCCATTTTTAAAAGATGTAATATTCTCCGGGCAGCAGTTGGCGGTGCCCTCCGTTTTGAAAAGCTGTAATTTGCTCCTATGGGCAGCAGTGGCGGTGCCCTCCATTTTTAAAACTGTAATTTGCTCCTGCGGGCAGCAGTGGCGGTGCTCTCCGTTTTTAAAAGCTGTAATTTGCTCATACGGGCAGCAGGTGGCAGTAACCTCCGTTTTTAAAGTTGTAATTTGCACCTACGGGAAGCAGGTGGCAGTACCCTCCATTTTTAAAGCTGTAATTTGCTCCTACGGGCAGCAGGTGGCGGTGCCCTCCGTTTTTAAAGCTGTAATTTGCTCTTACGGGCAGCAGGTGGCGATACTCATGTTTTAAAAGCTGTACATTGCTCCCAATGGCAGCAGGTGGTGGTGCCCACCATTTTAAAAAGCCTGTAATTTCCACTTACGGGCAGCAGGTGGCGGTGCCCTTCGTTTTTAAAAGCTGTAATTTGCTTCTATGGGCAGCAGGTGGCGGTGCCCTCCTCTTTTAACAGCTGTAATTTGCCCCTACAGGCAGCAGGTGGCGACGCCCTACGTTTTTTAAAGATGTAATTTGCTCCTACAGGCAGCAGCTGGCGGTACCCTCCGTTTTTATAGGTGTAATTTGCTCCTACAGGCAGCAGGTGGCGGTACCAATGTTTTAAAATGTGTAATTTGCTTCTACGGACAGCAGGTGGCGGTACCCTCTGTTTTTAAAGCTGTAATTTGCTCCTAGGGGCAGCAGGTGTCGGTACCCTCCATTTTTAAAAGCTGTAATTTGCTCCGGGCTGCAGTTGGCGGTGCCCTCCGTTTTTAAAAGCTGTAATTTGCTCCTATGGGCAGCAGGTGGCGGTACCAATGTTTTAAAGGCTGTAATTTGCTCATACAGGCAGCAGGTGGCGGTACCCTCCGTTTTTAAAATTGTAATTTGCACCTACGGGCAGCAGGTGGCAGTACACTCCATTAAAAAGCTGTAATTTGCTCCTACGTTCAGCAGCTGGTGGTACCCTCCGTTTTTAAAAGCTGTAAATTGCTCCGGGCAGCAGTTGGCGGCGCCCTCCGTTTTTAAAGCTGTAATTTGCTCCTATGGGTAGCAGGTGTCAGTACCCTCCGTATTTAAAAGCTGTAATTGGCTCCTGCGGGCAGCAGGTGGCGGTGCCCTCCGTTTTTAAAAGCTGTAATTTGCTCCTACAGGTAGCAGGTGGCGGTGCTCTCCATTTGTAAAAGCCTGTAATATGCTCCTACAGGCTGCTGGTTGCGGTGCCCTCCAGTTTTAAAAGCTGTAATTTGCTCCTACGGGCAGCAGCTGGCGGTTACCTCCGTTTTTAAAAGCTGTAATTTGCACTTACGGGAGGCAGATGGCGGCGCCCTCAGTTTTTAAAGCTGTACTTTGCTCCTACGGGCAGCAGGTGTCAGTACCCTCCGTTTTTAAAAGCTGTAATTGGCTCCTACGGGCAGCAGGTGGCGGTGGCCTCAGTTTTTAAAAGATGTAATTTGCTCCTACGGGCAGCAAGTGGCCCTAACCTCCGTTTTTAATGCGCTCCTACAGGCAGCAGGTGGTGGTACCCTCCGTTTTTAAAGCTGTCATTTGCTCCTACGGGCAGCAGGTGGCGGTACCCATGCTTTAAAAGCTGTAATTTGCTCCTATTGGCAGCAGGTGGAGGTACCTTCCATTTTTATAATCAGTAATTTGCACTTACGGGCAGCAGGTGGCAGGAACCTCCACTTTTAAAAGCTGTAATTTGCTCCGGCAGCAGTTGGCGGTGCCCTCCGTTTTTAAAAGCTGTAATTTTCTCCTACAGGCAGCAGATGGCGGTGCCCTCAATTTTCAAGAGCTGTAATTTGCTCATACAGGCAGCAGGTGGCGGTACCCTCCGTTTTTTAAGCTGTAATTTGCTCCTACGGGCAGCAGCTGGCGGTACCCTCCATTTTTAATGCGCCCCTACAGGCAGCAGGTGGTGGTACCCTCCGGTTTTAAAAGCTGTAATTTGCTCCTACGGGCTGCATGTGGCAGTGCACTCCGTTTTTAAAGCTGTGATTTGCTCCTACGGGCAGCAGGTGGCCGTACCCATGTTTTAAAAGCTGTAGTTTTTTCCTACGGGCAGCAGGGGGCGGTACCCTCCATTTTTAAAAGCTGTAATTTGCACCTACGGGCAGCAGGTGGCAGTACCCTCCATTTTTAAAGTTGTAATTTGCTCCTACGGGCAGCAGGTGGAGGTGCCCTCCGTATTTAAAGCTGCAATTTGCTCTTACGGGCAGCAGGTGGCGGTACCCATGTTTTAAAAGCTGTAATTTGCACTTACGGGCAGCAGGTGGCTGTACCCTCCGTTTTAAAAGCTGTAATTTGCTCCTGCCGGCAGCAGGTGGCGGTACCCTCCGTTTTTAAAAGCTGTAATTTGCTCCTACGGGCTGCATGTGGCGGTGCCTTCCGTTTTTAAAAGCTGTAATTTGCTCCTGCGGGCAGCAGGTGGCAGTGCCCTCTGTTTTTAATGCGCTCCTACAGGCAGCAGTTGGCGCTACCCTCCGTTTTAACAGCTGTAATTTGCAGCTACAGGCAGCAGGTGGCGGTACCCATGTTTTAAAATCTGTAATTTGCTTCTACGGGCAGCAGGTGGCGGTACCCTCAGTTATTAAAGCTTTAATTTGCTTCTACGGGCAGCAGCTGGCGGTACCCTCCATTTTTAAAAGATGTAATACTCTCCGGGCAGCAGTTGGCGGTGCCCTCCGTTTTGAAAAGCTGTAATTTGCTCCTATGGGCAGCAGTGGCGGTGCCCTCCATTTTTAAAACTGTAATTTGCTCCTGCGGGCAGCAGTGGCGGTGCTCTCCGTTTTTAAAAGCTGTAATTTGCTCATACGGGCAGCAGGTGGCAGTAACCTCCGTTTTTAAAGTTGTAATTTGCACCTACGGGAAGTAGGTGGCAGTACCCTCCATTTTTGAAGCTGTAATTTGCTCCTACGGGCAGCAGGTGGCGGTGCCCTCCGTTTTTAAAGCTGTAATTTGCTTCTACGGGCAGCAGGTGGCGATACTCATGTTTTAAAAGCTGTACATTGCTCCCAATGGCAGCAGGTGGTGGTGCCCACCATTTTAAAAAGCCTGTAATTTCCACTTACGGGCAGCAGGTGGCGACGCCCTCCGTTTTTAAAAGCTGTAATTTGCTCCTACAGGCAGCAGCTGGCGGTACCCTCCGTTTTTAATGCGCTCCTACAGGCAGCAGGTGGCACTACCCTCCGTTTTTAAAGGTGTAATTTGCTCCTACAGGCAACAGGTGGCGGTACCCATGTTTGAAAATGTGTAATTTGCTTCTACGGGCAGCAGGTGGCGGTACCCTCCGTTTTTAAAGCTGTAATTTGCTCCTAGGGGCAGCAGGTGTCAGTACCCTCCATTTTTAAAAGCTGTAATTTGCTCCGGGCAGCAGTTGGCGGTGCCATCCGTTTTTAAAAGCTGTAATTTGCTCCTATGGGCAGCAGGTGGCGGTGCCCCCCATTTTTAAAACTGTAATTTGATCCTACGGGCAGCAGCTGGCGGTAACCTCCGTTTTTAATGCGCTCCTACAGGCTGCAGGTGGCGGTGCCCTCCGTTTTCAAAAGCTGTAATTGGCTCCTACGGGCAGCAGGTGGCGGTGCCCTCCGTCTTTAAAAGCTGTAATTTGCTCCTACAGGTAGCAGGTGGCGGTGCTCTCCATTTGTAAAAGCCTGTAATTTGCTCCTACAGGCTGCTGGTTGCGGTGCCCTCCAGTTTTAAAAGCTGTAATTTGCTCCTACGGGCAGCAGCTGGCAGTTACCTCCGTTTTTAAAAGCTGTAATTTGCACTTACGGGAGGCAAATGGCGGCGCCTTCAGTTTTTAAAGCTGTACTTTGCTCCTACGGGCAGCAGGTGTCAGTACCCTCCGTTTTTAAAAGCTGTAATTGGCTCCTACAGGCTGCAGGTGGCGGTGCTCTCCGTTTTTAAAAGCTGTAATTTGCTCCTACGGTCAGCAGGTGGCGGTGCCCTCCATTTTTAAAAGCTGTAATTTGGTCCTACGGGCAGCAGGTGGCGGTACCCATGTTTTAAAAGCTGTAATTTGCTCCTACGGGCAGCAGGTGGCCCTAACCTCCGTTTTTAATGCGCTCCTACAGGCAGCAGGTGGTGGTACCCTCCGTTTTTAAAGCTGTCATTTGCTCCTACGGGCAGCAGTTGGCGGTACCCATGCTTTAAATGCTGTAATTTGCTCCTACAGGCAGCAGGTGGCGTTACCCTCCGTTTTTAAAAGATGTAATTTGCTCCTATAGGCAGCAGGTGGCGGTACCCTCCATTTTTAAAGATGTAATTTGCTCCTACGGGCAGCAGTTGGCGGTGCCTTCCGCTTTAAAATCTGTAATTTGCACCTACGGGCAGCAGGTGGCGGGGCCCTCCGCTTTAAAATCTGTAATTTGCTCGTCCGGGCAGCAGGTGCCGGAGCCCTCCGTTTGTAAATACTGTAAGTTGCTCCTATGGGCAGCAGGTGGCGGTGCCCTCTGTTTTAAAAAGCTGTAATTTGCACTCACGGGCAGCAGGTGGTGGTACCCTCCGGTTTTGAAAGCTGTAATTTGCTCCGGGCAGCAGTTGGCGGTGGCCTCCGTTTTAAAAGCTGTAATTTTCTCCTACGGGCCGCAGGTGGCGGTGCCCACCGTTTTCAAGGCTTGTAATTTGCTCATACAGGCAGCAGGTGGCGGTACCCTCCGTTTTTAAAGTTGTAATTTGTACCTACGGGCAGCAGGTGGCAGTACCCTCCATTTTTAAAGCTGTAATTTGCTCGTACGGGCAGCGGCGGGCGGTAACCTCCATTTTTAGTGCGCTCCTACAGGCTGCAGGTGTCGGTGCCCTCCGTTTTTAAAAGCTGTAATTTGCTCCTACGGGCTGCAGGTGGCGGTGCCCTCCGTTTTTAAAAGCCTGTAATTTGCTCCTACAGGCTGCAGGTGGCGGTGCTCTCCATTTTTAAACGCTGTAATTTGCTCCTACGGGCAGCAGGTGGCGGTGCCCTCAGTTATTAAAGGCTGTAATTTGCTCCTACGGGCAGCAGGTGGCGGTGCTCTCCGTTTTTAAAAGCCTGTAATTTGCTCCTACAGGCTGCAGGTGGCGGTGGCCTCCGTTTTTAAAAGCTGTAATTTGCTCCTACGAGCAGCAGGTGGCGGTACCCACCGTTTTTAAAGCTGTAGTTTGCTCCTACGGGCAGCAGGTGGCGGTGCCCTCCGTCTTAAAATCTGTAATTTGCTCCTATGGCCAGCAGCTGGCCCTACCCTCCGTAATTAATGCGCTCCTACAGGCAGCAGGTGGCGGTACCCTCTGTTTTTAAAGCTGTAATTTGCTCCTACGGGCAGAACGTGGCAGTACCCTCCGTTTTTAAAGTTGTAATTTGCACCTACGGGAAGCAGGTGGCAGTACCCTCCGTTTTTAAAGCTGTAATTTGCTCCTACGGGCAGCAGGTGGCGGTGCCCTCCGTTTTAAAATCTGTAATTTGCACCTACGGGCAGCAGGTGGCGGTGCCCTCCGTTTTTAAAGCTGTAATTTGCTCTTACGGGCAGCAGGTGGCGGTGCCCTCTGTTTTCAAGGCCTGTAATTTGCTCATACAGGCAGCAGGTGGCGGTACCCTCCGTTTTTAAAGTTGTAATTTGCACCTACAGGCAGCAGGTGGCAATACCCTCCATTTTTAAAAGCCTGTAATTTGCTCCTACAGGCTGCAGGCGGCGGTGCCCTCCGTTTATAAAAGCTGTAATTTGCTCCTACGGGAAGCAGTTGGCGGTGCCCTCCGTTTTAAAAGCTGTTTTTGCACCTACGGGCAGCAGGTGGCGGTGCCCTTCTCTTTTAAAGCTGTAATTTGCTCCTACGGGCAGCAGGTGGCGGTGCCCTCCATTTTTAAATCTGTAATTTGCTCCTACGGCCAGCAGCTGGCCCTACCCTCCGTTTTTAATGCGCTCCTACAGGCAGCAGGTGGCGGTACCCTCCGTTTTTAAAGCTGTCATTTGCTCCTACGGGCAGCAGGTGGCGGTACCCATGTTTTAAAAGCTGTAATTTGCTCCTATGGGCAGCAGGTCGCAGTACCTTCCATTTTTAAAATCTGTAATCTGCACTTACGGGCAGCAGGTGTCGGTACCCTCCGTTTTTAAAAGCTGTAATTGGCTCCTACGGCCAGCAGCTGGCCCTACCCTCCGTTTTTAATGCGCTCCTACAGGCAGCAGGTGGCGGTACCCTCCGTTTTTAAAGCTGTCATTTGCTCCTACGGGCAGCAGGTGGCGGTACCCATGTTTTAAAAGCTGTAATTTGCTCCTATGGGCAGCAGGTCGCAGTACCTTCCATTTTTAAAATCTGTAATTTGCACTTACGGGCAGCAGGTGGCGGTAACCTCCGTTTTTAAAGCTGTAATTTGCTCCTACGGGCAGCAGGTGTCGGTACCCTCCGTTTTTAAAAGCTGTAATTGGCTCCTACGGGCAGCAGTTGGCGGTGGCCTCAGTTTTTAAAAGATGTAATTTGCTCCTACGGGCAGCACCTGGCGGTACCCTCGGTTTTTAATGCACTCCTACAGGCAGCAGATGGCGGTACCCTCCGTTTTTAAAAGCTGTAATTTGCTCATACGGGCAGCAGGTGGCGGTACACTCCATTTTTAAAGCTGTAATTTGCTCCCAATGGAAGCAAGTGGCCGTACCCATGTTTTAAAAGCTGTAATTTGCTCCTACGGGCAGAAGATGGCGGTGCCCTCCGTTTTAAAAGCTGTAATTTGCTCCTGCGGGCAGCAGGTGGCGGTACCCATGTTTTAAAAGCTGTAATTTGCACTTACGGGCAGCAGGTGGCGTTACCCTCCGTTTTTAAAAGCTGTAATTTGCTCCTACGGGAAGCATGTGGCGGTTCCCTCCATTTTTAAAGCTGTAATTTGCTCCTATGGGCAGCAGGTGGCGGTACCCTCCATTTTTAAAAGCTGTAATTTGCTCCGGGCAGCAGTTGGCGGTGCCCTCCATTTTTAAAAGCTGTAATTTGCTCCTATTAGCAGCAGGTGGCGGTAACCTCCATTTTCAAAAGCTGTAATTTGCTCCGGGCAGCAGTTGGCGGTGCCCTCCGTTTTAAAAGCTGTAATTTGCACCTACGGGCAGCAGGTGGCAGTACCCTGCGTTTTTAAAAGTGTAATTTGCTCCTACGGGCAGCAGGTGGCGGTACCAATGTTTTAAAAGCTGTAATTTGCTCCTATGGGCAGCAGGTGGCGGTGCCCTCCATTTTTAAAGCTGTAATTTGCTCCTACGGGCAGCAGGTGGCGGTAACCATGTTTTAAAGGCTGTAATTTGCTCCTACGGGCAGCAGTGCCGTTGCACTCCGTTTTTAAAAGCTGTAAATTGCTCCTACGGGCAGCAGGTGGCGGTACCGATGTTTTAAAAGCTGTACTTTGCTCCTACGGGCAGCAGGTGGCAGTACCCTCCTTTTTTAAAAGCTGTAATTTGCACTTACGGGCAGCAGTTGGCCGTGCCCTCCGTTTTTAAAGCTGTAATTTGCTCCTACGGGTAGCAGGTGGTAGTACCCTCCGTTTTTAAAGCTGTAATTTGCTCCTACGGGCAGCAGGTGGCGGTAACCATGTTTTAAAGGCTGTAATTTGCTCCTACGGGCAGCAGTGCCGGTGCACTCCGTTTTTAAAAGCTGTAAATTGCTCCTACGGGCAGCAGGTGGCGGTGCCCACCATTTTAAAAAGCCTGTAATTTGCACTAACGGGCAGCAGGTGGCGGTGCCCTCCGTTTTTAAAAGCCTGTAATTTCCACTTACGGGCAGCAGGTGACGGTGCCCTTCGTTTTTAAAAGCTGTAATTTGATCCTACGGGCAGCAGGTGGCAGTGCCCTCCGTTTTTAAAAGCTGTAATTTGCTCCTACAGGCAGCAGCTGGCGGTACCCTCCATTTTTAATGCGCTCCTACAGGCAGCAGATGGCGCTACCCTCCGTTTTTAAAGCTGTAATTTGCTCCTACGGGCAGCAGGTGGCGGTACCCTCTGCTTTTAAAGCTGTGATTTGCTCCTACAGGCAGCAGGTGGCGGTACCCTCCATTTTCAAAGATGTAATTTGCTCCTACGGGCAGCAGTTGGCGGTGCCTTCCGCTTTAAAATCTGTAATTTGCACCTACGGGCAGCAGGTGGCGGGGCCCTCCGCTTTAAAATCTGTAATTTGCTCCTCCGGACAGCAGGTGCCGGAGCCCTCCGTTTGTAAATACTGTAAGTTGCTCCTATGGGCAGCAGGTGGCGGTGCCCTCAGTTTTAAAAAGCTGTAATTTGCACTCACGGGCAGCAGGTGGCGGTACCCTCCGGTTTTGAAAGCTGTAATTTGCTCCGGGCAGCAGTTGGCGGTGGCCTCCGTTTTAAAAGCTGTAATTTTCTCCTACGGGCCGCAGGTGGCGGTGCCCACCGTTTTCAAGGCTTGTAATTTGCTCATACAGGCAGCAGGTGGCGGTACCCTCCGTTTTTAAAGTTGTAATTTGTACCTACGGGCAGCAGGTGGCAGTACCCTCCATTTTTAAAGCTGTAATTTGCTCGTACGGGCAGCGGCGGGCGGTAACCTCCGTTTTTAGTGCGCTCCTACAGGCTGCAGGTGTCGGTGCCCTCCGTTTTTAAAAGCTGTAATTTGCTCCTACGGGCTGCAGGTGGCGGTGCCCTCCGTTTTTAAAAGCCTGTAATTTGCTCCTACAGGCTGCAGGTGGCGGTGCTCTCCATTTTTAAACGCTGTAATTTGCTCCTACGGGCAGCAGGTGGCGGTGCCCTCAGTTATTAAAGGCTGTAATTTGCTCCTACGGGCAGCAGGTGGCGGTGCTCTCCGTTTTTAAAAGCTTGTAATTTGCTCCTACAGGCTGCAGGTGGCGGTGGCCTCCGTTTTTAAAGCTGTAATTTGCTCCTACGGGCAGCAGGTGGCGGTGTCCTCCGTCTTAAAATCTGTAATTTGCTCCTATGGCCAGCAGCTGGCCCTACCCTCCGTATTTAATGCGCTCCTACAGGCAGCAGGTGGCGGTACCCTCCGTTTTTAAAGCTGTAATTTGCTCCTACGGGCAGCACGTGGCAGTACCCTCCGTTTTTAAAGTTGTAATTTGCACCTACGGGAAGCAGGTGGCAGTACCCTCCGTTTTTAAAGCTGTAATTTGCTCCTACGGGCAGCAGGTGTCGGTGCCCTCCGTTTTAAAAGCTGTAATTTGCTCCTACGGGCAGCAGGTGGCAGTACCCTCCGTTTTAAAATCTGTAATTTGCACCTACGGGCAGCAGGTCGCGGTGCCCTCTGTTTTTAAAGCTGTAATTTGCTCTTACGGGCAGCAGGTGGCGGTGCCCTCCATTTTCAAGGCCTGTAATTTGCTCTTAAAAGGCAGCAGGTGGCGGTACCCTCCATTTTTAAAAGCTGTAATTTGCTCCTACGGGCAGCAGGTGGCGGTACCCTCCGTTTTAAACTTTGTAATTTGCACTTACGGGCAGCAGGTGGCGGTGCCCTCCGATTTTAAAGCTGTAATTTGCTCATACGGGCAGCAGGTGGCGGTACCCTCCATTTTTAAAAGCTGTAATTTGCACCTACGGGGAGCAGGTGGCGGTACCCTCCGCTTTTAAAGCTGTAATTTGCTCCTACGGGCAGCAGGTGGCGGTACCCATGTTTTAAAAGCTGTAATTTGCTCCTACAGGCAGCAGGTGGCGTTACCCTCCGTTTTTAAAAGCTGTAATTTGCTCCTACGGGCAGCATGTGGCGGTTCCCTCCATTTTTAAAGCTGTAATTTGCTCCTATGGGCAGCAGGTGGCGGTACCCTCCATTTTTAAAAGCTGTAATTTGCTCCGGGCAGCAGTTGGCGGTGCCCTCCATTTTAAAAGCTGTAATTTACTCCTACAGGCAGCAGCTGGCGGTACCCTCTGTTTTTAATGCGCTCCTACAGGCAGCAGCTGGCGGTACCCTCTTTTTTTTATGCGCTCCTACAGGCAGCAGGTGGCGGTACCCTCCATTTTAAAAGCTGTAATTTGCACCTACGGGCAGCAGGTGGCGGTGGCCTCAGTTTTTAAAAGATGTAATTTGCTCCTACAGGCAGCAGGTGGCGGTACCCTCCATTTTTAAAATCTGTAATTTGCACCTACGGGCAGCAGGTGGCGGTGGCCTCAGTTTTTAAAAGATGTAATTTGCTCCTACGGGCAGCAGGTGGCGGTACCCTCCGTTTTTAATGCGCTCCTACAGGCAGCAGGTGGCGGTACCCTCCGTTTTTAAAGCTGTAATTTGCTCATACAGGCAGCAGGTGGCGGTACCCTCCGTTTTTTAAGCTGTAATTTGCTCCTACGGGCAGCAGCTGGCGGTACCCTCGGTTTTTAATGCACTCCTACAGGCAGCAGATGGCGGTACCCTCCGTTTTTGAAAGCTGTAATTTGCTCCTACGCGCAGCAGTGGCGGTGCTCTCCGTTTTTAAAAGCCTGTAATTTGCTCCTACAGGCAGCAGGTGGAAACACCCTCCGTTTTTGAAAGGTGTAATTTGCTCCTACGGGCAGCAGGTGGCGGTGTGCCCCGTTTTAAAAAGCCTGTAATTTGCACTTAAGGGCAGCAGGTGGCGGTGCCCTTCATTTTTAAAAGCTGTAAATTGCTCCTACGGGCAGCAGGTGGCGGTGCCCTCCGTTTTAAAAAGCTGTAATTTGCACTAACGGGCAGCAGGTGGCAGGAACCTCCACTTTTAAAAGCTGTAATTTGCTCCGGCAGCAGTTGGCGGTGCCCTCCGTTTTTAAAAGCTGTAATTTTCTCCTACGGGCAGCAGGTGGCGGTGCCCTCAATTTTCAAGAGCTGTAATTTGCTCATACAGGCAGCAGGTGGCGGTACCCTCCGTTTTTTAAGCTGTAATTTGCTCCTACGGGCAGCAGCTGGCGGTACCCTCCATTTTTAATGCGCCCCTACAGGCAGCAGGTGGTGGTACCCTCCGTTTTTAAAAGCTGTAATTTGCTCCTACGGGAAGCATGTGGCAGTGCACTCCGTTTTTAAAGCTGTGATTTGCTCCTACGGGCAGCAGGTGGCAGTACCCATGTTTTAAAAGCTGTAGTTTTTTCCTACGGGCAGCAGGGGGCGGTACCCTCCGTTTTAAAAAGCTGTAATTTGCACCTACGGGCAGCAGGTGGCAGTACCCTCCATTTTTAAAGCTGTAATTTGCTCCTACGGGCAGCAGGTGGAGGTGCCCTCCGTATTTAAAGCTGTAATTTGCTCTTACGGGCAGCAGGTGGCGGTACCCATGTTTTAAAAGCTGTAATTTGCACTTACGGGCAGCAGGTGGCTGTACCCTCCGTTTTAAAAGCTGTAATTTGCTCCTGCCGGCAGCAGGTGGTGGTACCCTCCGTTTTTAAAAGCTGTAATTTGCTCCTACGGGCTGCATGTGGCGGTGCCTTCCGTTTTTAAAAGCTGTAATTTGCTCCTGCGGGCAGCAGGTGGCAGTGCCCTCTGTTTTTAATGCGCTCCTACAGGCAGCAGTTGGCGCTACCCTCCGTTTTAACAGCTGTAATTTGCAGCTACAGGCAGCAGGTGGCGGTACCCATGTTTTAAAATCTGTAATTTGCTTCTACGGGCAGCAGGTGGCGGTACCCTCAGTTATTAAAGCTTTAATTTGCTTCTACGGGCAGCAGCTGGCGGTACCCTCCATTTTTAAAAGATGTAATACTCTCCGGGCAGCAGTTGGCCGTGCCCTCCGTTTTGAAAAGCTGTAATTTGCTCCTATGGGCAGCAGTGGCGGTGCCCTCCATTTTTAAAACTGTAATTTGCTCCTGCGGGCAGCAGTGGCGGTGCTCTCCGTTTTTAAAAGCTGTAATTTGCTCATACGGGCAGCAGGTGGCAGTAACCTCCGTTTTTAAAGTTGTAATTTGCACCTACGGGAAGTAGGTGGCAGCACCCTCCATTTTTAAAGCTGTAATTTGCTCCTACGGGCAGCAGGTGGCGGTGCCCTCCGTTTTTAAAGCTGTAATTTGCTTCTACGGGCAGCAGGTGGCGATACTCATGTTTTAAAAGCTGTAAATTGCTCCCAATGGCAGCAGGTGGTGGTGCCCACCATTTTAAAAAGCCTGTAATTTCCACTTATGGGCAGCAGGTGGCGACGCCCTCCGTTTTTAAAAGCTGTAATTTGCTCCTACAGGCAGCAGCTGGCGGTACCCTCCGTTTTTAATGCGCTCCTACAGGCAGCAGGTGGCACTACCCTCCGTTTTTAAAGGTGTAATTTGCTCCTACAGGCAACAGGTGGCGGTACCCATGTTTGAAAATGTGTAATTTGCTTCTACGGGCAGCAGGTGGCGGTACCCTCCGTTTTTAAAGCTGTAATTTGCTCCTAGGGGCAGCAGGTGTCAGTACCCTCCATTTTTAAAAGCTGTAATTTGCTCCGGGCAGCAGTTGGCGGTGCCATCCGTTTTTAAAAGCTGTAATTTGCTCCTATGGGCAGCAGGTGGCGGTGCCCCCCATTTTTAAAACTGTAATTTGATCCTACGGGCAGCAGCTGGCGGTAACCTCCGTTTTTAATGCGCTCCTACAGGCTGCAGGTGGCGGTGCCCTCCGTTTTCAAAAGCTGTAATTGGCTCCTACGGGCAGCAGGTGGCGGTGCCCTCCGTTTTTAAAAGCTGTAATTTGCTCCTACAGGTAGCAGGTGGCGGTGCTCTCCATTTGTAAAAGCCTGTAATTTGCTCCTACAGGCTGCTGGTTGCGGTGCCCTCCAGTTTTAAAAGCTGTAATTTGCTCCTACGGGCAGCAGCTGGCGGTTACCTCCGTTTATAAAAGCTGTAATTTGCACTTACGGGAGGCAGATGGCGGCGCCCTCAGTTTTTAAAGCTGTACTTTGCTCCTACGGGCAGCAGGTGTCAGTACCCTCCGTTTTTAAAAGCTGTAATTGGCTCCTACAGGCTGCAGGTGGCGGTGCTATCCGATTTTAAAAGCTGTAATTTGCTCCTACGGTCAGCAGGTGGCGGTGCCCTCCATTTTTAAAAGCTGTAATTTGCTCCTACGGGCAGCAGGTGGCGGTACCCTCCGTTTTAAAAGCTGTAATTTGCTCCTACGGGCAGCAGGTGGCCCTAACTTCCGTTTTTAATGCGCTCCTACAGGCAGCAGGTGGTGGTACCCTCCGTTTTTAAAGCTGTCATTTGCTCCTACGGGCAGCAGGTGGCGGTACCCATGCTTTAAAAGCTGTAATTTGCTCCTATTGGCAGCAGGTGGCGGTACCTTCCATTTTTAAAATCAGTAATTTGCACTTACGGGCAGCAGGTGGCAGGAACCTCCACTTTTAAAAGCTGTAATTTGCTCCGGCAGCAGTTGGCGGTGCCCTCAGTTTTTAAAAGTTGTAATTTTCTCCTACGGGCAGCAGGTGGCGGTGCCCACAATTTTCAAGAGCTGTAATTTGCTCATACAGGCAGCAGGTGGCGGTACCCTCCGTTTTTTAAGCTGTAATTTGCTCCTACGGGCAGCAGCTGGCGGTACCCTCCATTTTTAATGCGCCCCTACAGGCAGCAGGTGGTGGTACCCTCCGTTTTTAAAAGCTGTAATTTGCTCCTACGGGCTGCATGTGGCAGTGCACTCCGTTTTTAAAGCTGTGATTTGCTCCTACGGGCAGCAGGTGGCAGTACCCATGTTTTAAAAGCTGTAGTTTTTTCCTACGGGCAGCAGGGGGCGGTACCCTCCGTTTTTAAAAGCTGTAATTTGCACCTACGGGCAGCAGGTGGCAGTACCCTCCGTTTTTAAAGCTGTAATTTGCTCCTACGGGCAGCAGGTGGAGGTGCCCTCCGTATTTAAAGCTGTAATTTGCTCTTACGGGCAGCAGGTGGCGGTACCCATGTTTTAAAAGCTGTAATTTGCACTTACGGGCAGCAGGTGGCTATACCCTCCGTTTTCAAAGCTGTAATTTGCTCCTACCGGCAGCAGGTGGCGGTACCCTCCGTTTATAAAAGCTGTAATTTGCTCCTACGGGCAGCAGTTGGCGGTGCCCTCCGTTTTAAAAGCTGGTTTTGCACCTACGGGCAGCAGGTGGCGGTGCCCTTCTCTTTTAAAGCTGTAATTTGCTCCTACGGGCAGCAGGTGGCGGTGCCCTCCATTTTTAAATCTGTAATTTGCTCCTACGGCCAGCAGCTGGCCCTACCCTCCGTTTTTAATGCGCTCCTACAGGCAGCAGGTGGCGGTACCCTCCGTTTTTAAAGCTGTCATTTGCTCCTACGGGCAGCAGGTGGCGGTACCCATGTTTTAAAAGCTGTAATTTGCTCCTATGGGCAGCAGGTCGCAGTACCTTCCATTTTTAAAATCTGTAATTTGCACTTACGGGCAGCAGGTGGCGGTAACCTCCGTTTTTAAAGCTGTAATTTGCTCCTACGGGCAGCAGGTGTCGGTACCCTCCGTTTTTAAAAGCTGTAATTGGCTCCTACGGGCAGCAGTTGGCGGTGGCCTCAGTTTTTAAAAGATGTAATTTGCTCCTACGGGCAGCACCTGGCGGTACCCTCGGTTTTTAATGCACTCCTACAGGCAGCAGATGGCGGTACCCTCCGTTTTTAAAAGCTGTAATTTGCTCATACGGGCAGCAGGTGGCGGTACACTCCATTTTTAAAGCTGTAATTTGCTCCTAATGGAAGCAAGTGGCGGTACCCATGTTTTAAAAGCTGTAATTTGCTCCTACGGGCAGAAGATGGCGGTGCCCTCCGTTTTAAAAGCTGTAATTTGCTCCTGCGGGCAGCAGGTGGCGGTACCCATGTTTTAAAAGCTGTAATTTGCACTTACGGGCAGCAGGTGGCGTTACCCTCCGTTTTTAAAAGCTGTAATTTGCTCCTACGGGAAGCATGTGGCGGTTCCCTCCATTTTTAAAGCTGTAATTTGCTCCTATGGGCAGCAGGTGGCGGTACCCTCCATTTTTAAAAGCTGCAATTTGCTCCGGGCAGCAGTTGGCGGTGCCCTCCATTTTTAAAAGCTGTAATTTGCTCCTATTAGCAGCAGGTGGCGGTAACCTCCATTTTCAAAAGCTGTAATTTGCTCCGGGCAGCAGTTGGCGGTGCCCTCCGTTTTAAAAGCTGTAATTTGCACCTACGGGCAGCAGGTGGCAGTACCCTGCGTTTTTAAAAGTGTAATTTGCTCCTACGGGCAGCAGGTGGCGGTACCAATGTTTTAAAAGCTGTAATTTGCTCCTATGGGCAGCAGGTGGCGGTGCCCTCCATTTTTAAAGCTGTAATTTGCTCCTACGGGCAGCAGGTGGCGGTAACCATGTTTTAAAGGCTGTAATTTGCTCCTACGGGCAGCAGTGCCGTTGCACTCCGTTTTTAAAAGCTGTAAATTGCTCCTACGGGCAGCAGGTGGCGGTACCGATGTTTTAAAAGCTGTACTTTGCTCCTACGGGCAGCAGGTGGCAGTACCCTCCTTTTTTAAAAGCTGTAATTTGCACTTACGGGCAGCAGTTGGCCGTGCCCTCCGTTTTTAAAGCTGTAATTTGCTCCTACGGGCAGCAGGTGGCGGTAACCATGTTTTAAAGGCTGTAATTTGCTCCTACGGGCAGCAGTGCCGGTGCACTCCGTTTTTAAAAGCTGTAAATTGCTCCTACGGGCAGCAGGTGGCGGTGCCCACCATTTTAAAAAGCCTGTAATTTGCACTAACGGGCAGCGGGTGGCGGTGCCCTCCGTTTTTAAAAGCCTGTAATTTCCACTTACGGGCAGCAGGTGACGGTGCCCTTCGTTTTTAAAAGCTGTAATTTGATCCTACGGGCAGCAGGTGGCAGTGCCCTCCGTTTTTAAAAGCTGTAATTTGCTCCTACAGGCAGCAGCTGGCGGTACCCTCCATTTTTAATGCGCTCCTACAGGCAGCAGATGGCGCTACCCTCCGTTTTTAAAGCTGTAATTTGCTCCTACGGGCAGCAGGTGGCGGTACCCTCTGCTTTTAAAGCTGTGATTTGCTCCTACAGGCAGCAGGTGGCGGTACCCTCCATTTTCAAAGATGTAATTTGCTCCTACGGGCAGCAGTTGGCGGTGCCTTCCGCTTTAAAATCTGTAATTTGCACCTACGGGCAGCAGGTGGCGGGGCCCTCCGCTTTAAAATCTGTAATTTGCTCCTCCGGACAGCAGGTGCCGGAGCCCTCCGTTTGTAAATACTGTAAGTTGCTCCTATGGGCAGCAGGTGGCGGTGCCCTCTGTTTTAAAAAGCTGTAATTTGCACTCACGGGCAGCAGGTGGCGGTACCCTCCGGTTTTGAAAGCTGTAATTTGCTCCGGGCAGCAGTTGGCGGTGGCCTCCGTTTTAAAAGCTGTAATTTTCTCCTACGGGCCGCAGGTGGCGGTGCCCACCGTTTTCAAGGCTTGTAATTTGCTCATACAGGCAGCAGGTGGCGGTACCCTCCGTTTTTAAAGTTGTAATTTGTACCTACGGGCAGCAGGTGGCAGTACCCTCCATTTTTAAAGCTGTAATTTGCTCGTACGGGCAGCGGCGGGCGGTAACCTCCGTTTTTAGTGCGCTCCTACAGGCTGCAGGTGTCGGTGCCCTCCGTTTTTAAAAGCTGTAATTTGCTCCTACGGGCTGCAGGTGGCGGTGCCCTCCGTTTTTAAAAGCCTGTAATTTGCTCCTACAGGCTGCAGGTGGCGGTGCTCTCCATTTTTAAACGCTGTAATTTGCTCCTACGGGCAGCAGGTGGCGGTGCCCTCAGTTATTAAAGGCTGTAATTTGCTCCTACGGGCAGCAGGTGGCGGTGCTCTCCGTTTTTAAAAGCCTGTAATTTGCTCCTACAGGCTGCAGGTGGCGGTGGCCTCCGTTTTTAAAGCTGTAATTTGCTCCTACGGGCAGCAGGTGGCGGTGTCCTCCGTCTTAAAATCTGTAATTTGCTCCTATGGCCAGCAGCTGGCCCTACCCTCCGTATTTAATGCGCTCCTACAGGCAGCAGGTGGCGGTACCCTCCGTTTTTAAAGCTGTAATTTGCTCCTACGGGCAGCACGTGGCAGTACCCTCCGTTTTTAAAGTTGTAATTTGCACCTACGGGAAGCAGGTGGCAGTACCCTCCGTTTTTAAAGCTGTAATTTGCTCCTACGGGCAGCAGGTGTCGGTGCCCTCCGTTTTAAAAGCTGTAATTTGCTCCTACGGGCAGCAGGTGGCAGTACCCTCCGTTTTAAAATCTGTAATTTGCACCTACGGGCAGCAGGTGGCGGTGCCCTCTGTTTTTAAAGCTGTAATTTGCTCTTACGGGCAGCAGGTGGCGGTGCCCTCCATTTTCAAGGCCTGTAATTTGCTCTTAAAAGGCAGCAGGTGGCGGTACCCTCCATTTTTAAAAGCTGTAATTTGCTCCTACGGGCAGCAGGTGGCGGTACCCTCCGTTTTAAAATTTGTAATTTGCACTTACGGGCAGCAGGTGGCGGTGCCCTCCGATTTTAAAGCTGTAATTTGCTCATACGGGCAGCAGGTGGCGGTACCCTCCATTTTTAAAAGCTGTAATTTGCACCTACGGGGAGCAGGTGGCGGTACCCTCCGCTTTTAAAGCTGTAATTTGCTCCTACGGGCAGCAGGTGGCGGTACCCATGTTTTAAAAGCTGTAATTTGCTCCTACAGGCAGCAGGTGGCGTTACCCTCCGTTTTTAAAAGCTGTAATTTGCTCCTACGGGCAGCATGTGGCGGTTCCCTCCATTTTTAAAGCTGTAATTTGCTCCTATGGGCAGCAGGTGGCGGTACCCTCCATTTTTAAAAGCTGTAATTTGCTCCGGGCAGCAGTTGGCGGTGCCCTCCATTTAAAAGCTGTAATTTACTCCTACAGGCAGCAGCTGGCGGTACCCTCTGTTTTTAATGCGCTCCTACAGGCAGCAGCTGGCGGTACCCTCTGTTTTTTTATGCGCTCCTACAGTCAGCAGGTGGCGGTACCCTCCATTTTAAAAGCTGTAATTTGCACCTACGGGCAGCAGGTGGCGGTGGCCTCAGTTTTTAAAAGATGTAATTTGCTCCTACAGGCAGCAGGTGGCGGTACCCTCCATTTTTAAAATCTGTAATTTGCACCTACGGGCAGCAGGTGGCGGTGGCCTCAGTTTTTAAAAGATGTAATTTGCTCCTACGGGCAGCAGGTGGCGGTACCCTCCGTTTTTAATGCGCTCCTACAGGCAGCAGGTGGCGGTACCCTCCGTTTTTAAAGCTGTAATTTGCTCATACAGGCAGCAGGTGGCGGTACCCTCCGTTTTTTAAGCTGTAATTTGCTCCTACGGGCAGCAGCTGGCGGTACCCTCGGTTTTTAATGCACTCCTACAGGCAGCAGATGGCGGTACCCTCCGTTTTTGAAAGCTGTAATTTGCTCCTACGCGCAGCAGTGGCGGTGCTCTCCGTTTTTAAAAGCCTGTAATTTGCTCCTACGGGCAGCAGCTGGCGGTACCCTCCATTTTTAATGCGCCCCTACAGGCAGCAGGTGGTGGTACCCTCCGTTTTTAAAAGCTGTAATTTGCTCCTACGGGCTGCATGTGGCAGTGCACTCCGTTTTTAAAGCTGTGATTTGCTCCTACGGGCAGCAGGTGGCAGTACCCATGTTTTAAAAGCTGTAGTTTTTTCCTACGGGCAGCAGGGGGCGGTACCCTCCGTTTTAAAAAGCTGTAATTTGCACCTACGGGCAGCAGGTGGCAGTACCCTCCGTTTTTAAAGCTGTAATTTGCTCCTACGGGCAGCAGGTGGAGGTGCCCTCCGTATTTAAAGCTGTAATTTGCTCTTACGGGCAGCAGGTGGCGGTACCCATGTTTTAAAAGCTGTAATTTGCACTTACGGGCAGCAGGTGGCTGTACCCTCCGTTTTAAAAGCTGTAATTTGCTCCTGCCGGCAGCAGGTGGTGGTACCCTCCGTTTTTAAAAGCTGTAATTTGCTCCTACGGGCTGCAAGTGGCGGTGCCTTCCGTTTTTAAAAGCTGTAATTTGCTCCTGCGGGCAGCAGGTGGCAGTGCCCTCTGTTTTTAATGCGCTCCTACAGGCAGCAGTTGGCGCTACCCTCCGTTTTAACAGCTGTAATTTGCAGCTACAGGCAGCAGGTGGCGGTACCCATGTTTTAAAATCTGTAATTTGCTTCTACGGGCAGCAGGTGGCGGTACCCTCAGTTATTAAAGCTTTAATTTGCTTCTACGGGCAGCAGCTGGCGGTACCCTCCATTTTTAAAAGATGTAATACTCTCCGGGCAGCAGTTGGCCGTGCCCTCCGTTTTGAAAAGCTGTAATTTGCTCCTATGGGCAGCAGTGGCGGTGCCCTCCATTTTTAAAACTGTAATTTGCTCCTGCGGGCAGCAGTGGCGGTGCTCTCCGTTTTTAAAAGCTGTAATTTGCTCATACGGGCAGCAGGTGGCAGTAACCTCCGTTTTTAAAGTTGTAATTTGCACCTACGGGAAGTAGGTGGCAGCACCCTCCATTTTTAAAGCTGTAATTTGCTCCTACGGGCAGCAGGTGGCGGTGCCCTCCGTTTATAAAGCTGTAATTTGCTTCTACGGGCAGCAGGTGGCGATACTCATGTTTTAAAAGCTGTAAATTGCTCCCAATGGCAGCAGGTGGTGGTGCCCACCATTTTAAAAAGCCTGTAATTTCCACTTATGGGCAGCAGGTGGCGACGCCCTCCGTTTTTAAAAGCTGTAATTTGCTCCTACAGGCAGCAGCTGGCGGTACCCTCCGTTTTTAATGCGCTCCTACAGGCAGCAGGTGGCACTACCCTCCGTTTTTAAAGGTGTAATTTGCTCCTACAGGCAACAGGTGGCGGTACCCATGTTTGAAAATGTGTAATTTGCTTCTACGGGCAGCAGGTGGCGGTACCCTCCGTTTTTAAAGCTGTAATTTGCTCCTAGGGGCAGCAGGTGTCAGTACCCTCCATTTTTAAAAGCTGTAATTTGCTCCGGGCAGCAGTTGGCGGTGCCATCCGTTTTTAAAAGCTGTAATTTGCTCCTATGGGCAGCAGGTGGCGGTGCCCCCCATTTTTAAAACTGTAATTTGATCCTACGGGCAGCAGCTGGCGGTAACCTCCGTTTTTAATGCGCTCCTACAGGCTGCAGGTGGCGGTGCCCTCCGTTTTCAAAAGCTGTAATTGGCTCCTACGGGCAGCAGGTGGCGGTGCCCTCCGTTTTTAAAAGCTGTACTTTGCTCCTACAGGTAGCAGGTGGCGGTGCTCTCCATTTGTAAAAGCTGTAATTGGCTCCTACAGGCTGCAGGTGGCGGTGCTATCCGATTTTAAAAGCTGTAATTTGCTCCTACGGTCAGCAGGTGGCGGTGCCCTCCATTTTTAAAAGCTGTAATTTGCTCCTACGGGCAGCAGGTGGCGGTACCCTCCGTTTTAAAAGCTGTAATTTGCTCCTACGGGCAGCAGGTGGCCCTAACCTCCGTTTTTAATGCGCTCCTACAGGCAGCAGGTGGTGGTACCCTCCGTTTTTAAAGCTGTCATTTGCTCCTACGGGCAGCAGGTGGCGGTACCCATGCTTTAAAAGCTGTAATTTGCTCCTATTGGCCGCAGGTGGCGGTACCTTCCATTTTTAAAATCAGTAATTTGCACTTACGGGCAGCAGGTGGCAGGAACCTCCACTTTTAAAAGCTGTAATTTGCTCCGGCAGCAGTTGGCGGTGCCCTCCGTTTTTAAAAGTTGTAATTTTCTCCTACGGGCAGCAGGTGGCGGTGCCCACAATTTTCAAGAGCTGTAATTTGCTCATACAGGCAGCAGGTGGCGGTACCCTCCGTTTTTTAAGCTGTAATTTGCTCCTACGGGCAGCAGCTGGCGGTACCCTCCATTTTTAATGCGCCCCTACAGGCAGCAGGTGGTGGTACCCTCCGTTTTTAAAAGCTGTAATTTGCTCCTACGGGCTGCATGTGGCAGTGCACTCCGTTTTTAAAGCTGTGATTTGCTCCTACGGGCAGCAGGTGGCAGTACCCATGTTTTAAAAGCTGTAGTTTTTTCCTACGGGCAGCAGGGGGCGGTACCCTCCGTTTTTAAAAGCTGTAATTTGCACCTACGGGCAGCAGGTGGCAGTACCCTCCGTTTTTAAAGCTGTAATTTGCTCCTACGGGCAGCAGGTGGAGGTGCCCTCCGTATTTAAAGCTGTAATTTGCTCTTACGGGCAGCAGGTGGCGGTACCCATGTTTTAAAAGCTGTAATTTGCACTTACGGGCAGCAGGTGGCTGTACCCTCCGTTTTCAAAGCTGTAATTTGCTCCTACGGGCAGCAGGTGGCGGTACCCTCCGTTTATAAAAGCTGTAATTTTCTCCTACGGGCAGCATGTGGCGGTGCCCTCAATTTTCAAGAGCTGTAATTTGCTCATACAGGCAGCAGGTGGCGGTACCCTCCTTTTTTTAAGCTGTAATTTGCTCCTACGGGCAGCAGCTGGCGGCACCCTCCATTTTTAATGCGCCCCTACAGGCAACAGGTGGTGGTACCCTCCTTTTTTAAAAGCTGTAATTTGCTCCTACGGGCAGCAGGTGGCAGTGCACTCCGTTTTTAAAGCTGTAATTTGCTCCTCCGGGCAGCAGGTGGCCCTAACCTCCGTTTTTAATGCGCTCCTACAGGCAGCAGGTGGTGGTACCCTCCGTTTTTAAAGCTGTCATTTGCTCCTACGGGCAGCAGGTGGCGGTACCCATGCTTTAAAATCTGTAATTTGCTTCTACGGGCAGCAGGTGGCGGTACCCTCAGTTATTAAAGCTTTAATTTGCTTCTACGGGCAGCAGCTGGCGGTACCCTCCATTTTTAAAAGATGTAATATTCTCCGGGCAGCAGTTGGCGGTGCCCTCCGTTTTGAAAAGCTGTAATTTGCTCCTATGGGCAGCAGTGGCGGTGCCCTCCATTTTTAAAACTGTAATTTGCTCCTGCGGGCAGCAGTGGCGGTGCTCTCCGTTTTTAAAAGCTGTAATTTGCTCATACGGGCAGCAGGTGGCAGTAACCTCCGTTTTTAAAGTTGTAATTTGCACCTACGGGAAGCAGGTGGCAGTACCCTCCATTTTTAAAGCTGTAATTTGCTCCTACGGGCAGCAGGTGGCGGTGCCCTCCGTTTTTAAAGCTGTAATTTGCTCTTACGGGCAGCAGGTGGCGATACTCATGTTTTAAAAGCTGTAAATTGCTCCCAATGGCAGCAGGTGGTGGTGCCCACCATTTTAAAAAGCCTGTAATTTCCACTTACGGGCAGCAGGTGGCGGTGCCCTTCGTTTTTAAAAGCTGTAATTTGCTTCTATGGGCAGCAGGTGGCGGTGCCCTCCTTTTTTAAAAGCTGTAATTTGCCCCTACAGGCAGCAGGTGGTGGTACCCTCCGTTTTTAAAAGCTGTAATTTGCTCCTACGGGCTGCATGTGGCAGTGCACTCCGTTTTTAAAGCTGTAATTTGCTCCTACGGGCAGCAGGTGGCAGTACCCATGTTTTAAAAGCTGTAGTTTTTTCCTACGGGCAGCAGGGGGCGGTACCCTCCGTTTTTAAAGTTGTAATTTGCTCCTACGGGCTGCATGTGGCGGTGCCTTCCGTTTTTAAAAGCTGTAATTTGCTCCTATGGGCAGCAGGTGGCGGTAGCCTCTGTTTTCAAAAGCTGTAATTTGATCCTACGGGCAGCAGGTGGCGGTACCGCCGTTTTTAAAAGCTGTAATTTGCTCCTGCGGGCAGCAGTTGACGGTGCCCTCTGTTTTTAATGCGCTCCTACAGGCAGCAGTTGGCGCTACCCTCCGTTTTTACAGCTGTAATTTGCAGCTACAGGCAGCAGGTGGCGGTACCCATGTTTTAAAATCTGTAATTTGCTTCTACGGGCAGCAGGTGGCGGTACCCTCAGTTATTAAAGCTTTAATTTGCTTCTACGGGCAGCAGCTGGCGGTACCCTCCATTTTTAAAAGATGTAATATTCTCCGGGCAGCAGTTGGCGGTGCCCTCCGTTTTGAAAAGCTGTAATTTGCTCCTATGGGCAGCAGTGGCGGTGCCCTCCATTTTTAAAACTGTAATTTGCTCCTGCGGGCAGCAGTGGCGGTGCTCTCCGTTTTTAAAAGCTGTAATTTGCTCATACGGGCAGCAGGTGGCAGTAACCTCCGTTTTTAAAGTTGTAATTTGCACCTACGGGAAGCAGGTGGCAGTACCCTCCATTTTTAAAGCTGTAATTTGCTCCTACGGGCAGCAGGTGGCGGTGCCCTCCGTTTTTAAAGCTGTAATTTGCTCTTACGGGCAGCAGGTGGCGATACTCATGTTTTAAAAGCTGTAAATTGCTCCCAATGGCAGCAGGTGGTGGTGCCCAGCATTTTAAAAAGCCTGTAATTTCCACTTACGGGCAGCAGGTGGCGGTGCCCTTCGTTTTTAAAAGCTGTAATTTGCTTCTATGGGCAGCAGGTGGCGGTGCCCTCCTTTTTTAAAAGCTGTAATTTGCCCCTACAGGCAGCAGGTGGCGACGCCCTCCGTTTTTAAAAGCTGTAATTTGCTCCTACAGGCAGCAGCTGGCGGTACCCTCCGTTTTTAATGCGCTCCTACAGGCAGCAGGTGGCACTACCCTCCGTTTTTATAGGTGTAATTTGCTTCTACGGACAGCAGGTGGCGGTACCCTCCGTTTTTAAAGCTGTAATTTGCTCCTAGGGGCAGCAGGTGTCGGTACCCTCCATTTTTAAAAGCTGTAATTTGCTCCGGGCAGCAGTTGGCGGTGCCCTCCGTTTTAAAAAGCTGTAATTTGCTCCTATGGGCAGCAGGTGGCGGTGCCCCCCATTTTTAAAACTGTAATTTGCTCCAACGGGCAGCAGGTGGCGCTACCAATGTTTTAAATTCTGTAATTTGCTCCCACGGGCAGCAGTAGCAGTGCTCTCCATTTTTAAAAGCTGTAAATTGCTCCTACGGGCAGCAGGTGGCGGTGTCCCCCGTTTTAAAATGCCTGTAATTTGCACTTATGGGCAGCAGGTGGCGGCGCCCTTCGGTTTTAAATGCCTGTCATTTGCACTTATGGGCAGCAGGTGGTGGTGGCCTTCGTTTTTAAAAGCTGTAATTTGCTCCTACGGGCAGCAGTGGCGGTGCTCTCCGTTTTTAAAAGCTTTAAATTGCTACTACAGGCAGCAGGTGGCGACGCCCTCCGTTTTTAAAAGCTGTGATTTGCTCCTACAGGCAGCACCTAGCGGTACCCTCCGTTTTTAATGCGCTCCTACAGGCAGCAGGTGGTGCTACCCTCGGTTTTTAAAGCTGTAATTTGCTTCTACAGGCAGCAGGAGGCGGAACCATGTTTTAAAATCTGTAATTTGCTTCTACGGGCAGAAGGTGGCGGTACCCTCCATTTTTAAAGCTGTAATTTGCTCCTACGGGCAGCAGTAGGCGGTTCCCTCCATTTTTAAAAGCTGTAATTTGATCCTACGGGCAGCAGGTGGCGGTACCCATGTTTTAAAGGCTGTAATTTGCTCCTACGGGCAGCAGTGGCAGTGCTCTCCGTTTTTAAAAGCTGTAAATTGCTCCTACGGGCAGCAGGTGGCGGTGCCCACCATTTTAAAAAGCCTGTAATTTGCACTTACGGGCAGCAGGTGGCGGCGCCCTCTGTTTTTAAAAGCCTGTCATTTGCTCATACGGGCAGCAGGTGCCGGTGCACTTCATTTTTAAAAGCTGTAACTTGCCCCTACGGGCAGCAGGTGGCGGTGTGCTCCATTTTTAAAAGCTGTAATTTGCACTTACAGGCAGCAGATGGCGGCACCCTCCGTTTTTAAAATCCTGTACTTTGCACTTACGGGCAGCCCGTGGCGGTGCCCATCGATTTTAAAAGCTGTGATTTGCTCCTACGGGCAGCAGATGGCGGTGCCCTCCATTTTTAAAGCTGTAATTTGCACTTACGGGCAGCAGGTGGCGGTACCCTCCGTTTTTAAAAGCTGTAATTTGCTCATACAGGCAGCAGGTGGCGGTGCCCTCCATTTTGAAAGCTGTAATTTGCTCCTACGTGCAGCAGGTGGCGTTACCCATGTTTTAAAGGCTGTAATTTGCTCCTACGGGCAGCAGTGGCGGTGTTCTCCGTTTCTAAAAGCTGTAACTTGCTCCTACGGGCAGCAGGTGGCGGTGTCCACCTTGTTAAAAGATGTAATTTGCTCCAACGGGCAGCAGCTGGCGGTACCCTCCGTTTTTAAAAGCTGTAATTTGCTCCTACGGGCAGCAGGTGGCGGTACCCTCCGTTTTTAAAAGCTGTAATTTGCTCCTATGGGCAGCAAGTGGCGGTGTCCTCCGTTTTCAAGTGCAGTAATTTGCTCATACAGGCAGCAGGTGGCGGTACCCTCCGTTTTTAAAGTTGTAATTTGCACCTACGGGCAGCAGGTGGCAGTACCCTCCGTTTTTAAAGTTGTAATTTGCACCTACGGGCAGCAGGTGGCAGTAACCTCCGTTTTTAAAGCTGTAATTTGCTCCTACGGGCAGCAGGTGGAGGTGCCCTCCGTATTTAAAGCTGTAATTTCCACTTACGGGCAGCAGGTGGCTGTACCCTCCGTTTTAAAAGCTGTAATTTGCTCCTGCCGGCAGCAGGTGGCGGTACCCTCCATTTTTAAAAGCTGTAATTTGCTCCTACGGGCTGCATGTGGCGGTGCCTTCCTTTCTTAAAAGCTGTAATTTGCTCCTATGGGCAGCAGGTGGCGGTAGCCTCTGTTTTCAAAAGCTGTAATTTGATCCTACGGGCAGAAGGTGGCGGTACCGCCGTTTTTAAAAGCTGTAATTTGCTCCTGCGGGCAGCAGTTGACTGTGCCATCTGTTTTTAATGCGCTCCTACAGGCAGCAGTTGGCGCTACCCTCCGTTTTTACAGCTGTAATTTGCAGCTACAGGCAGCAGGTGGCGGTACCCATGTTTTAAAATCTGTAATTTGCTTCTACGGGCAGCAGGTGGCGGTAACCTCAGTTATTAAAGCTTTAATTTGCTTCTACGGGCAGCAGGTGGCGGTAACCTCAGTTATTAAAGCTTTAATTTGCTTCTCCGGGCAGCAGTTGGCGGTGCCCTCCGTTTTGAAAAGCTGTAATTTGCTCCTATGGGCAGCAGTGGCGGTGCCCTCCATTTTTAAAACTGTAATTTGCTCCTACGGGCAGCAGGTGGCGGTGCCCTCCGTTTTTAAAGCTGTAATTTGCTCTTACGGGCAGCAGGTGGCGATACTCATGTTTTAAAAGCCGTAAATTGCTCCCAATGGCAGCAGGTGGTGGTGCCCACCATTTTAAAAAGCCTGTAATTTCCACTTACGGGCAGCAGGTGGCGGTGCCCTTCGTTTTTAAAAGCTGTAATTTGCTTCTATGGGCAGCAGGTGGCGGTGCCCTCCTTTTTTAAAAGCTGTAATTTGCCCCTACAGGCAGCAGGTGGTGGTACCCTCCGTTTTTAAAAGCTGTAATTTGCTCCTACGGGCTGCATGTGGCAGTGCACTCCGTTTTTAAAGCTGTAATTTGCTCCTACGGGCAGCAGGTGGCAGTACCCATGTTTTAAAAGCTGTAGTTTTTTCCTACGGGCAGCAGGGGGCGGTACCCTCCGTTTTTAAAGTTGTAATTTGTACCTACGGGCAGCAGGTGGCAGTACCCTCCGTTTTTAAAGCTGTCATTTGCTCCTACGGGCAGCAGGTGGCGGTACCCATGTTTTAAAAGCTGTAATTTGCTCCTATGGGCAGCAGGTCGCAGTACCTTCCATTTTTAAAATCTGTAATTTGCACTTACGGGCAGCAGGTGGCGGTAACCTCCGTTTTTAAAGCTGTAATTTGCTCCTACGGGCAGCAGGTGTCGGTACCCTCCGTTTTTAAAAGCTGTAATTGGCTCCTACGGGCAGCAGTTGGCGGTGGCCTCAGTTTTTAAAAGATGTAATTTGCTCCTACGGGCAGCACCTGGCGGTACCCTCGGTTTTTAATGCACTCCTACAGGCAGCAGATGGCGGTACCCTCCGTTTTTAAAAGCTGTAATTTGCTCATACGGGCAGCAGGTGGCGGTACACTCCATTTTTAAAGCTGTAATTTGCTCCTAATGGAAGCAAGTGGCGGTACCCATGTTTTAAAAGCTGTAATTTGCTCCTACGGGCAGAAGATGGCGGTGCCCTCCGTTTTAAAAGCTGTAATTTGCTCCTGCGGGCAGCAGGTGGCGGTACCCATGTTTTAAAAGCTGTAATTTGCACTTACGGGCAGCAGGTGGCGTTACCCTCCGTTTTTAAAAGCTGTAATTTGCTCCTACGGGAAGCATGTGGCGGTTCCCTCCATTTTTAAAGCTGTAATTTGCTCCTATGGGCAGCAGGTGGCGGTACCCTCCATTTTTAAAAGCTGCAATTTGCTCCGGGCAGCAGTTGGCGGTGCCCTCCATTTTTAAAAGCTGTAATTTGCTCCTATTAGCAGCAGGTGGCGGTAACCTCCATTTTCAAAAGCTGTAATTTGCTCCGGGCAGCAGTTGGCGGTGCCCTCCGTTTTAAAAGCTGTAATTTGCACCTACGGGCAGCAGGTGGCAGTACCCTGCGTTTTTAAAAGTGTAATTTGCTCCTACGGGCAGCAGGTGGCGGTACCAATGTTTTAAAAGCTGTAATTTGCTCCTATGGGCAGCAGGTGGCGGTGCCCTCCATTTTTAAAGCTGTAATTTGCTCCTACGGGCAGCAGGTGGCGGTAACCATGTTTTAAAGGCTGTAATTTGCTCCTACGGGCAGCAGTGCCGTTGCACTCCGTTTTTAAAAGCTGTAAATTGCTCCTACGGGCAGCAGGTGGCGGTACCGATGTTTTAAAAGCTGTACTTTGCTCCTACGGGCAGCAGGTGGCAGTACCCTCCTTTTTTAAAAGCTGTAATTTGCACTTACGGGCAGCAGTTGGCCGTGCCCTCCGTTTTTAAAGCTGTAATTTGCTCCTACGGGCAGCAGGTGGCGGTAACCATGTTTTAAAGGCTGTAATTTGCTCCTACGGGCAGCAGTGCCGGTGCACTCCGTTTTTAAAAGCTGTAAATTGCTCCTACGGGCAGCAGGTGGCGGTGCCCACCATTTTAAAAAGCCTGTAATTTGCACTAACGGGCAGCGGGTGGCGGTGCCCTCCGTTTTTAAAAGCCTGTAATTTCCACTTACGGGCAGCAGGTGACGGTGCCCTTCGTTTTTAAAAGCTGTAATTTGATCCTACGGGCAGCAGGTGGCAGTGCCCTCCGTTTTTAAAAGCTGTAATTTGCTCCTACAGGCAGCAGCTGGCGGTACCCTCCATTTTTAATGCGCTCCTACAGGCAGCAGATGGCGCTACCCTCCGTTTTTAAAGCTGTAATTTGCTCCTACGGGCAGCAGGTGGCGGTACCCTCTGCTTTTAAAGCTGTGATTTGCTCCTACAGGCAGCAGGTGGCGGTACCCTCCATTTTCAAAGATGTAATTTGCTCCTACGGGCAGCAGTTGGCGGTGCCTTCCGCTTTAAAATCTGTAATTTGCACCTACGGGCAGCAGGTGGCGGGGCCCTCCGCTTTAAAATCTGTAATTTGCTCCTCCGGACAGCAGGTGCCGGAGCCCTCCGTTTGTAAATACTGTAAGTTGCTCCTATGGGCAGCAGGTGGCGGTGCCCTCTGTTTTAAAAAGCTGTAATTTGCACTCACGGGCAGCAGGTGGCGGTACCCTCCGGTTTTGAAAGCTGTAATTTGCTCCGGGCAGCAGTTGGCGGTGGCCTCCGTTTTAAAAGCTGTAATTTTCTCCTACGGGCCGCAGGTGGCGGTGCCCACCGTTTTCAAGGCTTGTAATTTGCTCATACAGGCAGCAGGTGGCGGTACCCTCCGTTTTTAAAGTTGTAATTTGTACCTACGGGCAGCAGGTGGCAGTACCCTCCATTTTTAAAGCTGTAATTTGCTCGTACGGGCAGCGGCGGGCGGTAACCTCCGTTTTTAGTGCGCTCCTACAGGCTGCAGGTGTCGGTGCCCTCCGTTTTTAAAAGCTGTAATTTGCTCCTACGGGCTGCAGGTGGCGGTGCCCTCCGTTTTTAAAAGCCTGTAATTTGCTCCTACAGGCTGCAGGTGGCGGTGCTCTCCATTTTTAAACGCTGTAATTTGCTCCTACGGGCAGCAGGTGGCGGTGCCCTCAGTTATTAAAGGCTGTAATTTGCTCCTACGGGCAGCAGGTGGCGGTGCTCTCCGTTTTTAAAAGCCTGTAATTTGCTCCTACAGGCTGCAGGTGGCGGTGGCCTCCGTTTTTAAAGCTGTAATTTGCTCCTACGGGCAGCAGGTGGCGGTGTCCTCCGTCTTAAAATCTGTAATTTGCTCCTATGGCCAGCAGCTGGCCCTACCCTCCGTATTTAATGCGCTCCTACAGGCAGCAGGTGGCGGTACCCTCCGTTTTTAAAGCTGTAATTTGCTCCTACGGGCAGCACGTGGCAGTACCCTCCGTTTTTAAAGTTGTAATTTGCACCTACGGGAAGCAGGTGGCAGTACCCTCCGTTTTTAAAGCTGTAATTTGCTCCTACGGGCAGCAGGTGTCGGTGCCCTCCGTTTTAAAAGCTGTAATTTGCTCCTACGGGCAGCAGGTGGCAGTACCCTCCGTTTTAAAATCTGTAATTTGCACCTACGGGCAGCAGGTGGCGGTGCCCTCTGTTTTTAAAGCTGTAATTTGCTCTTACGGGCAGCAGGTGGCGGTGCCCTCCATTTTCAAGGCCTGTAATTTGCTCTTAAAAGGCAGCAGGTGGCGGTACCCTCCATTTTTAAAAGCTGTAATTTGCTCCTACGGGCAGCAGGTGGCGGTACCCTCCGTTTTAAAATTTGTAATTTGCACTTACGGGCAGCAGGTGGCGGTGCCCTCCGATTTTAAAGCTGTAATTTGCTCATACGGGCAGCAGGTGGCGGTACCCTCCATTTTTAAAAGCTGTAATTTGCACCTACGGGGAGCAGGTGGCGGTACCCTCCGCTTTTAAAGCTGTAATTTGCTCCTACGGGCAGCAGGTGGCGGTACCCATGTTTTAAAAGCTGTAATTTGCTCCTACAGGCAGCAGGTGGCGTTACCCTCCGTTTTTAAAAGCTGTAATTTGCTCCTACGGGCAGCATGTGGCGGTTCCCTCCATTTTTAAAGCTGTAATTTGCTCCTATGGGCAGCAGGTGGCGGTACCCTCCATTTTTAAAAGCTGTAATTTGCTCCGGGCAGCAGTTGGCGGTGCCCTCCATTTAAAAGCTGTAATTTACTCCTACAGGCAGCAGCTGGCGGTACCCTCTGTTTTTAATGCGCTCCTACAGGCAGCAGCTGGCGGTACCCTCTGTTTTTTTATGCGCTCCTACAGTCAGCAGGTGGCGGTACCCTCCATTTTAAAAGCTGTAATTTGCACCTACGGGCAGCAGGTGGCGGTGGCCTCAGTTTTTAAAAGATGTAATTTGCTCCTACAGGCAGCAGGTGGCGGTACCCTCCATTTTTAAAATCTGTAATTTGCACCTACGGGCAGCAGGTGGCGGTGGCCTCAGTTTTTAAAAGATGTAATTTGCTCCTACGGGCAGCAGGTGGCGGTACCCTCCGTTTTTAATGCGCTCCTACAGGCAGCAGGTGGCGGTACCCTCCGTTTTTAAAGCTGTAATTTGCTCATACAGGCAGCAGGTGGCGGTACCCTCCGTTTTTTAAGCTGTAATTTGCTCCTACGGGCAGCAGCTGGCGGTACCCTCGGTTTTTAATGCACTCCTACAGGCAGCAGATGGCGGTACCCTCCGTTTTTGAAAGCTGTAATTTGCTCCTACGCGCAGCAGTGGCGGTGCTCTCCGTTTTTAAAAGCCTGTAATTTGCTCCTACGGGCAGCAGCTGGCGGTACCCTCCATTTTTAATGCGCCCCTACAGGCAGCAGGTGGTGGTACCCTCCGTTTTTAAAAGCTGTAATTTGCTCCTACGGGCTGCATGTGGCAGTGCACTCCGTTTTTAAAGCTGTGATTTGCTCCTACGGGCAGCAGGTGGCAGTACCCATGTTTTAAAAGCTGTAGTTTTTTCCTACGGGCAGCAGGGGGCGGTACCCTCCGTTTTAAAAAGCTGTAATTTGCACCTACGGGCAGCAGGTGGCAGTACCCTCCGTTTTTAAAGCTGTAATTTGCTCCTACGGGCAGCAGGTGGAGGTGCCCTCCGTATTTAAAGCTGTAATTTGCTCTTACGGGCAGCAGGTGGCGGTACCCATGTTTTAAAAGCTGTAATTTGCACTTACGGGCAGCAGGTGGCTGTACCCTCCGTTTTAAAAGCTGTAATTTGCTCCTGCCGGCAGCAGGTGGTGGTACCCTCCGTTTTTAAAAGCTGTAATTTGCTCCTACGGGCTGCAAGTGGCGGTGCCTTCCGTTTTTAAAAGCTGTAATTTGCTCCTGCGGGCAGCAGGTGGCAGTGCCCTCTGTTTTTAATGCGCTCCTACAGGCAGCAGTTGGCGCTACCCTCCGTTTTAACAGCTGTAATTTGCAGCTACAGGCAGCAGGTGGCGGTACCCATGTTTTAAAATCTGTAATTTGCTTCTACGGGCAGCAGGTGGCGGTACCCTCAGTTATTAAAGCTTTAATTTGCTTCTACGGGCAGCAGCTGGCGGTACCCTCCATTTTTAAAAGATGTAATACTCTCCGGGCAGCAGTTGGCCGTGCCCTCCGTTTTGAAAAGCTGTAATTTGCTCCTATGGGCAGCAGTGGCGGTGCCCTCCATTTTTAAAACTGTAATTTGCTCCTGCGGGCAGCAGTGGCGGTGCTCTCCGTTTTTAAAAGCTGTAATTTGCTCATACGGGCAGCAGGTGGCAGTAACCTCCGTTTTTAAAGTTGTAATTTGCACCTACGGGAAGTAGGTGGCAGCACCCTCCATTTTTAAAGCTGTAATTTGCTCCTACGGGCAGCAGGTGGCGGTGCCCTCCGTTTATAAAGCTGTAATTTGCTTCTACGGGCAGCAGGTGGCGATACTCATGTTTTAAAAGCTGTAAATTGCTCCCAATGGCAGCAGGTGGTGGTGCCCACCATTTTAAAAAGCCTGTAATTTCCACTTATGGGCAGCAGGTGGCGACGCCCTCCGTTTTTAAAAGCTGTAATTTGCTCCTACAGGCAGCAGCTGGCGGTACCCTCCGTTTTTAATGCGCTCCTACAGGCAGCAGGTGGCACTACCCTCCGTTTTTAAAGGTGTAATTTGCTCCTACAGGCAACAGGTGGCGGTACCCATGTTTGAAAATGTGTAATTTGCTTCTACGGGCAGCAGGTGGCGGTACCCTCCGTTTTTAAAGCTGTAATTTGCTCCTAGGGGCAGCAGGTGTCAGTACCCTCCATTTTTAAAAGCTGTAATTTGCTCCGGGCAGCAGTTGGCGGTGCCATCCGTTTTTAAAAGCTGTAATTTGCTCCTATGGGCAGCAGGTGGCGGTGCCCCCCATTTTTAAAACTGTAATTTGATCCTACGGGCAGCAGCTGGCGGTAACCTCCGTTTTTAATGCGCTCCTACAGGCTGCAGGTGGCGGTGCCCTCCGTTTTCAAAAGCTGTAATTGGCTCCTACGGGCAGCAGGTGGCGGTGCCCTCCGTTTTTAAAAGCTGTAATTTGCTCCTACAGGTAGCAGGTGGCGGTGCTCTCCATTTGTAAAAGCCTGTAATTTGCTCCTACAGGCTGCTGGTTGCGGTGCCCTCCAGTTTTAAAAGCTGTAATTTGCTCCTACGGGCAGCAGCTGGCGGTTACCTCCGTTTATAAAAGCTGTAATTTGCACTTACGGGAGGCAGATGGCGGCGCCCTCAGTTTTTAAAGCTGTACTTTGCTCCTACGGGCAGCAGGTGTCAGTACCCTCCGTTTTTAAAAGCTGTAATTGGCTCCTACAGGCTGCAGGTGGCGGTGCTATCCGATTTTAAAAGCTGTAATTTGCTCCTACGGTCAGCAGGTGGCGGTGCCCTCCATTTTTAAAAGCTGTAATTTGCTCCTACGGGCAGCAGGTGGCGGTACCCTCCGTTTTAAAAGCTGTAATTTGCTCCTACGGGCAGCAGGTGGCCCTAACCTCCGTTTTTAATGCGCTCCTACAGGCAGCAGGTGGTGGTACCCTCCGTTTTTAAAGCTGTCATTTGCTCCTACGGGCAGCAGGTGGCGGTACCCATGCTTTAAAAGCTGTAATTTGCTCCTATTGGCCGCAGGTGGCGGTACCTTCCATTTTTAAAATCAGTAATTTGCACTTACGGGCAGCAGGTGGCAGGAACCTCCACTTTTAAAAGCTGTAATTTGCTCCGGCAGCAGTTGGCGGTGCCCTCCGTTTTTAAAAGTTGTAATTTTCTCCTACGGGCAGCAGGTGGCGGTGCCCACAATTTTCAAGAGCTGTAATTTGCTCATACAGGCAGCAGGTGGCGGTACCCTCCGTTTTTTAAGCTGTAATTTGCTCCTACGGGCAGCAGCTGGCGGTACCCTCCATTTTTAATGCGCCCCTACAGGCAGCAGGTGGTGGTACCCTCCGTTTTTAAAAGCTGTAATTTGCTCCTACGGGCTGCATGTGGCAGTGCACTCCGTTTTTAAAGCTGTGATTTGCTCCTACGGGCAGCAGGTGGCAGTACCCATGTTTTAAAAGCTGTAGTTTTTTCCTACGGGCAGCAGGGGGCGGTACCCTCCGTTTTTAAAAGCTGTAATTTGCACCTACGGGCAGCAGGTGGCAGTACCCTCCGTTTTTAAAGCTGTAATTTGCTCCTACGGGCAGCAGGTGGAGGTGCCCTCCGTATTTAAAGCTGTAATTTGCTCTTACGGGCAGCAGGTGGCGGTACCCATGTTTTAAAAGCTGTAATTTGCACTTACGGGCAGCAGGTGGCTGTACCCTCCGTTTTCAAAGCTGTAATTTGCTCCTACGGGCAGCAGGTGGCGGTACCCTCCGTTTATAAAAGCTGTAATTTTCTCCTACGGGCAGCATGTGGCGGTGCCCTCAATTTTCAAGAGCTGTAATTTGCTCATACAGGCAGCAGGTGGCGGTACCCTCCTTTTTTTAAGCTGTAATTTGCTCCTACGGGCAGCAGCTGGCGGCACCCTCCATTTTTAATGCGCCCCTACAGGCAACAGGTGGTGGTACCCTCCTTTTTTAAAAGCTGTAATTTGCTCCTACGGGCAGCAGGTGGCAGTGCACTCCGTTTTTAAAGCTGTAATTTGCTCCTCCGGGCAGCAGGTGGCCCTAACCTCCGTTTTTAATGCGCTCCTACAGGCAGCAGGTGGTGGTACCCTCCGTTTTTAAAGCTGTCATTTGCTCCTACGGGCAGCAGGTGGCGGTACCCATGCTTTAAAATCTGTAATTTGCTTCTACGGGCAGCAGGTGGCGGTACCCTCAGTTATTAAAGCTTTAATTTGCTTCTACGGGCAGCAGCTGGCGGTACCCTCCATTTTTAAAAGATGTAATATTCTCCGGGCAGCAGTTGGCGGTGCCCTCCGTTTTGAAAAGCTGTAATTTGCTCCTATGGGCAGCAGTGGCGGTGCCCTCCATTTTTAAAACTGTAATTTGCTCCTGCGGGCAGCAGTGGCGGTGCTCTCCGTTTTTAAAAGCTGTAATTTGCTCATACGGGCAGCAGGTGGCAGTAACCTCCGTTTTTAAAGTTGTAATTTGCACCTACGGGAAGCAGGTGGCAGTACCCTCCATTTTTAAAGCTGTAATTTGCTCCTACGGGCAGCAGGTGGCGGTGCCCTCCGTTTTTAAAGCTGTAATTTGCTCTTACGGGCAGCAGGTGGCGATACTCATGTTTTAAAAGCTGTAAATTGCTCCCAATGGCAGCAGGTGGTGGTGCCCACCATTTTAAAAAGCCTGTAATTTCCACTTACGGGCAGCAGGTGGCGGTGCCCTTCGTTTTTAAAAGCTGTAATTTGCTTCTATGGGCAGCAGGTGGCGGTGCCCTCCTTTTTTAAAAGCTGTAATTTGCCCCTACAGGCAGCAGGTGGTGGTACCCTCCGTTTTTAAAAGCTGTAATTTGCTCCTACGGGCTGCATGTGGCAGTGCACTCCGTTTTTAAAGCTGTAATTTGCTCCTACGGGCAGCAGGTGGCAGTACCCATGTTTTAAAAGCTGTAGTTTTTTCCTACGGGCAGCAGGGGGCGGTACCCTCCGTTTTTAAAGTTGTAATTTGCTCCTACGGGCTGCATGTGGCGGTGCCTTCCGTTTTTAAAAGCTGTAATTTGCTCCTATGGGCAGCAGGTGGCGGTAGCCTCTGTTTTCAAAAGCTGTAATTTGATCCTACGGGCAGCAGGTGGCGGTACCGCCGTTTTTAAAAGCTGTAATTTGCTCCTGCGGGCAGCAGTTGACGGTGCCCTCTGTTTTTAATGCGCTCCTACAGGCAGCAGTTGGCGCTACCCTCCGTTTTTACAGCTGTAATTTGCAGCTACAGGCAGCAGGTGGCGGTACCCATGTTTTAAAATCTGTAATTTGCTTCTACGGGCAGCAGGTGGCGGTACCCTCAGTTATTAAAGCTTTAATTTGCTTCTACGGGCAGCAGCTGGCGGTACCCTCCATTTTTAAAAGATGTAATATTCTCCGGGCAGCAGTTGGCGGTGCCCTCCGTTTTGAAAAGCTGTAATTTGCTCCTATGGGCAGCAGTGGCGGTGCCCTCCATTTTTAAAACTGTAATTTGCTCCTGCGGGCAGCAGTGGCGGTGCTCTCCGTTTTTAAAAGCTGTAATTTGCTCATACGGGCAGCAGGTGGCAGTAACCTCCCTTTTTAAAGTTGTAATTTGCACCTACGGGAAGCAGGTGGCAGTACCCTCCATTTTTAAAGCTGTAATTTGCTCCTACGGGCAGCAGGTGGCGGTGCCCTCCGTTTTTAAAGCTGTAATTTGCTCTTACGGGCAGCAGGTGGCGATACTCATGTTTTAAAAGCTGTAAATTGCTCCCAATGGCAGCAGGTGGTGGTGCCCAGCATTTTAAAAAGCCTGTAATTTCCACTTACGGGCAGCAGGTGGCGGTGCCCTTCGTTTTTAAAAGCTGTAATTTGCTTCTATGGGCAGCAGGTGGCGGTGCCCTCCTTTTTTAAAAGCTGTAATTTGCCCCTACAGGCAGCAGGTGGCGACGCCCTCCGTTTTTAAAAGCTGTAATTTGCTCCTACTGGCAGCAGCTGGCGGTACCCTCCGTTTTTAATGCGCTCCTACAGGCAGCAGGTGGCACTACCCTCCGTTTTTATAGGTGTAATTTGCTTCTACGGACAGCAGGTGGCGGTACCCTCCGTTTTTAAAGCTGTAATTTGCTCCTAGGGGCAGCAGGTGTCGGTACCCTCCATTTTTAAAAGCTGTAATTTGCTCCGGGCAGCAGTTGGCGGTGCCCTCCGTTTTAAAAAGCTGTAATTTGCTCCTATGGGCAGCAGGTGGCGGTGCCCCCCATTTTTAAAACTGTAATTTGCTCCAACGGGCAGCAGGTGGCGCTACCAATGTTTTAAATTCTGTAATTTGCTCCCACGGGCAGCAGTAGCAGTGCTCTCCATTTTTAAAAGCTGTAAATTGCTCCTACGGGCAGCAGGTGGCGGTGTCCCCCGTTTTAAAATGCCTGTAATTTGCACTTATGGGCAGCAGGTGGCGGCGCCCTTCGGTTTTAAATGCCTGTCATTTGCACTTATGGGCAGCAGGTGGTGGTGGCCTTCGTTTTTAAAAGCTGTAATTTGCTCCTACGGGCAGCAGTGGCGGTGCTCTCCGTTTTTAAAAGCTTTAAATTGCTACTACAGGCAGCAGGTGGCGACGCCCTCCGTTTTTAAAAGCTGTGATTTGCTCCTACAGGCAGCACCTAGCGGTACCCTCCGTTTTTAATGCGCTCCTACAGGCAGCAGGTGGTGCTACCCTCGGTTTTTAAAGCTGTAATTTGCTTCTACAGGCAGCAGGAGGCGGAACCATGTTTTAAAATCTGTAATTTGCTTCTACGGGCAGAAGGTGGCGGTACCCTCCATTTTTAAAGCTGTAATTTGCTCCTACGGGCAGCAGTAGGCGGTTCCCTCCATTTTTAAAAGCTGTAATTTGATCCTACGGGCAGCAGGTGGCGGTACCCATGTTTTAAAGGCTGTAATTTGCTCCTACGGGCAGCAGTGGCAGTGCTCTCCGTTTTTAAAAGCTGTAAATTGCTCCTACGGGCAGCAGGTGGCGGTGCCCACCATTTTAAAAAGCCTGTAATTTGCACTTACGGGCAGCAGGTGGCGGCGCCCTCTGTTTTTAAAAGCCTGTCATTTGCTCATACGGGCAGCAGGTGCCGGTGCACTTCATTTTTAAAAGCTGTAACTTGCCCCTACGGGCAGCAGGTGGCGGTGTGCTCCATTTTTAAAAGCTGTAATTTGCACTTACAGGCAGCAGATGGCGGCACCCTCCGTTTTTAAAATCCTGTACTTTGCACTTACGGGCAGCCCGTGGCGGTGCCCATCGATTTTAAAAGCTGTGATTTGCTCCTACGGGCAGCAGATGGCGGTGCCCTCCATTTTTAAAGCTGTAATTTGCACTTACGGGCAGCAGGTGGCGGTACCCTCCGTTTTTAAAAGCTGTAATTTGCTCATACAGGCAGCAGGTGGCGGTGCCCTCCATTTTGAAAGCTGTAATTTGCTCCTACGTGCAGCAGGTGGCGTTACCCATGTTTTAAAGGCTGTAATTTGCTCCTACGGGCAGCAGTGGCGGTGTTCTCCGTTTCTAAAAGCTGTAACTTGCTCCTACGGGCAGCAGGTGGCGGTGTCCACCTTGTTAAAAGATGTAATTTGCTCCAACGGGCAGCAGCTGGCGGTACCCTCCGTTTTTAAAAGCTGTAATTTGCTCCTACGGGCAGCAGGTGGCGGTACCCTCCGTTTTTAAAAGCTGTAATTTGCTCCTATGGGCAGCAAGTGGCGGTGTCCTCCGTTTTCAAGTGCAGTAATTTGCTCATACAGGCAGCAGGTGGCGGTACCCTCCGTTTTTAAAGTTGTAATTTGCACCTACGGGCAGCAGGTGGCAGTACCCTCCGTTTTTAAAGTTGTAATTTGCACCTACGGGCAGCAGGTGGCAGTAACCTCCGTTTTTAAAGCTGTAATTTGCTCCTACGGGCAGCAGGTGGAGGTGCCCTCCGTATTTAAAGCTGTAATTTCCACTTACGGGCAGCAGGTGGCTGTACCCTCCGTTTTAAAAGCTGTAATTTGCTCCTGCCGGCAGCAGGTGGCGGTACCCTCCATTTTTAAAAGCTGTAATTTGCTCCTACGGGCTGCATGTGGCGGTGCCTTCCTTTCTTAAAAGCTGTAATTTGCTCCTATGGGCAGCAGGTGGCGGTAGCCTCTGTTTTCAAAAGCTGTAATTTGATCCTACGGGCAGAAGGTGGCGGTACCGCCGTTTTTAAAAGCTGTAATTTGCTCCTGCGGGCAGCAGTTGACTGTGCCATCTGTTTTTAATGCGCTCCTACAGGCAGCAGTTGGCGCTACCCTCCGTTTTTACAGCTGTAATTTGCAGCTACAGGCAGCAGGTGGCGGTACCCATGTTTTAAAATCTGTAATTTGCTTCTACGGGCAGCAGGTGGCGGTAACCTCAGTTATTAAAGCTTTAATTTGCTTCTACGGGCAGCAGGTGGCGGTAACCTCAGTTATTAAAGCTTTAATTTGCTTCTCCGGGCAGCAGTTGGCGGTGCCCTCCGTTTTGAAAAGCTGTAATTTGCTCCTATGGGCAGCAGTGGCGGTGCCCTCCATTTTTAAAACTGTAATTTGCTCCTACGGGCAGCAGGTGGCGGTGCCCTCCGTTTTTAAAGCTGTAATTTGCTCTTACGGGCAGCAGGTGGCGATACTCATGTTTTAAAAGCCGTAAATTGCTCCCAATGGCAGCAGGTGGTGGTGCCCACCATTTTAAAAAGCCTGTAATTTCCACTTACGGGCAGCAGGTGGCGGTGCCCTTCGTTTTTAAAAGCTGTAATTTGCTTCTATGGGCAGCAGGTGGCGGTGCCCTCCTTTTTTAAAAGCTGTAATTTGCCCCTACAGGCAGCAGGTGGTGGTACCCTCCGTTTTTAAAAGCTGTAATTTGCTCCTACGGGCTGCATGTGGCAGTGCACTCCGTTTTTAAAGCTGTAATTTGCTCCTACGGGCAGCAGGTGGCAGTACCCATGTTTTAAAAGCTGTAGTTTTTTCCTACGGGCAGCAGGGGGCGGTACCCTCCGTTTTTAAAGTTGTAATTTGCTCCTACGGGCTGCATGTGGCGGTGCCTTCCGTTTTTAAAAGCTGTAATTTGCTCCTATGGGCAGCAGGTGGCGGTAGCCTCTGTTTTCAAAAGCTGTAATTTGATCCTACGGGCAGCAGGTGGCGGTACCGCCGTTTTTAAAAGCTGTAATTTGCTCCTGCGGGCAGCAGTTGACGGTGCCCTCTGTTTTTAATGCGCTCCTACAGGCAGCAGTTGGCGCTACCCTCCGTTTTTACAGCTGTAATTTGCAGCTACAGGCAGCAGGTGGCGGTACCCATGTTTTAAAATCTGTAATTTGCTTCTACGGGCAGCAGGTGGCGGTACCCTCAGTTATTAAAGCTTTAATTTGCTTCTACGGGCAGCAGCTGGCGGTCCCCTCCATTTTTAAAAGATGTAATATTCTCCGGGCAGCAGTTGGCGGTGCCCTCCGTTTTGAAAAGCTGTAATTTGCTCCTATGGGCAGCAGTGGCGGTGCCCTCCATTTTTAAAACTGTAATTTGCTCCTGCGGGCAGCAGTGGCGGTGCTCTCCGTTTTTAAAAGCTGTAATTTGCTCATACGGGCAGCAGGTGGCAGTAACCTCCGTTTTTAAAGTTGTAATTTGCACCTACGGGAAGCAGGTGGCAGTACCCTCCATTTTCAAAGCTGTAATTTGCTCCTACGGGCAGCAGGTGGCGGTGCCCTCCGTTTTTAAAGCTGTAATTTGCTCTTACGGGCAGCAGGTGGCGATACTCATGTTTTAAAAGCTGTAACTTGCTCCCAATGGCAGCAGGTGGTGGTGCCCAGCATTTTAAAAAGCCTGTAATTTCCACTTACGGGCAGCAGGTGGCGGTGCCCTTCGTTTTTAAAAGCTGTAATTTGCTTCTATGGGCAGCAGGTGGCGGTGCCCTCCTTTTTTAAAAGCTGTAATTTGCCCCTACAGGCAGCAGGTGGCGGTACCCTCCGTTTTTAATGCGCTCCTACAGGCAGCAGGTGGCACTACCCTCCGTTTTTATAGGTGTAATTTGCTTCTACGGACAGCAGGTGGCGGTACCCTCCGTTTTTCAAGCTGTAATTTGCTCCTAGGGGCAGCAGGTGTCGGTACCCTCCATTTTTAAAAGCTGTAATTTGCTCCGGGCAGCAGTTGGCGGTGCCCTCCGTTTTAAAAAGCTGTAATTTGCTCCTATGGGCAGCAGGTGGCGGTGCCCCCCATTTTTAAAACTGTAATTTGCTCCAACGGGCAGCAGGTGGCGGTACCAATGTTTTAAATTCTGTAATTTGCTCCCACGGGCAGCAGTAGCAGTGCTCTCCATTTTTAAAAGCTGTAAATTGCTCCTACGGGCAGCAGGTGGCGGTGTCCCCCGTTTTAAAATGCCTGTAATTTGCACTTATGGGCAGCAGGTGGCGGCGCCCTTCGGTTTTAAATGCCTGTCATTTGCACTTATGGGCAGCAGGTGGTGGTGGCCTTCGTTTTTAAAAGCTGTAATTTGCTCCTACGGGCAGCAGTGGCGGTGCTCTCCGTTTTTAAAAGCTGTAAATTGCTACTACAGGCAGCAGGTGGCGACGCCCTCCGTTTTTAAAAGCTGTAATTTGCTCCTACAGGCAGCACCTAGCGGTACCCTCCGTTTTTAATGCGCTCCTACAGGCAGCAGGTGGTGCTACCCTCGGTTTTTAAAGCTGTAATTTGCTTCTACAGGCAGCAGGAGGCGGAACCATGTTTTAAAATCTGTAATTTGCTTCTACGGGCAGAAGGTGGCGGTACCCTCCATTTTTAAAGCTGTAATTTGCTCCTACCGGCAGCAGTAGGCGGTTCCCTCCATTTTTAAAAGCTGTAATTTGATCCTACGGGCAGCAGGTGGCGGTACCCATGTTTTAAAGGCTGTAATTTGCACTTACGGGCAGCAGTTGGCGGTGCCCTCCGTTTTTAAAGCTGTAATTTGCTCCTACGGGCAGCAGGTGTCGGTACCCTCCGTTTTTAAAAGCTGTAATTGGCTCCTACGGGCAGCAGGTGGCGGTGGCCTCAGTTTTTAAAAGATGTAATTTGCTCCTACGGGCAGCACCTGGCGGTACCCTCGGTTTTTAATGCACTCCTACAGGCAGCAGATGGCGGTACCCTCCATTTTTAAAAGCTGTAATTTGCTCATACGGGCAGCAGGTAGCGGTACACTCCATTTTTAAAAGCTGTAATTTGCACCTACGGGCAGCAGGTGGCAGCACCCTCCGCTTTTAAAGCTGTAATTTGCTCCTGCGGGCAGCAGGTGGCGGTACCCATGTTTTAAAAGCTGTAATTTGCTCCTACAGGCAGCAGGTGGCGTTACCCTCGTTTTTAAAAGCTGTAATTTGCTCCTACGGGAAGCATGTGGCGGTTCCCTCCATTTTTAAAGCTGTAATTTGCTCCTATGGGCAGCAGGTGGCGGTACCCTCCATTTTTAAAAGCTGTAATTTGCTCCGGGCAGCAGTTGGCGGTGCCCTCCATTTTTAAAAGCTGTAATTTGCTCCTATTAGCAGCAGGTGGCAGTGCCCTCCATTTTTAAAGCTGTAATTTGCTCCTACGGGAAGCAAGTGGCGGTACCCATGTTTTAAAAGCTGTAATTTGCTCCTACGGGCAGAAGATGGCGGTGCCCTCCGTTTTAAAAGCTGTAATTTGCTCCTGCGGGCAGCAGGTGGCGGTACCCATGTTTTAAAAGCTGTAATTTGCACTTACGGGCAGCAGGTGGCGGTACCCTCCGTTTTTAAAAGCTGTAATTTGCTCCTACGGGCAGCAGCTGGCGGTACCCTCCATTTTTAATGCGCCCCTACAGGCAGCAGGTGGTGGTACCCTCCGTTTTTAAAAGCTGTAATTTGCTCCTACGGTCTGCATGTGGCAGTGCACTCCGTTTTTAAAGCTGTGATTTGCTCCTACGGGCAGCAGGTGGCAGTACCCATGTTTTAAAAGCTGTAGTTTTTTCCTACGGGCAGCAGGGGGCGGTACCCTCCGTTTTTAAAAGCTGTAATTTGCACCTACGGGCAGCAGGTGGCAGTACCCTCCGTTTTTAAAGCTGTAATTTGCTCCTACGGGCAGCAGGTGGAGGTGCCCTCCGTATTTAAAGCTGTAATTTGCTCTTACGGGCAGCAGGTGGCGGTACCCATGTTTTAAAAGCTGTAATTTGCACTTACGGGCAGCAGGTGGCTGTACCCTCCGTTTTCAAAGCTGTAATTTGCTCCTACCGGCAGCAGGTGGCGGTACCCTCCGTTTATAAAAGCTGTAATTTTCTCCTACGGGCAGCATGTGGCGGTGCCCTCAATTTTCAGGAGCTGTAATTTGCTCATACAGGCAGCAGGTGGCGGTACCCTCCTTTTTTTAAGCTGTAATTTGCTCCTACGGGCAGCAGCTGGCGGCACCCTCCATTTTTAATGCGCCCCTACAGGCAACAGGTGGTGGTACCCTCCTTTTTTAAAAGCTGTAATTTGCTCCTACGGGCAGCAGGTGGCAGTGCACTCCGTTTTTAAAGCTGTAATTTGCTCCTCCGGGCAGCAGGTGGCCCTAACCTCCGTTTTTAATGCGCTCCTACAGGCAGCAGGTGGTGGTACCCTCCGTTTTTAAAGCTGTCATTTGCTCCTACGGGCAGCAGGTGGCGGTACCCATGCTTTAAAAGCTGTAATTTGCTCCTATTGGCAGCAGGTGGCGGTACCTTCCATTTTTAAAATCAGTAATTTGCACTTACGGGCAGCAGGTGGCAGGAACCTCCACTTTTAAAAGCTGTAATTTGCTCTGGCAGCAGTTGGCGGTGCCCTCCATTTTTAAAAGCTGTAATTTTCTCCTACGGGCAGCAGGTGGCGGTGCCCTCAATTTTCAAGAGCTGTAATTTGCTCATACAGGCAGCAGATGGCGGTACCCTCCGTTTTTTAAGCTGTAATTTGCTCCTACGGGCAGCAGCTGGCGGTACCCTCCATTTTTAATGCGCCCCTACAGGCAGCAGGTGGTGGTACCCTCCGTTTTTAAAAGCTGTAATTTGCTCCTACGGGCTGCATGTGGCAGTGCACTCCGTTTTTAAAGCTGTAATTTGCTCCTACGGGCAGCAGGTGGCAGTACCCATGTTTTAAAAGCTGTAGTTTTTTCCTACGGGCAGCAGGGGGCGGTACCCTCCGTTTTTAAAGTTGTAATTTGCTCCTACGGGCTGCATGTGGCGGTGCCTTCCGTTTTTAAAAGCTGTAATTTGCTCCTATGGGCAGCAGGTGGCGGTAGCCTCTGTTTTCAAAAGCTGTAATTTGATCCTACGGGCAGCAGGTGGCGGTACCGCCGTTTTTAAAAGCTGTAATTTGCTCCTGCGGGCAGCAGTTGACGGTGCCCTCTGTTTTTAATGCGCTCCTACAGGCAGCAGTTGGCGCTACCCTCCGTTTTTACAGCTGTAATTTGCAGCTACAGGCAGCAGGTGGCGGTACCCATGTTTTAAAATCTGTAATTTGCTTCTACGGGCAGCATGTGGCGGTACCCTCAGTTATTAAAGCTTTAATTTGCTTCTACGGGCAGCAGCTGGCGGTCCCCTCCATTTTTAAAAGATGTAATATTCTCCGGGCAGCAGTTGGCGGTGCCCTCCGTTTTGAAAAGCTGTAATTTGCTCCTATGGGCAGCAGTGGCGGTGCCCTCCATTTTTAAAACTGTAATTTGCTCCTGCGGGCAGCAGTGGCGGTGCTCTCCGTTTTTAAAAGCTGTAATTTGCTCATACGGGCAGCAGGTGGCAGTAACCTCCGTTTTTAAAGTTGTAATTTGCACCTACGGGAAGCAGGTGGCAGTACCCTCCATTTTCAAAGCTGTAATTTGCTCCTACGGGCAGCAGGTGGCGGTGCCCTCCGTTTTTAAAGCTGTAATTTGCTCTTACGGGCAGCAGGTGGCGATACTCATGTTTTAAAAGCTGTAAATTGCTCCCAATGGCAGCAGGTGGTGGTGCCCAGCATTTTAAAAAGCCTGTAATTTCCACTTACGGGCAGCAGGTGGCGGTGCCCTTCGTTTTTAAAAGCTGTAATTTGCTTCTATGGGCAGCAGGTGGCGGTGCCCTCCTTTTTTAAAAGCTGTAATTTGCCCCTACAGGCAGCAGGTGGCGGTACCCTCCGTTTTTAATGCGCTCCTACAGGCAGCAGGTGGCACTACCCTCCGTTTTTATAGGTGTAATTTGCTTCTACGGACAGCAGGTGGCGGTACCCTCCGTTTTTCAAGCTGTAATTTGCTCCTAGGGGCAGCAGGTGTCGGTACCCTCCATTTTTAAAAGCTGTAATTTGCTCCGGGCAGCAGTTGGCGGTGCCCTCCGTTTTAAAAAGCTGTAATTTGCTCCTATGGGCAGCAGGTGGCGGTGCCCCCCATTTTTAAAACTGTAATTTGCTCCAACGGGCAGCAGGTGGCGGTACCAATGTTTTAAATTCTGTAATTTGCTCCCACGGGCAGCAGTAGCAGTGCTCTCCATTTTTAAAAGCTGTAAATTGCTCCTACGGGCAGCAGGTGGCGGTGTCCCCCGTTTTAAAATGCCTGTAATTTGCACTTATGGGCAGCAGGTGGCGGCGCCCTTCGGTTTTAAATGCCTGTCATTTGCACTTATGGGCAGCAGGTGGTGGTGGCCTTCGTTTTTAAAAGCTGTAATTTGCTCCTACGGGCAGCAGTGGCGGTGCTCTCCGTTTTTAAAAGCTGTAAATTGCTACTACAGGCAGCAGGTGGCGACGCCCTCCGTTTTTAAAAGCTGTAATTTGCTCCTACAGGCAGCACCTAGCGGTACCCTCCGTTTTTAATGCGCTCCTACAGGCAGCAGGTGGTGCTACCCTCGGTTTTTAAAGCTGTAATTTGCTTCTACAGGCAGCAGGAGGCGGAACCATGTTTTAAAATCTGTAATTTGCTTCTACGGGCAGAAGGTGGCGGTACCCTCCATTTTTAAAGCTGTAATTTGCTCCTACCGGCAGCAGTAGGCGGTTCCCTCCATTTTTAAAAGCTGTAATTTGATCCTACGGGCAGCAGGTGGCGGTACCCATGTTTTAAAGGCTGTAATTTGCACTTACGGGCAGCAGTTGGCGGTGCCCTCCGTTTTTAAAGCTGTAATTTGCTCCTACGGGCAGCAGGTGTCGGTACCCTCCGTTTTTAAAAGCTGTAATTGGCTCCTACGGGCAGCAGGTGGCGGTGGCCTCAGTTTTTAAAAGATGTAATTTGCTCCTACGGGCAGCACCTGGCGGTACCCTCGGTTTTTAATGCACTCCTACAGGCAGCAGATGGCGGTACCCTCCATTTTTAAAAGCTGTAATTTGCTCATACGGGCAGCAGGTAGCGGTACACTCCATTTTTAAAAGCTGTAATTTGCACCTACGGGCAGCAGGTGGCAGCACCCTCCGCTTTTAAAGCTGTAATTTGCTCCTGCGGGCAGCAGGTGGCGGTACCCATGTTTTAAAAGCTGTAATTTGCTCCTACAGGCAGCAGGTGGCGTTACCCTCGTTTTTAAAAGCTGTAATTTGCTCCTACGGGAAGCATGTGGCGGTTCCCTCCATTTTTAAAGCTGTAATTTGCTCCTATGGGCAGCAGGTGGCGGTACCCTCCATTTTTAAAAGCTGTAATTTGCTCCGGGCAGCAGTTGGCGGTGCCCTCCATTTTTAAAAGCTGTAATTTGCTCCTATTAGCAGCAGGTGGCAGTGCCCTCCATTTTTAAAGCTGTAATTTGCTCCTACGGGAAGCAAGTGGCGGTACCCATGTTTTAAAAGCTGTAATTTGCTCCTACGGGCAGAAGATGGCGGTGCCCTCCGTTTTAAAAGCTGTAATTTGCTCCTGCGGGCAGCAGGTGGCGGTACCCATGTTTTAAAAGCTGTAATTTGCACTTACGGGCAGCAGGTGGCGGTACCCTCCGTTTTTAAAAGCTGTAATTTGCTCCTACGGGAAGCATGTGGCGGTTCCCTCCATTTTTAAAGCTGTAATTTGCTCCTATGGGCAGCAGGTGGCGGTACCCTCCATTTTTAAAAGCTGTAATTTGCTCCGGGCAGCAGTTGGCGGTGCCCTCCATTTTTAAAAGCTGTAATTTGCTCCTATTAGCAGCAGGTGGCGGTAACCTCCATTTTCAAAAGCTGTAATTTGCTCCGGGCAGCAGTTGGCGGTGCCCTCCGTTTTAAAAGCTGTAATTTGCACCTACGGGCAGCAGGTGGCAGTACCCTGCGTTTTTAAAAGTGTAATTTGCTCCTACGGGCAGCAGGTGGCGGTACCAATGTTTTAAAAGCTGTAATTTGCTCCTATGAGCAGCAGGTGGCGGTGCCCTCCATTTTTAAAGCTGTAATTTGCTCCTACGGGCAGCAGGTGGCCGTAACCATGTTTTAAAGGCTGTAATTTGCTCCTACGGGCAGCAGTGCCGGTGCACTCCGTTTTTAAAAGCTGTACATTGCTCCTACGGGCAGCAGGTGGCGGTACCGATGTTTTAAAAGCTGTACTTTGCTCCTACGGGCAGCAGGTGGCAGTACCCTCCTTTTTTAAAAGCTGTAATTTGCACTTACGGGCAGCAGTTGGCCGTGCCCTCCGTTTTTAAAGCTGTAATTTGCTCCTACGGGTAGCAGGTGGCAGTACCCTCCGTTTTTAAAGCTGTAAATTGCTCCTACGGGCAGCAGGTGGCGGTGCCCACCATTTTAAAAAGCCTGTAATTTGCACTAACGGGCAGCAGGTGGCGGTGCCCTCCGTTTTTAAAAGCCTGTAATTTCCACTTACGGGCAGCAGGTGACGGTGCCCTTCGTTTTTAAAAGCTGTAATTTGCTCCTACGGGCAGCAGGTGGCAGTGCCCTCCGTTTTTAAAAGCTGTAATTTGCTCCTACAGGCAGCAGCTGGCGGTACCCTCCATTTTTAATGCGCTCCTACAGGCAGCAGATGGCGCTACCCTCCGTTTTTAAAGCTGTAATTTGCTCCTACGGGCAGCAGGTGGCGGTACCCTCTGCTTTTAAAGCTGTGATTTGCTCCTACAGGCAGCAGGTGGCGGTACCCTCCATTTTTAAAGATGTAATTTGCTCCTACGGGCAGCAGTTGGCGGTGCCTTCCGCTTTAAAATCTGTAATTTGCACCTACGGGCAGCAGGTGGCGGGGCCCTCCGCTTTAAAATCTGTAATTTGCTCCTCCGGACAGCAGGTGCCGGAGCCCTCCGTTTGTAAATACTGTAAGTTGCTCCTATGGGCAGCAGGTGGCGGTGCCCTCTGTTTTAAAAAGCTGTAATTTGCACTCACGGGCAGCAGGTGGCGGTACCCTCCGGTTTTGAAAGCTGTAATTTGCTCCGGGCAGCAGTTGGCGGTGGCCTCCGTTTTAAAAGCTGTTATTTTCTCCTACGGGCCGCAGGTGGCGGTGCCCACCGTTTTCAAGGCTTGTAATTTGCTCATACAGGCAGCAGGTGGCGGTACCCTCCGTTTTTAAAGTTGTAATTTGTACCTACGGGCAGCAGGTGGCAGTACCCTCCACTTTTAAAGCTGTAATTTGCTCGTACGGGCAGCGGCGGGCGGTAACCTCCGTTTTTAGTGCGCTCCTACAGGCTGCAGGTGTCGGTGCCCTCCGTTTTTAAAAGCTGTAATTTGCTCCTACGGGCTGCAGGTGGCGGTGCCCTCCGTTTTTAAAAGCCTGTAATTTGCTCCTACAGGCTGCAGGTGGCGGTGCTCTCCATTTTTAAACGCTGTAATTTGCTCCTACGGGCAGCAGGTGGCGGTGCCCTCAGTTATTAAAGGCTGTAATTTGCTCCTACGGGCAGCAGGTGGCGGTGCTCTCCGTTTTTAAAAGCCTGTAATTTGCTCCTACAGGCTGCAGATGGCGGTGGCCTCCGTTTTTAAAAGCTGTAATTTGCTCCTACGAGCAGCAGGTGGCGGTACCCACCGTTTTTAAAGCTGTAATTTGCTCCTACGGGCAGCAGGTGGCGGTGTCCTCCGTCTTAAAATCTGTAATTTGCTCCTATGGCCAGCAGCTGGCCCTACCCTCCGTATTTAATGCGCTCCTACAGGCAGCAGGTGGCGGTACCCTCCGTTTTTAAAGATGTAATTTGCTCCTACGGGCAGCACGTGGCAGTACCCTCCGTTTTTAAAGTTGTAATTTGCACCTACGGGAAGCAGGTGGCAGTACCCTCCGTTTTTAAAGCTGTAATTTGCTCCTACGGGCAGCAGGTGTCGGTGCCCTCCGTTTTAAAAGCTGTAATTTGCTCCTACGGGCAGCAGGTGTCAGTACCCTCCGTTTTAAAATCTGTAATTTGCACCTACGGGCAGCAGGTGGCGGTGCCCTCTGTTTTTAAAGCTGTAATTTGCTCTTACGGGCAGCAGGTGGCGGTGCCCTCCATTTTCAAGGCCTGTAATTTGCTCTTAAAAGGCAGCAGGTGGCGGTACCCTCCATTTTTAAAAGCTGTAATTTGCTCCTACGGGCAGCAGGTGGCGGTACCCTCCGTTTTAAAATTTGTAATTTGCACTTACGGGCAGCAGGTGGCGGTGCCCTCCGATTTTAAAGCAGTAATTTGCTCATACGGGCAGCAGGTGGCGGTACCCTCCATTTTTAAAAGCTGTAATTTGCACCTACGGGGAGCAGGTGGCGGTACCCTCCGCTTTTAAAGCTGTAATTTGCTCCTGCGGGCAGCAGGTGGCGGTACCCATGTTTTAAAAGCTGTAATTTGCTCCTACAGGCAGCAGGTGGCGTTACCCTCCGTTTTTAAAAGCTGTAATTTGCTCCTACGGGCAGCATGTGGCGGTTCCCTCCATTTTTAAAGCTGTAATTTGCTCCTATGGGCAGCAGGTGGCGGTACCCTCCATTTTTAAAAGCTGTAATTTGCTCCGGGCAGCAGTTGGCGGTGCCCTCCATTTTAAAAGCTGTAATTTACTCCTACAGGCAGCAGCTGGCGGTACCCTCTGTTTTTAATGCGCTCCTACAGGCAGCAGCTGGCGGTACCCTCTGTTTTTTTATGCGCTCCTACAGGCAGCAGGTGGCGGTACCATCCATTTTAAAAGCTGTAATTTGCACCTACGGGCAGCAGGTGGCGGTGGCCTCAGTTTTTAAAAGATGTAATTTGCTCCTACAGGCAGCAGGTGGCGGTACCCTCCATTTTTAAAATCTGTAATTTGCACCTACGGGCAGCAGGTGGCGGTGGCCTCAGTTTTTAAAAGATGTAATTTGCTCCTACGGGCAGCAGGTGGCGGTACCCTCCGTTTTTAATGCGCTCCTACAGGCAGCAGGTGGCGGTACCCTCCGTTTTTAAAGCTGTAATTTGCTCATACAGGCAGCAGGTGGCGGTACCCTCCGTTTTTTAAGCTGTAATTTGCTCCTACGGGCAGCAGCTGGCGGTACCCTCGGTTTTTAATGCACTCCTACAGGCAGCAGATGGCGGTACCCTCCGTTTTTGAAAGCTGTAATTTGCTCCTACGCGCAGCAGTGGCGGTGCTCTCCGTTTTTAAAAGCCTGTAATTTGCTCCTACAGGCAGCAGGTGGAAACACCCTCCGTTTTTGAAAGGTGTAATTTGCTCCTACGGGCAGCAGGTGGCGGTGTGCCCCGTTTTAAAAAGCCTGTAATTTGCACTTAAGGGCAGCAGGTGGCAGTGCCCTCCGTTTTTAAAAGCCTGTAATTTGCACTTACGGGCAGCAGATGGCGGCGCCCTCAGTTTTGAAAGCTGTACTTTGCTCCTACGGGCAGCAGGTGACAGTGCTCATGGTTTTAAAAAGCCTGTAATTTGCTCCGAAAGGCTGCAGGTGCTGGTGCCCTCCATTTTTAAAAGCTGTAAGTTGCTCCTACGGACAGCAGGTGGCGGTGCCCTCCGTTTTAAAAGTGTTATTTGATCCTACTGGCAGCAGGTGGCGGTACCATCCGTTTTTAAAGCTGTAATTTGCTCCTACAGGCAGCAGGTGGCGGTGCCCTCCGTTTTAAAATCTGTAATTTGCACCTACGGGCAGCAGTTGGCGGTACCCTCCGTTTTTAAAGCTGTAATTTGCTCATACAGGCAGCAGTTGGCGGTACCCTCCGTTTTTAAAGTTGTAATTTGCACCTACAGGCATCAGGTGGCAGTACCCTCCATTTTTACAAGCCTGTAATTTGCTCCTACAGGCTGCCGGCGGCGGTGCCCTCCGTTTATAAAAGCTGTAATTTGCTCCTACGGGCAGCAGTTGGCGGTGCCCTCCTTTTTAAAAGCTGTTTTTGCACCTACGGGCAGCAGGTGGCGGTGCCCTTCGCTTTTAAAGCTGTAATTTGCTCCTACGGGCAGCAGGTGGCGGTGCCCTCCATTTTAAACTCTGTAATTTGCTCCTACAGCCAGCAGCTGGCCCTACCCTCCGTTTTTAATGCGCTCCTACAGGCAGCAGGTGGCGGTACCCTCCGCTTTAAAAGCTGTCATTTGCTCCTACGGGTAGCAGGTGGCGGTACCCATGTTTTAATAGCTGTAATTTGCTCCTATGGGCAGCAGGTGGCGGTACGTTCCATTTTTAAAATCTGTAATTTGCACTTACGGGCAGCAGGTGGCGGTAACCTCCGTTTTTAAAAGCTGTAAATTGCTCCGGGCAGCAGTTGGCGGCGCCCTCCGTTTTTAAAGCTGTAATTTGCTCCTATAGGTAGCAGGTGTCAGTACCCTCCGTTTTTAAAAGCTGTAATTGGCTCCTACGGGCAGCAGGTGGCGGTGGCCTCAGTTTTTAAAAGATGTAATTTGCTCCTACGGGCTGCAGGTGGCGGTGCCCTCCGTTTTTAAAAGCCTGTAATTTGCTCCTACAGGCTGCAGGTGGCGGTGCTCTCCATTTTTAAACGCTGTAATTTGCTCCTACGGGCAGCAGGTGGCGGTGCCCTCAGTTATTAAAGGCTGTAATTTGCTCCTACGGGCAGCAGGTGGCGGTGCTCTCCGTTTTTAAAAGCCTGTAATTTGCTCCTACAGGCTGCAGGTGGCGGTGGCCTCCGTTTTTAAAAGCTGTAATTTGCTCCTACGAGCAGCAGGTGGCGGTACCCACCGTTTTTAAAGCTGTAATTTGCTCCTACGGGCAGCAGGTGGCGGTGTCCTCCGTCTTAAAATCTGTAATTTGCTCCTATGGCCAGCAGCTGGCCCTACCCTCCGTATTTAATGCGCTCCTACAGGCAGCAGGTGGCGGTACCCTCCGTTTTTAAAGCTGTAATTTGCTCCTACGGGCAGCACGTGGCAGTACCCTCCGTTTTTAAAGTTGTAATTTGCACCTACGGGAAGCAGGTGGCAGTACCCTCCGTTTTTAAAGCTGTAATTTGCTCCTACGGGCAGCAGGTGTCGGTGCCCTCCGTTTTAAAAGCTGTAATTTGCTCCTACGGGCAGCAGGTGGCAGTACCCTCCGTTTTAAAATCTGTAATTTGCACCTACGGGCAGCAGGTGGCGGTGCCCTCTGTTTTTAAAGCTGTAATTTGCTCTTACGGGCAGCAGGTGGCGGTGCCCTCCATTTTCAAGGCCTGTAATTTGCTCTTAAAAGGCAGCAGGTGGCGGTACCCTCCATTTTTAAAAGCTGTAATTTGCTCCTACGGGCAGCAGGTGGCGGTACCCTCCGTTTTAAAATCTGTAATTTGCACTTACGGGCAGCAGGTGGCGGTGCCCTCCGATTTTAAAGCTGTAATTTGCTCATACGGGCAGCAGGTGGCGGTACCCTCCATTTTTAAAAGCTGTAATTTGCACCTACGGGGAGCAGGTGGCGGTACCCTCCGCTTTTAAAGCTGTAATTTGCTCCTGCGGGCAGCAGGTGGCGGTACCCATGTTTTAAAAGCTGTAATTTGCTCCTACAGCCAGCAGGTGGCGTTACCCTCCGTTTTTAAAAGCTGTAATTTGCTCCTACGGGCAGCATGTGGCGGTACCCTCCATTTTTAAAAGCTGTAATTTGCTCCTACGGGCAGCAGGTGGCGGTGCCCTCCGTTTTTAAAAGCTGTAATTTGCTCCTACAGGTAGCAGGTGGCGGTGCTCTCCATTTGTAAAAGCCTGTAATTTGCTCCTACAGGCTGCTGGTTGCGGTGCCCTCCAGTTTTAAAAGCTGTAATTTGCTCCTACGAGCAGCAGCTGGCGGTTACCTCCGTTTTTAAAAGCTGTAATTTGCACTTACGGGAGGCAGATGGCGGCGCCCTCAGTTTTTAAAGCTGTACTTTGCTCCTACGGGCAGCAGGTGTCAGTACCCTCCGTTTTTAAAAGCTGTAATTGGCTCCTACAGGCTGCAGGTGGCGGTGCTATCCGATTTTAAAAGCTGTAATTTGCTCCTACGGTCAGCAGGTGGCGGTGCCCTCCATTTTTAAAAGCTGTAATTTGCTCCTACGGGCAGCAGGTGGCGGTACCCTCCGTTTTAAAAGCTGTAATTTGCTCCTACGGGCAGCAGGTGGCCCTAACCTCCGTTTTTAATGCGCTCCTACAGGCAGCAGGTGGTGGTACCCTCCGTTTTTAAAGCTGTCATTTGCTCCTACGGGCAGCAGGTGGCGGTACCCATGCTTTAAAAGCTGTAATTTGCTCCTATTGGCAGCAGGTGGCGGTACCTTCCATTTTTAAAATCAGTAATTTGCACTTACGGGCAGCAGGTGGCAGGAACCTCCACTTTTAAAAGCTGTAATTTGCTCCGGCAGCAGTTGGCGGTGCCCTCCGTTTTTAAAAGCTGTAATTTTCTCCTACGGGCAGCAGGTGGCGGTGCCCACAATTTTCAAGAGCTGTAATTTGCTCATACAGGCAGCAGGTGGCGGTACCCTCCGTTTTTTAAGCTGTAATTTGCTCCTACGGGCAGCAGCTGGCGGTACCCTCCATTTTTAATGCGCCCCTACAGGCAGCAGGTGGTGGTACCCTCCGTTTTTAAAAGCTGTAATTTGCTCCTACGGGCTGCATGTGGCAGTGCACTCCGTTTTTAAAGCTGTGATTTGCTCCTACGGGCAGCAGGTGGCAGTACCCATGTTTTAAAAGCTGTAGTTTTTTCCTACGGGCAGCAGGGGGCGGTACCCTCCGTTTTTAAAGCTGTAATTTGCTCCTACGGGCAGCAGGTGGAGGTGCCCTCCGTATTTAAAGCTGTAATTTGCTCTTACGGGCAGCAGGTGGCGGTACCCATGTTTTGAAAGCTGTAATTTGCACTTACGGGCAGCAGGTGGCTGTACCCTCCGTTTTCAAAGCTGTAATTTGCTCCTACGGGCAGCAGGTGGCGGTACCCTCCGTTTATAAAAGCTGTAATTTTCTCCTACGGGCAGCATGTGTCGGTGCCCTCAATTTTCAAGAGCTGTAATTTGCTCATACAGGCAGCAGGTGGCGGTACCCTCCTTTTTTTAAGCTGTAATTTGCTCCTACGGGCAGCAGCTGGCGGCACCCTCCATTTTTAATGCGCCCCTACAGGCAACAGGTGGTGGTACCCTCCTTTTTTAAAAGCTGTAATTTGCTCCTACGGGCAGCAGGTGGCAGTGCACTCCGTTTTTAAAGCTGTAATTTGCTCCTCCGGGCAGCAGGTGGCCCTAACCTCCGTTTTTAATGCGCTCCTACAGGCAGCAGGTGGTGGTACCCTCCGTTTTTAAAGCTGTCATTTGCTCCTACGGGCAGCAGGTGGCGGTACCCATGCTTTAAAAGCTGTAATTTGCTCCTATTGGCAGCAGGTGGCGGTACCTTCCATTTTTAAAATCAGTAATTTGCACTTACGGGCAGCAGGTGGCAGGAACCTCCACTTTTAAAAGCTGTAATTTGCTCTGGCAGCAGTTGGCGGTGCCCTCCATTTTTAAAAGCTGTAATTTTCTCCTACGGGCAGCAGGTGGCGGTGCCCTCAATTTTCAAGAGCTGTAATTTGCTCATACAGGCAGCAGGTGGCGGTACCCTCCGGTTTTTAAGCTGTAATTTGCTCCTACGGGCAGCAGCTGGCGGTACCCTCCATTTTTAATGCGCCCCTACAGGCAGCAGGTGGTGGTACCCTCCGTTTTTAAAAGCTGTAATTTGCTCCTACGGGCTGCATGTGGCAGCGCACTCCGTTTTTAAAGCTGTAATTTGCTCCTACGGGCAGCAGGTGGCAGTACCCATGTTTTAAAAGCTGTAGTTTTTTCCTACGGGCAGCAGGGGGCGGTACCCTCCGTTTTTAAAGTTGTAATTTGCACCTACGGGCAGCAGGTGGCAGTACCCTCCGTTTTTAAAGTTGTAATTTGCACCTACGGGCAGCAGGTGGCAGTACCCTCCGTTTTTAAAGCTGTAATTTGCTCCTACGGGCAGCAGGTGGAGGTGCCCTCCGTATTTAAAGCTGTAATTTGCACTTACGGGCAGCAGGTGGCTGTACCCTCCGTTTTAAAAGCTGTAATTTGCTCCTGCCGGCAGCAGGTGGCGGTACCCTCCATTTTTAAAAGCTGTAATTTGCTCCTACGGGCTGCATGTGGCGGTGCCTTCCTTTCTTAAAAGCTGTAATTTGCTCCTATGGGCAGCAGGTGGCGGTAGCCTCTGTTTTCAAAAGCTGTAATTTGATCCTACGGGCAGCAGGTGGCGGTACCGCCGTTTTTAAAAGCTGTAATTTGCTCCTGCGGGCAGCAGTTGACGGTGCCCTCTGTTTTTAATGCGCTCCTACAGGCAGCAGTTGGCGCTACCCTCCGTTTTTACAGCTGTAATTTGCAGCTACAGGCAGCAGGTGGCGGTACCCATGTTTTAAAATCTGTAATTTGCTTCTACGCTCAGCAGGTGGCGGTACCCTCAGTTATTAAAGCTTTAATTTGCTTCTACGGGCAGCAGCTGGCGGTACCCTCCATTTTTAAAAGATGTAATATTCTCCGGGCAGCAGTTGGCGGTGCCCTCCGTTTTGAAAAGCTGTAATTTGCTCCTATGGGCAGCAGTGGCGGTGCCCTCCATTTTTAAAACTGTAATTTGCTCCTACGGGCAGCAGGTGGCGGTGCCCTCCGTTTTTAAAGCTGTAATTTGCTCTTACGGGCAGCAGGTGGCGATACTCATGTTTTAAAAGCTGTAAATTGCTCCCAATGGCAGCAGGTGGTGGTGCCCACCATTTTAAAAAGCCTGTAATTTCCACTTACGGGCAGCAGGTGGCGGTGCCCTTCGTTTTTAAAAGCTGTAATTTGCTTCTATGGGCAGCAGGTGGCGGTGCCCTCCTTTTTTAAAAGCTGTAATTTGCCCCTACAGGCAGCAGGTGGTGGTACCCTCCGTTTTTAAAAGCTGTAATTTGCTCCTACGGGCTGCATGTGGCAGTGCACTCCGTTTTTAAAGCTGTAATTTGCTCCTACGGGCAGCAGGTGGCAGTACCCATGTTTTAAAAGCTGTAGTTTTTTCCTACGGGCAGCAGGGGGCGGTACCCTCCGTTTTTAAAGTTGTAATTTGCTCCTACGGGCTGCATGTGGCGGTGCCTTCCGTTTTTAAAAGCTGTAATTTGCTCCTATGGGCAGCAGGTGGCGGTAGCCTCTGTTTTCAAAAGCTGTAATTTGATCCTACGGGCAGCAGGTGGCGGTACCGCCGTTTTTAAAAGCTGTAATTTGCTCCTGCGGGCAGCAGTTGACGGTGCCCTCTGTTTTTAATGCGCTCCTACAGGCAGCAGTTGGCGCTACCCTCCGTTTTTACAGCTGTAATTTGCAGCTACAGGCAGCAGGTGGCGGTACCCATGTTTTAAAATCTGTAATTTGCTTCTACGGGCAGCAGGTGGCGGTACCCTCAGTTATTAAAGCTTTAATTTGCTTCTACGGGCAGCAGGTGGCGGTACCCTCCGTTTTAAAATCTGTAATTTGCACTTACGGGCAGCAGGTGGCGGTGCCCTCCGATTTTAAAGCTGTAATTTGCTCATACGGGCAGCAGGTGGCGGTACCCTCCATTTTTAAAAGCTGTAATTTGCACCGACGGGGAGCAGGTGGCGGTACCCTCCGCTTTTAAAGCTGTAATTTGCTCCTGCGGGCAGCAGGTGGCGGTCCCCATGTTTTAAAAGCTGTAATTTGCTCCTACAGGCAGCAGGTGGCGTTACCCTCCGTTTTTAAAAGCTGTAATTTGCTCCTACGGGCAGCATGTGGCGGTTCCCTCCATTTTTAAAGCTGTAATTTGCTCCTATGGGCAGCAGGTGGCGGTACCCTCCATTTTTAAAAGCTGTAATTTGCTTCTACGGGCAGCAGGTGGCGGTGCCCTCCGTTTTTAAAAGCTGTAATTTGCTCCTACAGGTAGCAGGTGGCGGTGCTCTCCATTTGTAAAAGCCTGTAATTTGCTCCTACAGGCTGCTGGTTGCGGTGCCCTCCAGTTTTAAAAGCTGTAATTTGCTCCTACGGGCAGCAGCTGGCGGTTACCTCCGTTTTTAAAAGCTGTAATTTGCACTTACGGGAGGCAGATGGCGGCGCCCTCAGTTTTTAAAGCTGTACTTTGCTCCTACGGGCAGCAGGTGTCAGTACCCTCCGTTTTTAAAAGCTGTAATTGGCTCCTACAGGCTGCAGGTGGCGGTGCTATCCGATTTTAAAAGCTGTAATTTGCTCCTACGGTCAGCAGGTGGCGGTGCCCTCCATTTTTAAAAGCTGTAATTTGCTCCTACGGGCAGCAGGTGGCGGTACCCTCCGTTTTAAAAGCTGTAATTTGCTCCTACGGGCAGCAGGTGGCCCTAACCTCCGTTTTTAATGCGCTCCTACAGGCAGCAGGTGGTGGTACCCTCCGTTTTTAAAGCTGTCATTTGCTCCTACGGGCAGCAGGTGGCGGTACCCATGCTTTAAAAGCTGTAATTTGCTCCTATTGGCAGCAGGTGGCGGTACCTTCCATTTTTAAAATCAGTAATTTGCACTTACGGGCAGCAGGTGGCAGGAACCTCCACTTTTAAAAGCTGTAATTTGCTCCGGCAGCAGTTGGCGGTGCCCTCCGTTTTTAAAAGCTGTAATTTTCTCCTACGGGCAGCAGGTGGCGGTGCCCACAATTTTCAAGAGCTGTAATTTGCTCATACAGGCAGCAGGTGGCGGTACCCTCCGTTTTTTAAGCTGTAATTTGCTCCTACGGGCAGCAGCTGGCGGTACCCTCCATTTTTAATGCGCCCCTACAGGCAGCAGGTGGTGGTACCCTCCGTTTTTAAAAGCTGTAATTTGCTCCTACGGGCTGCATGTGGCAGTGCACTCCGTTTTTAAAGCTGTGATTTGCTCCTACGGGCAGCAGGTGGCAGTACCCATGTTTTAAAAGCTGTAGTTTTTTCCTACGGGCAGCAGGGGGCGGTACCCTCCGTTTTTAAAAGCTGTAATTTGCACCTACGGGCAGCAGGTGGCAGTACCCTCCGTTTTTAAAGCTGTAATTTGCTCCTACGGGCAGCAGGTGGAGGTGCCCTCCGTATTTAAAGCTGTAATTTGCTCTTACGGGCAGCAGGTGGCGGTACCCATGTTTTGAAAGCTGTAATTTGCACTTACGGGCAGCAGGTGGCTGTACCCTCCGTTTTCAAAGCTGTAATTTGCTCCTACGGGCAGCAGGTGGCGGTACCCTCCGTTTATAAAAGCTGTAATTTTCTCCTACGGGCAGCATGTGTCGGTGCCCTCAATTTTCAAGAGCTGTAATTTGCTCATACAGGCAGCAGGTGGCGGTACCCTCCTTTTTTTAAGCTGTAATTTGCTCCTACGGGCAGCAGCTGGCGGCACCCTCCATTTTTAATGCGCCCCTACAGGCAACAGGTGGTGGTACCCTCCTTTTTTAAAAGCTGTAATTTGCTCCTACGGGCAGCAGGTGGCAGTGCACTCCGTTTTTAAAGCTGTAATTTGCTCCTCCGGGCAGCAGGTGGCCCTAACCTCCGTTTTTAATGCGCTCCTACAGGCAGCAGGTGGTGGTACCCTCCGTTTTTAAAGCTGTCATTTGCTCCTACGGGCAGCAGGTGGCGGTACCCATGCTTTAAAAGCTGTAATTTGCTCCTATTGGCAGCAGGTGGCGGTACCTTCCATTTTTAAAATCAGTAATTTGCACTTACGGGCAGCAGGTGGCAGGAACCTCCACTTTTAAAAGCTGTAATTTGCTCTGGCAGCAGTTGGCGGTGCCCTCCATTTTTAAAAGCTGTAATTGGCTCCTACAGGCTGCAGGTGGCGGTGCTATCCGATTTTAAAAGCTGTAATTTGCTCCTACGGTCAGCAGGTGGCGGTGCCCTCCATTTTTAAAAGCTGTAATTTGCTCCTACGGGCAGCAGGTGGCGGTACCCTCCGTTTTAAAAGCTGTAATTTGCTCCTACGGGCAGCAGGTGGCCCTAACCTCCGTTTTTAATGCGCTCCTACAGGCAGCAGGTGGTGGTACCCTCCGTTTTTAAAGCTGTCATTTGCTCCTACGGGCAGCAGGTGGCGGTACCCATGCTTTAAAAGCTGTAATTTGCTCCTATTGGCAGCAGGTGGCGGTACCTTCCATTTTTAAAATCAGTAATTTGCACTTACGGGCAGCAGGTGGCAGGAACCTCCACTTTTAAAAGCTGTAATTTGCTCCGGCAGCAGTTGGCGGTGCCCTCCGTTTTTAAAAGCTGTAATTTTCTCCTACGGGCAGCAGGTGGCGGTGCCCACAATTTTCAAGAGCTGTAATTTGCTCATACAGGCAGCAGGTGGCGGTACCCTCCGTTTTTTAAGCTGTAATTTGCTCCTACGGGCAGCAGCTGGCGGTACCCTCCATTTTTAATGCGCCCCTACAGGCAGCAGGTGGTGGTACCCTCCGTTTTTAAAAGCTGTAATTTGCTCCTACGGGCTGCATGTGGCAGTGCACTCCGTTTTTAAAGCTGTGATTTGCTCCTACGGGCAGCAGGTGGCAGTACCCATGTTTTAAAAGCTGTAGTTTTTTCCTACGGGCAGCAGGGGGCGGTACCCTCCGTTTTTAAAGCTGTAATTTGCTCCTACGGGCAGCAGGTGGAGGTGCCCTCCGTATTTAAAGCTGTAATTTGCTCTTACGGGCAGCAGGTGGCGGTACCCATGTTTTGAAAGCTGTAATTTGCACTTACGGGCAGCAGGTGGCTGTACCCTCCGTTTTCAAAGCTGTAATTTGCTCCTACGGGCAGCAGGTGGCGGTACCCTCCGTTTATAAAAGCTGTAATTTTCTCCTACGGGCAGCATGTGTCGGTGCCCTCAATTTTCAAGAGCTGTAATTTGCTCATACAGGCAGCAGGTGGCGGTACCCTCCTTTTTTTAAGCTGTAATTTGCTCCTACGGGCAGCAGCTGGCGGCACCCTCCATTTTTAATGCGCCCCTACAGGCAACAGGTGGTGGTACCCTCCTTTTTTAAAAGCTGTAATTTGCTCCTACGGGCAGCAGGTGGCAGTGCACTCCGTTTTTAAAGCTGTAATTTGCTCCTCCGGGCAGCAGGTGGCCCTAACCTCCGTTTTTAATGCGCTCCTACAGGCAGCAGGTGGTGGTACCCTCCGTTTTTAAAGCTGTCATTTGCTCCTACGGGCAGCAGGTGGCGGTACCCATGCTTTAAAAGCTGTAATTTGCTCCTATTGGCAGCAGGTGGCGGTACCTTCCATTTTTAAAATCAGTAATTTGCACTTACGGGCAGCAGGTGGCAGGAACCTCCACTTTTAAAAGCTGTAATTTGCTCTGGCAGCAGTTGGCGGTGCCCTCCATTTTTAAAAGCTGTAATTTTCTCCTACGGGCAGCAGGTGGCGGTGCCCTCAATTTTCAAGAGCTGTAATTTGCTCATACAGGCAGCAGGTGGCGGTACCCTCCGGTTTTTAAGCTGTAATTTGCTCCTACGGGCAGCAGCTGGCGGTACCCTCCATTTTTAATGCGCCCCTACAGGCAGCAGGTGGTGGTACCCTCCGTTTTTAAAAGCTGTAATTTGCTCCTACGGGCTGCATGTGGCAGCGCACTCCGTTTTTAAAGCTGTAATTTGCTCCTACGGGCAGCAGGTGGCAGTACCCATGTTTTAAAAGCTGTAGTTTTTTCCTACGGGCAGCAGGGGGCGGTACCCTCCGTTTTTAAAGTTGTAATTTGCACCTACGGGCAGCAGGTGGCAGTACCCTCCGTTTTTAAAGTTGTAATTTGCACCTACGGGCAGCAGGTGGCAGTACCCTCCGTTTTTAAAGCTGTAATTTGCTCCTACGGGCAGCAGGTGGAGGTGCCCTCCGTATTTAAAGCTGTAATTTGCACTTACGGGCAGCAGGTGGCTGTACCCTCCGTTTTAAAAGCTGTAATTTGCTCCTGCCGGCAGCAGGTGGCGGTACCCTCCATTTTTAAAAGCTGTAATTTGCTCCTACGGGCTGCATGTGGCGGTGCCTTCCTTTCTTAAAAGCTGTAATTTGCTCCTATGGGCAGCAGGTGGCGGTAGCCTCTGTTTTCAAAAGCTGTAATTTGATCCTACGGGCAGCAGGTGGCGGTACCGCCGTTTTTAAAAGCTGTAATTTGCTCCTGCGGGCAGCAGTTGACGGTGCCCTCTGTTTTTAATGCGCTCCTACAGGCAGCAGTTGGCGCTACCCTCCGTTTTTACAGCTGTAATTTGCAGCTACAGGCAGCAGGTGGCGGTACCCATGTTTTAAAATCTGTAATTTGCTTCTACGCTCAGCAGGTGGCGGTACCCTCAGTTATTAAAGCTTTAATTTGCTTCTACGGGCAGCAGCTGGCGGTACCCTCCATTTTTAAAAGATGTAATATTCTCCGGGCAGCAGTTGGCGGTGCCCTCCGTTTTGAAAAGCTGTAATTTGCTCCTATGGGCAGCAGTGGCGGTGCCCTCCATTTTTAAAACTGTAATTTGCTCCTACGGGCAGCAGGTGGCGGTGCCCTCCGTTTTTAAAGCTGTAATTTGCTCTTACGGGCAGCAGGTGGCGATACTCATGTTTTAAAAGCTGTAAATTGCTCCCAATGGCAGCAGGTGGTGGTGCCCACCATTTTAAAAAGCCTGTAATTTCCACTTACGGGCAGCAGGTGGCGGTGCCCTTCGTTTTTAAAAGCTGTAATTTGCTTCTATGGGCAGCAGGTGGCGGTGCCCTCCTTTTTTAAAAGCTGTAATTTGCCCCTACAGGCAGCAGGTGGTGGTACCCTCCGTTTTTAAAAGCTGTAATTTGCTCCTACGGGCTGCATGTGGCAGTGCACTCCGTTTTTAAAGCTGTAATTTGCTCCTACGGGCAGCAGGTGGCAGTACCCATGTTTTAAAAGCTGTAGTTTTTTCCTACGGGCAGCAGGGGGCGGTACCCTCCGTTTTTAAAGTTGTAATTTGCTCCTACGGGCTGCATGTGGCGGTGCCTTCCGTTTTTAAAAGCTGTAATTTGCTCCTATGGGCAGCAGGTGGCGGTAGCCTCTGTTTTCAAAAGCTGTAATTTGATCCTACGGGCAGCAGGTGGCGGTACCGCCGTTTTTAAAAGCTGTAATTTGCTCCTGCGGGCAGCAGTTGACGGTGCCCTCTGTTTTTAATGCGCTCCTACAGGCAGCAGTTGGCGCTACCCTCCGTTTTTACAGCTGTAATTTGCAGCTACAGGCAGCAGGTGGCGGTACCCATGTTTTAAAATCTGTAATTTGCTTCTACGGGCAGCAGGTGGCGGTACCCTCAGTTATTAAAGCTTTAATTTGCTTCTACGGGCAGCAGGTGGCGGTACCCTCCGTTTTAAAATCTGTAATTTGCACTTACGGGCAGCAGGTGGCGGTGCCCTCCGATTTTAAAGCTGTAATTTGCTCATACGGGCAGCAGGTGGCGGTACCCTCCATTTTTAAAAGCTGTAATTTGCACCGACGGGGAGCAGGTGGCGGTACCCTCCGCTTTTAAAGCTGTAATTTGCTCCTGCGGGCAGCAGGTGGCGGTCCCCATGTTTTAAAAGCTGTAATTTGCTCCTACAGGCAGCAGGTGGCGTTACCCTCCGTTTTTAAAAGCTGTAATTTGCTCCTACGGGCAGCATGTGGCGGTTCCCTCCATTTTTAAAGCTGTAATTTGCTCCTATGGGCAGCAGGTGGCGGTACCCTCCATTTTTAAAAGCTGTAATTTGCTTCTACGGGCAGCAGGTGGCGGTGCCCTCCGTTTTTAAAAGCTGTAATTTGCTCCTACAGGTAGCAGGTGGCGGTGCTCTCCATTTGTAAAAGCCTGTAATTTGCTCCTACAGGCTGCTGGTTGCGGTGCCCTCCAGTTTTAAAAGCTGTAATTTGCTCCTACGGGCAGCAGCTGGCGGTTACCTCCGTTTTTAAAAGCTGTAATTTGCACTTACGGGAGGCAGATGGCGGCGCCCTCAGTTTTTAAAGCTGTACTTTGCTCCTACGGGCAGCAGGTGTCAGTACCCTCCGTTTTTAAAAGCTGTAATTGGCTCCTACAGGCTGCAGGTGGCGGTGCTATCCGATTTTAAAAGCTGTAATTTGCTCCTACGGTCAGCAGGTGGCGGTGCCCTCCATTTTTAAAAGCTGTAATTTGCTCCTACGGGCAGCAGGTGGCGGTACCCTCCGTTTTAAAAGCTGTAATTTGCTCCTACGGGCAGCAGGTGGCCCTAACCTCCGTTTTTAATGCGCTCCTACAGGCAGCAGGTGGTGGTACCCTCCGTTTTTAAAGCTGTCATTTGCTCCTACGGGCAGCAGGTGGCGGTACCCATGCTTTAAAAGCTGTAATTTGCTCCTATTGGCAGCAGGTGGCGGTACCTTCCATTTTTAAAATCAGTAATTTGCACTTACGGGCAGCAGGTGGCAGGAACCTCCACTTTTAAAAGCTGTAATTTGCTCCGGCAGCAGTTGGCGGTGCCCTCCGTTTTTAAAAGCTGTAATTTTCTCCTACGGGCAGCAGGTGGCGGTGCCCACAATTTTCAAGAGCTGTAATTTGCTCATACAGGCAGCAGGTGGCGGTACCCTCCGTTTTTTAAGCTGTAATTTGCTCCTACGGGCAGCAGCTGGCGGTACCCTCCATTTTTAATGCGCCCCTACAGGCAGCAGGTGGTGGTACCCTCCGTTTTTAAAAGCTGTAATTTGCTCCTACGGGCTGCATGTGGCAGTGCACTCCGTTTTTAAAGCTGTGATTTGCTCCTACGGGCAGCAGGTGGCAGTACCCATGTTTTAAAAGCTGTAGTTTTTTCCTACGGGCAGCAGGGGGCGGTACCCTCCGTTTTTAAAAGCTGTAATTTGCACCTACGGGCAGCAGGTGGCAGTACCCTCCGTTTTTAAAGCTGTAATTTGCTCCTACGGGCAGCAGGTGGAGGTGCCCTCCGTATTTAAAGCTGTAATTTGCTCTTACGGGCAGCAGGTGGCGGTACCCATGTTTTGAAAGCTGTAATTTGCACTTACGGGCAGCAGGTGGCTGTACCCTCCGTTTTCAAAGCTGTAATTTGCTCCTACGGGCAGCAGGTGGCGGTACCCTCCGTTTATAAAAGCTGTAATTTTCTCCTACGGGCAGCATGTGTCGGTGCCCTCAATTTTCAAGAGCTGTAATTTGCTCATACAGGCAGCAGGTGGCGGTACCCTCCTTTTTTTAAGCTGTAATTTGCTCCTACGGGCAGCAGCTGGCGGCACCCTCCATTTTTAATGCGCCCCTACAGGCAACAGGTGGTGGTACCCTCCTTTTTTAAAAGCTGTAATTTGCTCCTACGGGCAGCAGGTGGCAGTGCACTCCGTTTTTAAAGCTGTAATTTGCTCCTCCGGGCAGCAGGTGGCCCTAACCTCCGTTTTTAATGCGCTCCTACAGGCAGCAGGTGGTGGTACCCTCCGTTTTTAAAGCTGTCATTTGCTCCTACGGGCAGCAGGTGGCGGTACCCATGCTTTAAAAGCTGTAATTTGCTCCTATTGGCAGCAGGTGGCGGTACCTTCCATTTTTAAAATCAGTAATTTGCACTTACGGGCAGCAGGTGGCAGGAACCTCCACTTTTAAAAGCTGTAATTTGCTCTGGCAGCAGTTGGCGGTGCCCTCCATTTTTAAAAGCTGTAATTTTCTCCTACGGGCAGCAGGTGGCGGTGCCCTCAATTTTCAAGAGCTGTAATTTGCTCATACAGGCAGCAGGTGGCGGTACCCTCCGGTTTTTAAGCTGTAATTTGCTCCTACGGGCAGCAGCTGGCGGTACCCTCCATTTTTAATGCGCCCCTACAGGCAGCAGGTGGTGGTACCCTCCGTTTTTAAAAGCTGTAATTTGCTCCTACGGGCTGCATGTGGCAGCGCACTCCGTTTTTAAAGCTGTAATTTGCTCCTACGGGCAGCAGGTGGCAGTACCCATGTTTTAAAAGCTGTAGTTTTTTCCTACGGGCAGCAGGGGGCGGTACCCTCCGTTTTTAAAGTTGTAATTTGCACCTACGGGCAGCAGGTGGTAGTACCCTCCGTTTTTAAAGTTGTAATTTGCACCTACGGGCAGCAGGTGGCAGTACCCTCCGTTTTTAAAGCTGTAATTTGCTCCTACGGGCAGCAGGTGGAGGTGCCCTCCGTATTTAAAGCTGTAATTTGCACTTACGGGCAGCAGGTGGCTGTACCCTCCGTTTTAAAAGCTGTAATTTGCTCCTGCCGGCAGCAGGTGGCGGTACCCTCCATTTTTAAAAGCTGTAATTTGCTCCTACGGGCTGCATGTGGCGGTGCCTTCCTTTCTTAAAAGCTGTAATTTGCTCCTATGGGCAGCAGGTGGCGGTAGCCTCTGTTTTCAAAAGCTGTAATTTGATCCTACGGGCAGCAGGTGGCGGTACCGCCGTTTTTAAAAGCTGTAATTTGCTCCTGCGGGCAGCAGTTGACGGTGCCCTCTGTTTTTAATGCGCTCCTACAGGCAGCAGTTGGCGCTACCCTCCGTTTTTACAGCTGTAATTTGCAGCTACAGGCAGCAGGTGGCGGTACCCATGTTTTAAAATCTGTAATTTGCTTCTACGGGCAGCAGGTGGCGGTACCCTCAGTTATTAAAGCTTTAATTTGCTTCTACGGGCAGCAGCTGGCGGTACCCTCCATTTTTAAAAGATGTAATATTCTCCGGGCAGCAGTTGGCGGTGCCCTCCGTTTTGAAAAGCTGTAATTTGCTCCTATGGGCAGCAGTGGCGGTGCCCTCCATTTTTAAAACTGTAATTTGCTCCTACGGGCAGCAGGTGGCGGTGCCCTCCGTTTTTAAAGCTGTAATTTGCTCTTACGGGCAGCAGGTGGCGATACTCATGTTTTAAAAGCTGTAAATTGCTCCCAATGGCAGCAGGTGGTGGTGCCCACCATTTTAAAAAGCCTGTAATTTCCACTTACGGGCAGCAGGTGGCGGTGCCCTTCGTTTTTAAAAGATGTAATTTGCTTCTATGGGCAGCAGGTGGCGGTGCCCTCCTTTTTTAAAAGCAGTAATTTGCCCCTACAGGCAGCAGGTGGTGGTACCCTCCGTTTTTAAAAGCTGTAATTTGCTCCTACGGGCTGCATGTGGCAGTGCACTCCGTTTTTAAAGCTGTAATTTGCTCCTACGGGCAGCAGGTGGCAGTACCCATGTTTTAAAAGCTGTAGTTTTTTCCTACGGGCAGCAGGGGGCGGTACCCTCCGTTTTTAAAGTTGTAATTTGCTCCTACGGGCTGCATGTGGCGGTGCCTTCCGTTTTTAAAAGCTGTAATTTGCTCCTATGGGCAGCAGGTGGCGGTAGCCTCTGTTTTCAAAAGCTGTAATTTGATCCTACGGGCAGCAGGTGGCGGTACCGCCGTTTTTAAAAGCTGTAATTTGCTCCTGCGGGCAGCAGTTGACGGTGCCCTCTGTTTTTAATGCGCTCCTACAGGCAGCAGTTGGCGCTACCCTCCGTTTTTACAGCTGTAATTTGCAGCTACAGGCAGCAGGTGGCGGTACCCATGTTTTAAAATCTGTAATTTGCATCTACGGGCAGCAGTTGGCGGTACCCTCCGTTTTTAAAGCTGTAATTTGCTCATACAGGCAGCAGTTGGCGGTACCCTCCGTTTTTAAAGTTGTAATTTGCACCTACAGGCATCAGGTGGCAGTACCCTCCATTTTTACAAGCCTGTAATTTGCTCCTACAGGCTGCCGGCGGCGGTGCCCTCCGTTTATAAAAGCTGTAATTTGCTCCTACGGGCAGAAGTTGGCGGTGCCCTCCTTTTTAAAAGCTGTTTTTGCACCTACGGGCAGCAGGTGGCGGTGCCCTTCGCTTTTAAAGCTGTAATTTGCTCCTACGGGCAGCAGGTGGCGGTGCCCTCCATTTTAAACTCTGTAATTTGCTCCTACAGCCAGCAGCTGGCCCTACCCTCCGTTTTTAATGCGCTCCTACAGGCAGCAGGTGGCGGTACCCTCCGCTTTAAAAGCTGTCATTTGCTCCTACGGGTAGCAGGTGGCGGTACCCATGTTTTAATAGCTGTAATTTGCTCCTATGGGCAGCAGGTGGCGGTACGTTCCATTTTTAAAATCTGTAATTTGCACTTACGGGCAGCAGGTGGCGGTAACCTCCGTTTTTAAAAGCTGTAAATTGCTCCGGGCAGCAGTTGGCGGCGCCCTCCGTTTTTAAAGCTGTAATTTGCTCCTATAGGTAGCAGGTGTCAGTACCCTCCGTTTTTAAAAGCTGTAATTGGCTCCTACGGGCAGCAGGTGGCGGTGGCCTCAGTTTTTAAAAGATGTAATTTGCTCCTACGGGCTGCAGGTGGCGGTGCCCTCCGTTTTCAAAAGCCTGTAATTTGCTCCTACAGGCTGCAGGTGGCGGTGCTCTCCATTTTTAAACGCTGTAATTTGCTCCTACGGGCAGCAGGTGGCGGTGCCCTCAGTTATTAAAGGCTGTAATTTGCTCCTACGGGCAGCAGGTGGCGGTGCTCTCCGTTTTTAAAAGCCTGTAATTTGCTCCTACAGGCTGCAGGTGGCGGTGGCCTCCGTTTTTAAAAGCTGTAATTTGCTCCTACGAGCAGCAGGTGGCGGTACCCACCGTTTTTAAAGCTGTAATTTGCTCCTACGGGCAGCAGGTGGCGGTGTCCTCCGTCTTAAAATCTGTAATTTGCTCCTATGGCCAGCAGCTGGCCCTACCCTCCGTATTTAATGCGCTCCTACAGGCAGCAGGTGGCGGTACCCTCCGTTTTTAAAGCTGTAATTTGCTCCTACGGGCAGCACGTGGCAGTACCCTCCGTTTTTAAAGTTGTAATTTGCACCTACGGGAAGCAGGTGGCAGTACCCTCCGTTTTTAAAGCTGTAATTTGCTCCTACGGGCAGCAGGTGTCGGTGCCCTCCGTTTTAAAAGCTGTAATTTGCTCCTACGGGCAGCAGGTGGCAGTACCCTCCGTTTTAAAATCTGTAATTTGCACCTACGGGCAGCAGGTGGCGGTGCCCTCTGTTTTTAAAGCTGTAATTTGCTCTTACGGGCAGCAGGTGGCGGTGCCCTCCATTTTCAAGGCCTGTAATTTGCTCTTAAAAGGCAGCAGGTGGCGGTACCCTCCATTTTTAAAAGCTGTAATTTGCTCCTACGGGCAGCAGGTGGCGGTACCCTCCGTTTTAAAATCTGTAATTTGCACTTACGGGCAGCAGGTGGCGGTGCCCTCCGATTTTAAAGCTGTAATTTGCTCATACGGGCAGCAGGTGGCGGTACCCTCCATTTTTAAAAGCTGTAATTTGCACCTACGGGGAGCAGGTGGCGGTACCCTCCGCTTTTAAAGCTGTAATTTGCTCCTGCGGGCAGCAGGTGGCGGTACCCATGTTTTAAAAGCTGTAATTTGCTCCTACAGGCAGCAGGTGGCGTTACCCTCCGTTTTTAAAAGCTGTAATTTGCTCCTACGGGCAGCATGTGGCGGTACCCTCCATTTTTAAAAGCTGTAATTTGCTCCTACGGGCAGCAGGTGGCGGTGCCCTCCGTTTTTAAAAGCTGTAATTTGCTCCTACAGGTAGCAGGTGGCGGTGCTCTCCATTTGTAAAAGCCTGTAATTTGCTCCTACAGGCTGCTGGTTGCGGTGCCCTCCAGTTTTAAAAGCTGTAATTTGCTCCTACGGGCAGCAGCTGGCGGTTACCTCCGTTTTTAAAAGCTGTAATTTGCACTTACGGGAGGCAGATGGCGGCGCCCTCAGTTTTTAAAGCTGTACTTTGCTCCTACGGGCAGCAGGTGTCAGTACCCTCCGTTTTTAAAAGCTGTAATTGGCTCCTACAGGCTGCAGGTGGCGGTGCTATCCGATTTTAAAAGCTGTAATTTGCTCCTACGGTCAGCAGGTGGCGGTGCCCTCCATTTTTAAAAGCTGTAATTTGCTCCTACGGGCAGCAGGTGGCGGTACCCTCCGTTTTAAAAGCTGTAATTTGCTCCTACGGGCAGCAGGTGGCCCTAACCTCCGTTTTTAATGCGCTCCTACAGGCAGCAGGTGGTGGTACCCTCCGTTTTTAAAGCTGTCATTTGCTCCTACGGGCAGCAGGTGGCGGTACCCATGCTTTAAAAGCTGTAATTTGCTCCTATTGGCAGCAGGTGGCGGTACCTTCCATTTTTAAAATCAGTAATTTGCACTTACGGGCAGCAGGTGGCAGGAACCTCCACTTTTAAAAGCTGTAATTTGCTCCGGCAGCAGTTGGCGGTGCCCTCCGTTTTTAAAAGCTGTAATTTTCTCCTACGGGCAGCAGGTGGCGGTGCCCACAATTTTCAAGAGCTGTAATTTGCTCATACAGGCAGCAGGTGGCGGTACCCTCCGTTTTTTAAGCTGTAATTTGCTCCTACGGGCAGCAGCTGGCGGTACCCTCCATTTTTAATGCGCCCCTACAGGCAGCAGGTGGTGGTACCCTCCGTTTTTAAAAGCTGTAATTTGCTCCTACGGGCTGCATGTGGCAGTGCACTCCGTTTTTAAAGCTGTGATTTGCTCCTACGGGCAGCAGGTGGCAGTACCCATGTTTTAAAAGCTGTAGTTTTTTCCTACGGGCAGCAGGGGGCGGTACCCTCCGTTTTTAAAAGCTGTAATTTGCACCTACGGGCAGCAGGTGGCAGTACCCTCCGTTTTTAAAGCTGTAATTTGCTCCTACGGGCAGCAGGTGGAGGTGCCCTCCGTATTTAAAGCTGTAATTTGCTCTTACGGGCAGCAGGTGGCGGTACCCATGTTTTGAAAGCTGTAATTTGCACTTACGGGCAGCAGGTGGCTGTACCCTCCGTTTTCAAAGCTGTAATTTGCTCCTACGGGCAGCAGGTGGCGGTACCCTCCGTTTATAAAAGCTGTAATTTTCTCCTACGGGCAGCATGTGTCGGTGCCCTCAATTTTCAAGAGCTGTAATTTGCTCATACAGGCAGCAGGTGGCGGTACCCTCCTTTTTTTAAGCTGTAATTTGCTCCTACGGGCAGCAGCTGGCGGCACCCTCCATTTTTAATGCGCCCCTACAGGCAACAGGTGGTGGTACCCTCCTTTTTTAAAAGCTGTAATTTGCTCCTACGGGCAGCAGGTGGCAGTGCACTCCGTTTTTAAAGCTGTAATTTGCTCCTACGGGCAGCAGGTGGCCCTAACCTCCGTTTTTAATGCGCTCCTACAGGCAGCAGGTGGTGATACCCTCCGTTTTTAAAGCTGTCATTTGCTCCTACGGGCAGCAGGTGGCGGTACCCATGCTTTAAAAGCTGTAATTTGCTCCTATTGGCAGCAGGTGGCGGTACCTTCCATTTTTAAAATCAGTAATTTGCACTTACGGGCAGCAGGTGGCAGGAACCTCCACTTTTAAAAGCTGTAATTTGCTCTGGCAGCAGTTGGCGGTGCCCTCCATTTTTAAAAGCTGTAATTTTCTCCTACGGGCAGCAGGTGGCGGTGCCCTCAATTTTCAAGAGCTGTAATTTGCTCATACAGGCAGCAGGTGGCGGTACCCTCCGGTTTTTAAGCTGTAATTTGCTCCTACGGGCAGCAGCTGGCGGTACCCTCCATTTTTAATGCGCCCCTACAGGCAGCAGGTGGTGGTACCCTCCGTTTTTAAAAGCTGTAATTTGCTCCTACGGGCTGCATGTGGCAGCGCACTCCGTTTTTAAAGCTGTAATTTGCTCCTACGGGCAGCAGGTGGCAGTACCCATGTTTTAAAAGCTGTAGTTTTTTCCTACGGGCAGCAGGGGGCGGTACCCTCCGTTTTTAAAGTTGTAATTTGCACCTACGGGCAGCAGGTGGCAGTACCCTCCGTTTTTAAAGTTGTAATTTGCACCTACGGGCAGCAGGTGGCAGTACCCTCCGTTTTTAAAGCTGTAATTTGCTCCTACGGGCAGCAGGTGGAGGTGCCCTCCGTATTTAAAGCTGTAATTTGCACTTACGGGCAGCAGGTGGCTGTACCCTCCGTTTTAAAAGCTGTAATTTGCTCCTGCCGGCAGCAGGTGGCGGTACCCTCCATTTTTAAAAGCTGTAATTTGCTCCTACGGGCTGCATGTGGCGGTGCCTTCCTTTCTTAAAAGCTGTAATTTGCTCCTATGGGCAGCAGGTGGCGGTAGCCTCTGTTTTCAAAAGCTGTAATTTGATCCTACGGGCAGCAGGTGGCGGTACCGCCGTTTTTAAAAGCTGTAATTTGCTCCTGCGGGCAGCAGTTGACGGTGCCCTCTGTTTTTAATGCGCTCCTACAGGCAGCAGTTGGCGCTACCCTCCGTTTTTACAGCTGTAATTTGCAGCTACAGGCAGCAGGTGGCGGTACCCATGTTTTAAAATCTGTAATTTGCTTCTACGGGCAGCAGGTGGCGGTACCCTCAGTTATTAAAGCTTTAATTTGCTTCTACGGGCAGCAGCTGGCGGTACCCTCCATTTTTAAAAGATGTAATATTCTCCGGGCAGCAGGTGGCGGTACCCTCCGTTTTTTAAGCTGTAATTTGCTCCTACGGGCAGCAGCTGGCGGTACCCTCCATTTTTAATGCGCCCCTACAGGCAGCAGGTGGTGGTACCCTCCGTTTTTAAAAGCTGTAATTTGCTCCTACGGGCTGCATGTGGCAGTGCACTCCGTTTTTAAAGCTGTGATTTGCTCCTACGGGCAGCAGGTGGCAGTACCCATGTTTTAAAAGCTGTAGTTTTTTCCTACGGGCAGCAGGGGGCGGTACCCTCCGTTTTTAAAAGCTGTAATTTGCACCTACGGGCAGCAGGTGGCAGTACCCTCCGTTTTTAAAGCTGTAATTTGCTCCTACGGGCAGCAGGTGGAGGTGCCCTCCGTATTTAAAGCTGTAATTTGCTCTTACGGGCAGCAGGTGGCGGTACCCATGTTTTGAAAGCTGTAATTTGCACTTACGGGCAGCAGGTGGCTGTACCCTCCGTTTTCAAAGCTGTAATTTGCTCCTACGGGCAGCAGGTGGCGGTACCCTCCGTTTATAAAAGCTGTAATTTTCTCCTACGGGCAGCATGTGTCGGTGCCCTCAATTTTCAAGAGCTGTAATTTGCTCATACAGGCAGCAGGTGGCGGTACCCTCCTTTTTTTAAGCTGTAATTTGCTCCTACGGGCAGCAGCTGGCGGCACCCTCCATTTTTAATGCGCCCCTACAGGCAACAGGTGGTGGTACCCTCCTTTTTTAAAAGCTGTAATTTGCTCCTACGGGCAGCAGGTGGCAGTGCACTCCGTTTTTAAAGCTGTAATTTGCTCCTACGGGCAGCAGGTGGCCCTAACCTCCGTTTTTAATGCGCTCCTACAGGCAGCAGGTGGTGGTACCCTCCGTTTTTAAAGCTGTCATTTGCTCCTACGGGCAGCAGGTGGCGGTACCCATGCTTTAAAAGCTGTAATTTGCTCCTATTGGCAGCAGGTGGCGGTACCTTCCATTTTTAAAATCAGTAATTTGCACTTACGGGCAGCAGGTGGCAGGAACCTCCACTTTTAAAAGCTGTAATTTGCTCTGGCAGCAGTTGGCGGTGCCCTCCATTTTTAAAAGCTGTAATTTTCTCCTACGGGCAGCAGGTGGCGGTGCCCTCAATTTTCAAGAGCTGTAATTTGCTCATACAGGCAGCAGGTGGCGGTACCCTCCGGTTTTTAAGCTGTAATTTGCTCCTACGGGCAGCAGCTGGCGGTACCCTCCATTTTTAATGCGCCCCTACAGGCAGCAGGTGGTGGTACCCTCCGTTTTTAAAAGCTGTAATTTGCTCCTACGGGCTGCATGTGGCAGCGCACTCCGTTTTTAAAGCTGTAATTTGCTCCTACGGGCAGCAGGTGGCAGTACCCATGTTTTAAAAGCTGTAGTTTTTTCCTACGGGCAGCAGGGGGCGGTACCCTCCGTTTTTAAAGTTGTAATTTGCACCTACGGGCAGCAGGTGGCAGTACCCTCCGTTTTTAAAGTTGTAATTTGCACCTACGGGCAGCAGGTGGCAGTACCCTCCGTTTTTAAAGCTGTAATTTGCTCCTACGGGCAGCAGGTGGAGGTGCCCTCCGTATTTAAAGCTGTAATTTGCACTTACGGGCAGCAGGTGGCTGTACCCTCCGTTTTAAAAGCTGTAATTTGCTCCTGCCGGCAGCAGGTGGCGGTACCCTCCATTTTTAAAAGCTGTAATTTGCTCCTACGGGCTGCATGTGGCGGTGCCTTCCTTTCTTAAAAGCTGTAATTTGCTCCTATGGGCAGCAGGTGGCGGTAGCCTCTGTTTTCAAAAGCTGTAATTTGATCCTACGGGCAGCAGGTGGCGGTACCGCCGTTTTTAAAAGCTGTAATTTGCTCCTGCGGGCAGCAGTTGACGGTGCCCTCTGTTTTTAATGCGCTCCTACAGGCAGCAGTTGGCGCTACCCTCCGTTTTTACAGCTGTAATTTGCAGCTACAGGCAGCAGGTGGCGGTACCCATGTTTTAAAATCTGTAATTTGCTTCTACGGGCAGCAGGTGGCGGTACCCTCAGTTATTAAAGCTTTAATTTGCTTCTACGGGCAGCAGCTGGCGGTACCCTCCATTTTTAAAAGATGTAATATTCTCCGGGCAGCAGTTGGCGGTGCCCTCCGTTTTGAAAAGCTGTAATTTGCTCCTATGGGCAGCAGTGGCGGTGCCCTCCATTTTTAAAACTGTAATTTGCTCCTACGGGCAGCAGGTGGCGGTGCCCTCCGTTTTTAAAGCTGTAATTTGCTCTTACGGGCAGCAGGTGGCGATACTCATGTTTTAAAAGCTGTAAATTGCTCCCAATGGCAGCAGGTGGTGGTGCCCACCATTTTAAAAAGCCTGTAATTTCCACTTACGGGCAGCAGGTGGCGGTGCCCTTCGTTTTTAAAAGCTGTAATTTGCTTCTATGGGCAGCAGGTGGCGGTGCCCTCCTTTTTTAAAAGCTGTAATTTGCCCCTACAGGCAGCAGGTGGTGGTACCCTCCGTTTTTAAAAGCTGTAATTTGCTCCTACGGGCTGCATGTGGCAGTGCACTCCGTTTTTAAAGCTGTAATTTGCTCCTACGGGCAGCAGGTGGCAGTACCCATGTTTTAAAAGCTGTAGTTTTTTCCTACGGGCAGCAGGGGGCGGTACCCTCCGTTTTTAAAGTTGTAATTTGCTCCTACGGGCTGCATGTGGCGGTGCCTTCCGTTTTTAAAAGCTGTAATTTGCTCCTATGGGCAGCAGGTGGCGGTAGCCTCTGTTTTCAAAAGCTGTAATTTGATCCTACGGGCAGCAGGTGGCGGTACCGCCGTTTTTAAAAGCTGTAATTTGCTCCTGCGGGCAGCAGTTGACGGTGCCCTCTGTTTTTAATGCGCTCCTACAGGCAGCAGTTGGCGCTACCCTCCGTTTTTACAGCTGTAATTTGCAGCTACAGGCAGCAGGTGGCGGTACCCATGTTTTAAAATCTGTAATTTGCTTCTACGGGCAGCAGGTGGCGGTACCCTCAGTTATTAAAGCTTTAATTTGCTTCTACGGGCAGCAGGTGGCGGTACCCTCCGTTTTAAAATCTGTAATTTGCACTTACGGGCAGCAGGTGGCGGTGCCCTCCGATTTTAAAGCTGTAATTTGCTCATACGGGCAGCAGGTGGCGGTACCCTCCATTTTTAAAAGCTGTAATTTGCACCGACGGGGAGCAGGTGGCGGTACCCTCCGCTTTTAAAGCTGTAATTTGCTCCTGCCGGCAGCAGGTGGCGGTCCCCATGTTTTAAAAGCTGTAATTTGCTCCTACAGGCAGCAGGTGGCGTTACCCTCCGTTTTTAAAAGCTGTAATTTGCTCCTACGGGCAGCATGTGGCGGTTCCCTCCATTTTTAAAGCTGTAATTTGCTCCTATGGGCAGCAGGTGGCGGTACCCTCCATTTTTAAAAGCTGTAATTTGCTTCTACGGGCAGCAGGTGGCGGTGCCCTCCGTTTTTAAAAGCTGTAATTTGCTCCTACAGGTAGCAGGTGGCGGTGCTCTCCATTTGTAAAAGCCTGTAATTTGCTCCTACAGGCTGCTGGTTGCGGTGCCCTCCAGTTTTAAAAGCTGTAATTTGCTCCTACGGGCAGCAGCTGGCGGTTACCTCCGTTTTTAAAAGCTGTAATTTGCACTTACGGGAGGCAGATGGCGGCGCCCTCAGTTTTTAAAGCTGTACTTTGCTCCTACGGGCAGCAGGTGTCAGTACCCTCCGTTTTTAAAAGCTGTAATTGGCTCCTACAGGCTGCAGGTGGCGGTGCTATCCGATTTTAAAAGCTGTAATTTGCTCCTACGGTCAGCAGGTGGCGGTGCCCTCCATTTTTAAAAGCTGTAATTTGCTCCTACGGGCAGCAGGTGGCGGTACCCTCCGTTTTAAAAGCTGTAATTTGCTCCTACGGGCAGCAGGTGGCCCTAACCTCCGTTTTTAATGCGCTCCTACAGGCAGCAGGTGGTGGTACCCTCCGTTTTTAAAGCTGTCATTTGCTCCTACGGGCAGCAGGTGGCGGTACCCATGCTTTAAAAGCTGTAATTTGCTCCTATTGGCAGCAGGTGGCGGTACCTTCCATTTTTAAAATCAGTAATTTGCACTTACGGGCAGCAGGTGGCAGGAACCTCCACTTTTAAAAGCTGTAATTTGCTCCGGCAGCAGTTGGCGGTGCCCTCCGTTTTTAAAAGCTGTAATTTTCTCCTACGGGCAGCAGGTGGCGGTGCCCACAATTTTCAAGAGCTGTAATTTGCTCATACAGGCAGCAGGTGGCGGTACCCTCCGTTTTTTAAGCTGTAATTTGCTCCTACGGGCAGCAGCTGGCGGTACCCTCCATTTTTAATGCGCCCCTACAGGCAGCAGGTGGTGGTACCCTCCGTTTTTAAAAGCTGTAATTTGCTCCTACGGGCTGCATGTGGCAGTGCACTCCGTTTTTAAAGCTGTGATTTGCTCCTACGGGCAGCAGGTGGCAGTACCCATGTTTTAAAAGCTGTAGTTTTTTCCTACGGGCAGCAGGGGGCGGTACCCTCCGTTTTTAAAAGCTGTAATTTGCACCTACGGGCAGCAGGTGGCAGTACCCTCCGTTTTTAAAGCTGTAATTTGCTCCTACGGGCAGCAGGTGGAGGTGCCCTCCGTATTTAAAGCTGTAATTTGCTCTTACGGGCAGCAGGTGGCGGTACCCATGTTTTGAAAGCTGTAATTTGCACTTACGGGCAGCAGGTGGCTGTACCCTCCGTTTTCAAAGCTGTAATTTGCTCCTACGGGCAGCAGGTGGCGGTACCCTCCGTTTATAAAAGCTGTAATTTTCTCCTACGGGCAGCATGTGTCGGTGCCCTCAATTTTCAAGAGCTGTAATTTGCTCATACAGGCAGCAGGTGGCGGTACCCTCCTTTTTTTAAGCTGTAATTTGCTCCTACGGGCAGCAGCTGGCGGCACCCTCCATTTTTAATGCGCCCCTACAGGCAACAGGTGGTGGTACCCTCCTTTTTTAAAAGCTGTAATTTGCTCCTACGGGCAGCAGGTGGCAGTGCACTCCGTTTTTAAAGCTGTAATTTGCTCCTCCGGGCAGCAGGTGGCCCTAACCTCCGTTTTTAATGCGCTCCTACAGGCAGCAGGTGGTGGTACCCTCCGTTTTTAAAGCTGTCATTTGCTCCTACGGGCAGCAGGTGGCGGTACCCATGCTTTAAAAGCTGTAATTTGCTCCTATTGGCAGCAGGTGGCGGTACCTTCCATTTTTAAAATCAGTAATTTGCACTTACGGGCAGCAGGTGGCAGGAACCTCCACTTTTAAAAGCTGTAATTTGCTCTGGCAGCAGTTGGCGGTGCCCTCCATTTTTAAAAGCTGTAATTTTCTCCTACGGGCAGCAGGTGGCGGTGCCCTCAATTTTCAAGAGCTGTAATTTGCTCATACAGGCAGCAGGTGGCGGTACCCTCCGGTTTTTAAGCTGTAATTTGCTCCTACGGGCAGCAGCTGGCGGTACCCTCCATTTTTAATGCGCCCCTACAGGCAGCAGGTGGTGGTACCCTCCGTTTTTAAAAGCTGTAATTTGCTCCTACGGGCTGCATGTGGCAGCGCACTCCGTTTTTAAAGCTGTAATTTGCTCCTACGGGCAGCAGGTGGCAGTACCCATGTTTTAAAAGCTGTAGTTTTTTCCTACGGGCAGCAGGGGGCGGTACCCTCCGTTTTTAAAGTTGTAATTTGCACCTACGGGCAGCAGGTGGCAGTACCCTCCGTTTTTAAAGTTGTAATTTGCACCTACGGGCAGCAGGTGGCAGTACCCTCCGTTTTTAAAGCTGTAATTTGCTCCTACGGGCAGCAGGTGGAGGTGCCCTCCGTATTTAAAGCTGTAATTTGCACTTACGGGCAGCAGGTGGCTGTACCCTCCGTTTTAAAAGCTGTAATTTGCTCCTGCCGGCAGCAGGTGGCGGTACCCTCCATTTTTAAAAGCTGTAATTTGCTCCTACGGGCTGCATGTGGCGGTGCCTTCCTTTCTTAAAAGCTGTAATTTGCTCCTATGGGCAGCAGGTGGCGGTAGCCTCTGTTTTCAAAAGCTGTAATTTGATCCTACGGGCAGCAGGTGGCGGTACCGCCGTTTTTAAAAGCTGTAATTTGCTCCTGCGGGCAGCAGTTGACGGTGCCCTCTGTTTTTAATGCGCTCCTACAGGCAGCAGTTGGCGCTACCCTCCGTTTTTACAGCTGTAATTTGCAGCTACAGGCAGCAGGTGGCGGTACCCATGTTTTAAAATCTGTAATTTGCTTCTACGGGCAGCAGGTGGCGGTACCCTCAGTTATTAAAGCTTTAATTTGCTTCTACGGGCAGCAGCTGGCGGTACCCTCCATTTTTAAAAGATGTAATATTCTCCGGGCAGCAGTTGGCGGTGCCCTCCGTTTTGAAAAGCTGTAATTTGCTCCTATGGGCAGCAGTGGCGGTGCCCTCCATTTTTAAAACTGTAATTTGCTCCTACGGGCAGCAGGTGGCGGTGCCCTCCGTTTTTAAAGCTGTAATTTGCTCTTACGGGCAGCAGGTGGCGATACTCATGTTTTAAAAGCTGTAAATTGCTCCCAATGGCAGCAGGTGGTGGTGCCCACCATTTTAAAAAGCCTGTAATTTCCACTTACGGGCAGCAGGTGGCGGTGCCCTTCGTTTTTAAAAGCTGTAATTTGCTTCTATGGGCAGCAGGTGGCGGTGCCCTCCTTTTTTAAAAGCTGTAATTTGCCCCTACAGGCAGCAGGTGGTGGTACCCTCCGTTTTTAAAAGCTGTAATTTGCTCCTACGGGCTGCATGTGGCAGTGCACTCCGTTTTTAAAGCTGTAATTTGCTCCTACGGGCAGCAGGTGGCAGTACCCATGTTTTAAAAGCTGTAGTTTTTTCCTACGGGCAGCAGGGGGCGGTACCCTCCGTTTTTAAAGTTGTAATTTGCTCCTACGGGCTGCATGTGGCGGTGCCTTCCGTTTTTAAAAGCTGTAATTTGCTCCTATGGGCAGCAGGTGGCGGTAGCCTCTGTTTTCAAAAGCTGTAATTTGATCCTACGGGCAGCAGGTGGCGGTACCGCCGTTTTTAAAAGCTGTAATTTGCTCCTGCGGGCAGCAGTTGACGGTGCCCTCTGTTTTTAATGCGCTCCTACAGGCAGCAGTTGGCGCTACCCTCCGTTTTTACAGCTGTAATTTGCAGCTACAGGCAGCAGGTGGCGGTACCCATGTTTTAAAATCTGTAATTTGCATCTACGGGCAGCAGTTGGCGGTACCCTCCGTTTTTAAAGCTGTAATTTGCTCATACAGGCAGCAGTTGGCGGTACCCTCCGTTTTTAAAGTTGTAATTTGCACCTACAGGCATCAGGTGGCAGTACCCTCCATTTTTACAAGCCTGTAATTTGCTCCTACAGGCTGCCGGCGGCGGTGCCCTCCGTTTATAAAAGCTGTAATTTGCTCCTACGGGCAGCAGTTGGCGGTGCCCTCCTTTTTAAAAGCTGTTTTTGCACCTACGGGCAGCAGGTGGCGGTGCCCTTCGCTTTTAAAGCTGTAATTTGCTCCTACGGGCAGCAGGTGGCGGTGCCCTCCATTTTAAACTCTGTAATTTGCTCCTACAGCCAGCAGCTGGCCCTACCCTCCGTTTTTAATGCGCTCCTACAGGCAGCAGGTGGCGGTACCCTCCGCTTTAAAAGCTGTCATTTGCTCCTACGGGTAGCAGGTGGCGGTACCCATGTTTTAATAGCTGTAATTTGCTCCTATGGGCAGCAGGTGGCGGTACGTTCCATTTTTAAAATCTGTAATTTGCACTTACGGGCAGCAGGTGGCGGTAACCTCCGTTTTTAAAAGCTGTAAATTGCTCCGGGCAGCAGTTGGCGGCGCCCTCCGTTTTTAAAGCTGTAATTTGCTCCTATAGGTAGCAGGTGTCAGTACCCTCCGTTTTTAAAAGCTGTAATTGGCTCCTACGGGCAGCAGGTGGCGGTGGCCTCAGTTTTTAAAAGATGTAATTTGCTCCTACGGGCTGCAGGTGGCGGTGCCCTCCGTTTTTAAAAGCCTGTAATTTGCTCCTACAGGCTGCAGGTGGCGGTGCTCTCCATTTTTAAACGCTGTAATTTGCTCCTACGGGCAGCAGGTGGCGGTGCCCTCAGTTATTAAAGGCTGTAATTTGCTCCTACGGGCAGCAGGTGGCGGTGCTCTCCGTTTTTAAAAGCCTGTAATTTGCTCCTACAGGCTGCAGGTGGCGGTGGCCTCCGTTTTTAAAAGCTGTAATTTGCTCCTACGAGCAGCAGGTGGCGGTACCCACCGTTTTTAAAGCTGTAATTTGCTCCTACGGGCAGCAGGTGGCGGTGTCCTCCGTCTTAAAATCTGTAATTTGCTCCTATGGCCAGCAGCTGGCCCTACCCTCCGTATTTAATGCGCTCCTACAGGCAGCAGGTGGCGGTACCCTCCGTTTTTAAAGCTGTAATTTGCTCCTACGGGCAGCACGTGGCAGTACCCTCCGTTTTTTAAAGTTGTAATTTGCACCTACGGGAAGCAGGTGGCAGTACCCTCCGTTTTTAAAGCTGTAATTTGCTCCTACGGGCAGCAGGTGTCGGTGCCCTCCGTTTTAAAAGCTGTAATTTGCTCCTACGGGCAGCAGGTGGCAGTACCCTCCGTTTTAAAATCTGTAATTTGCACCTACGGGCAGCAGGTGGCGGTGCCCTCTGTTTTTAAAGCTGTAATTTGCTCTTACGGGCAGCAGGTGGCGGTGCCCTCCATTTTCAAGGCCTGTAATTTGCTCTTAAAAGGCAGCAGGTGGCGGTACCCTCCATTTTTAAAAGCTGTAATTTGCTCCTACGGGCAGCAGGTGGCGGTACCCTCCGTTTTAAAATCTGTAATTTGCACTTACGGGCAGCAGGTGGCGGTGCCCTCCGATTTTAAAGCTGTAATTTGCTCATACGGGCAGCAGGTGGCGGTACCCTCCATTTTTAAAAGCTGTAATTTGCACCTACGGGGAGCAGGTGGCGGTACCCTCCGCTTTTAAAGCTGTAATTTGCTCCTGCGGGCAGCAGGTGGCGGTACCCATGTTTTAAAAGCTGTAATTTGCTCCTACAGGCAGCAGGTGGCGTTACCCTCCGTTTTTAAAAGCTGTAATTTGCTCCTACGGGCAGCATGTGGCGGTACCCTCCATTTTTAAAAGCTGTAATTTGCTCCTACGGGCAGCAGGTGGCGGTGCCCTCCGTTTTTAAAAGCTGTAATTTGCTCCTACAGGTAGCAGGTGGCGGTGCTCTCCATTTGTAAAAGCCTGTAATTTGCTCCTACAGGCTGCTGGTTGCGGTGCCCTCCAGTTTTAAAAGCTGTAATTTGCTCCTACGGGCAGCAGCTGGCGGTTACCTCCGTTTTTAAAAGCTGTAATTTGCACTTACGGGAGGCAGATGGCGGCGCCCTCAGTTTTTAAAGCTGTACTTTGCTCCTACGGGCAGCAGGTGTCAGTACCCTCCGTTTTTAAAAGCTGTAATTGGCTCCTACAGGCTGCAGGTGGCGGTGCTATCCGATTTTAAAAGCTGTAATTTGCTCCTACGGTCAGCAGGTGGCGGTGCCCTCCATTTTTAAAAGCTGTAATTTGCTCCTACGGGCAGCAGGTGGCGGTACCCTCCGTTTTAAAAGCTGTAATTTGCTCCTACGGGCAGCAGGTGGCCCTAACCTCCGTTTTTAATGCGCTCCTACAGGCAGCAGGTGGTGGTACCCTCCGTTTTTAAAGCTGTCATTTGCTCCTACGGGCAGCAGGTGGCGGTACCCATGCTTTAAAAGCTGTAATTTGCTCCTATTGGCAGCAGGTGGCGGTACCTTCCATTTTTAAAATCAGTAATTTGCACTTACGGGCAGCAGGTGGCAGGAACCTCCACTTTTAAAAGCTGTAATTTGCTCCGGCAGCAGTTGGCGGTGCCCTCCGTTTTTAAAAGCTGTAATTTTCTCCTACGGGCAGCAGGTGGCGGTGCCCACAATTTTCAAGAGCTGTAATTTGCTCATACAGGCAGCAGGTGGCGGTACCCTCCGTTTTTTAAGCTGTAATTTGCTCCTACGGGCAGCAGCTGGCGGTACCCTCCATTTTTAATGCGCCCCTACAGGCAGCAGGTGGTGGTACCCTCCGTTTTTAAAAGCTGTAATTTGCTCCTACGGGCTGCATGTGGCAGTGCACTCCGTTTTTAAAGCTGTGATTTGCTCCTACGGGCAGCAGGTGGCAGTACCCATGTTTTAAAAGCTGTAGTTTTTTCCTACGGGCAGCAGGGGGCGGTACCCTCCGTTTTTAAAAGCTGTAATTTGCACCTACGGGCAGCAGGTGGCAGTACCCTCCGTTTTTAAAGCTGTAATTTGCTCCTACGGGCAGCAGGTGGAGGTGCCCTCCGTATTTAAAGCTGTAATTTGCTCTTACGGGCAGCAGGTGGCGGTACCCATGTTTTGAAAGCTGTAATTTGCACTTACGGGCAGCAGGTGGCTGTACCCTCCGTTTTCAAAGCTGTAATTTGCTCCTACGGGCAGCAGGTGGCGGTACCCTCCGTTTATAAAAGCTGTAATTTTCTCCTACGGGCAGCATGTGTCGGTGCCCTCAATTTTCAAGAGCTGTAATTTGCTCATACAGGCAGCAGGTGGCGGTACCCTCCTTTTTTTAAGCTGTAATTTGCTCCTACGGGCAGCAGCTGGCGGCACCCTCCATTTTTAATGCGCCCCTACAGGCAACAGGTGGTGGTACCCTCCTTTTTTAAAAGCTGTAATTTGCTCCTACGGGCAGCAGGTGGCAGTGCACTCCGTTTTTAAAGCTGTAATTTGCTCCTCCGGGCAGCAGGTGGCCCTAACCTCCGTTTTTAATGCGCTCCTACAGGCAGCAGGTGGTGGTACCCTCCGTTTTTAAAGCTGTCATTTGCTCCTACGGGCAGCAGGTGGCGGTACCCATGCTTTAAAAGCTGTAATTTGCTCCTATTGGCAGCAGGTGGCGGTACCTTCCATTTTTAAAATCAGTAATTTGCACTTACGGGCAGCAGGTGGCAGGAACCTCCACTTTTAAAAGCTGTAATTTGCTCTGGCAGCAGTTGGCGGTGCCCTCCATTTTTAAAAGCTGTAATTTTCTCCTACGGGCAGCAGGTGGCGGTGCCCTCAATTTTCAAGAGCTGTAATTTGCTCATACAGGCAGCAGGTGGCGGTACCCTCCGGTTTTTAAGCTGTAATTTGCTCCTACGGGCAGCAGCTGGCGGTACCCTCCATTTTTAATGCGCCCCTACAGGCAGCAGGTGGTGGTACCCTCCGTTTTTAAAAGCTGTAATTTGCTCCTACGGGCTGCATGTGGCAGCGCACTCCGTTTTTAAAGCTGTAATTTGCTCCTACGGGCAGCAGGTGGCAGTACCCATGTTTTAAAAGCTGTAGTTTTTTCCTACGGGCAGCAGGGGGCGGTACCCTCCGTTTTTAAAGTTGTAATTTGCACCTACGAGCAGCAGGTGGCAGTACCCTCCGTTTTTAAAGTTGTAATTTGCACCTACGGGCAGCAGGTGGCAGTACCCTCCGTTTTTAAAGCTGTAATTTGCTCCTACGGGCAGCAGGTGGAGGTGCCCTCCGTATTTAAAGCTGTAATTTGCACTTACGGGCAGCAGGTGGCTGTACCCTCCGTTTTAAAAGCTGTAATTTGCTCCTGCCGGCAGCAGGTGGCGGTACCCTCCATTTTTAAAAGCTGTAATTTGCTCCTACGGGCTGCATGTGGCGGTGCCTTCCTTTCTTAAAAGCTGTAATTTGCTCCTATGGGCAGCAGGTGGCGGTAGCCTCTGTTTTCAAAAGCTGTAATTTGATCCTACGGGCAGCAGCTGGCGGTACCGCCGTTTTTAAAAGCTGTAATTTGCTCCTGCGGGCAGCAGTTGACGGTGCCCTCTGTTTTTAATGCGCTCCTACAGGCAGCAGTTGGCGCTACCCTCCGTTTTTACAGCTGTAATTTGCAGCTACAGGCAGCAGGTGGCGGTACCCATGTTTTAAAATCTGTAATTTGCTTCTACGGGCAGCAGGTGGCGGTACCCTCAGTTATTAAAGCTTTAATTTGCTTCTACGGGCAGCAGCTGGCGGTACCCTCCATTTTTAAAAGATGTAATATTCTCCGGGCAGCAGTTGGCGGTGCCCTCCGTTTTGAAAAGCTGTAATTTGCTCCTATGGGCAGCAGTGGCGGTGCCCTCCATTTTTAAAACTGTAATTTGCTCCTACGGGCAGCAGGTGGCGGTGCCCTCCGTTTTTAAAGCTGTAATTTGCTCTTACGGGCAGCAGGTGGCGATACTCATGTTTTAAAAGCTGTAAATTGCTCCCAATGGCAGCAGGTGGTGGTGCCCACCATTTTAAAAAGCCTGTAATTTCCACTTACGGGCAGCAGGTGGCGGTGCCCTTCGTTTTTAAAAGCTGTAATTTGCTTCTATGGGCAGCAGGTGGCGGTGCCCTCCTTTTTTAAAAGCTGTAATTTGCCCCTACAGGCAGCAGGTGGTGGTACCCTCCGTTTTTAAAAGCTGTAATTTGCTCCTACGGGCTGCATGTGGCAGTGCACTCCGTTTTTAAAGCTGTAATTTGCTCCTACGGGCAGCAGGTGGCAGTACCCATGTTTTAAAAGCTGTAGTTTTTTCCTACGGGCAGCAGGGGGCGGTACCCTCCGTTTTTAAAGTTGTAATTTGCTCCTACGGGCTGCATGTGGCGGTGCCTTCCGTTTTTAAAAGCTGTAATTTGCTCCTATGGGCAGCAGGTGGCGGTAGCCTCTGTTTTCAAAAGCTGTAATTTGATCCTACGGGCAGCAGGTGGCGGTACCGCCGTTTTTAAAAGCTGTAATTTGCTCCTGCGGGCAGCAGTTGACGGTGCCCTCTGTTTTTAATGCGCTCCTACAGGCAGCAGTTGGCGCTACCCTCCGTTTTTACAGCTGTAATTTGCAGCTACAGGCAGCAGGTGGCGGTACCCATGTTTTAAAATCTGTAATTTGCATCTACGGGCAGCAGTTGGCGGTACCCTCCGTTTTTAAAGCTGTAATTTGCTCATACAGGCAGCAGTTGGCGGTACCCTCCGTTTTTAAAGTTGTAATTTGCACCTACAGGCATCAGGTGGCAGTACCCTCCATTTTTACAAGCCTGTAATTTGCTCCTACAGGCTGCCGGCGGCGGTGCCCTCCGTTTATAAAAGCTGTAATTTGCTCCTACGGGCAGCAGTTGGCGGTGCCCTCCTTTTTAAAAGCTGTTTTTGCACCTACCGGCAGCAGGTGGCGGTGCCCTTCGCTTTTAAAGCTGTAATTTGCTCCTACGGGCAGCAGGTGGCGGTGCCCTCCATTTTAAACTCTGTAATTTGCTCCTACAGCCAGCAGCTGGCCCTACCCTCCGTTTTTAATGCGCTCCTACAGGCAGCAGGTGGCGGTACCCTCCGCTTTAAAAGCTGTCATTTGCTCCTACGGGTAGCAGGTGGCGGTACCCATGTTTTAATAGCTGTAATTTGCTCCTATGGGCAGCAGGTGGCGGTACGTTCCATTTTTAAAATCTGTAATTTGCACTTACGGGCAGCAGGTGGCGGTAACCTCCGTTTTTAAAAGCTGTAAATTGCTCCGGGCAGCAGTTGGCGGCGCCCTCCGTTTTTAAAGCTGTAATTTGCTCCTATAGGTAGCAGGTGTCAGTACCCTCCGTTTTTAAAAGCTGTAATTGGCTCCTACGGGCAGCAGGTGGCGGTGGCCTCAGTTTTTAAAAGATGTAATTTGCTCCTACGGGCTGCAGGTGGCGGTGCCCTCCGTTTTTAAAAGCCTGTAATTTGCTCCTACAGGCTGCAGGTGGCGGTGCTCTCCATTTTTAAACGCTGTAATTTGCTCCTACGGGCAGCAGGTGGCGGTGCCCTCAGTTATTAAAGGCTGTAATTTGCTCCTACGGGCAGCAGGTGGCGGTGCTCTCCGTTTTTAAAAGCCTGTAATTTGCTCCTACAGGCTGCAGGTGGCGGTGGCCTCCGTTTTTAAAAGCTGTAATTTGCTCCTACGAGCAGCAGGTGGCGGTACCCACCGTTTTTAAAGCTGTAATTTGCTCCTACGGGCAGCAGGTGGCGGTGTCCTCCGTCTTAAAATCTGTAATTTGCTCCTATGGCCAGCAGCTGGCCCTACCCTCCGTATTTAATGCGCTCCTACAGGCAGCAGGTGGCGGTACCCTCCGTTTTTAAAGCTGTAATTTGCTCCTACGGGCAGCACGTGGCAGTACCCTCCGTTTTTAAAGTTGTAATTTGCACCTACGGGAAGCAGGTGGCAGTACCCTCCGTTTTTAAAGCTGTAATTTGCTCCTACGGGCAGCAGGTGTCGGTGCCCTCCGTTTTAAAAGCTGTAATTTGCTCCTACGGGCAGCAGGTGGCAGTACCCTCCGTTTTAAAATCTGTAATTTGCACCTACGGGCAGCAGGTGGCGGTGCCCTCTGTTTTTAAAGCTGTAATTTGCTCTTACGGGCAGCAGGTGGCGGTGCCCTCCATTTTCAAGGCCTGTAATTTGCTCTTAAAAGGCAGCAGGTGGCGGTACCCTCCATTTTTAAAAGCTGTAATTTGCTCCTACGGGCAGCAGGTGGCGGTACCCTCCGTTTTAAAATCTGTAATTTGCACTTACGGGCAGCAGGTGGCGGTGCCCTCCGATTTTAAAGCTGTAATTTGCTCATACGGGCAGCAGGTGGCGGTACCCTCCATTTTTAAAAGCTGTAATTTGCACCTACGGGGAGCAGGTGGCGGTACCCTCCGCTTTTAAAGCTGTAATTTGCTCCTGCGGGCAGCAGGTGGCGGTACCCATGTTTTAAAAGCTGTAATTTGCTCCTACAGGCAGCAGGTGGCGTTACCCTCCGTTTTTAAAAGCTGTAATTTGCTCCTACGGGCAGCATGTGGCGGTACCCTCCATTTTTAAAAGCTGTAATTTGCTCCTACGGGCAGCAGGTGGCGGTGCCCTCCGTTTTTAAAAGCTGTAATTTGCTCCTACAGGTAGCAGGTGGCGGTGCTCTCCATTTGTAAAAGCCTGTAATTTGCTCCTACAGGCTGCTGGTTGCGGTGCCCTCCAGTTTTAAAAGCTGTAATTTGCTCCTACGGGCAGCAGCTGGCGGTTACCTCCGTTTTTAAAAGCTGTAATTTGCACTTACGGGAGGCAGATGGCGGCGCCCTCAGTTTTTAAAGCTGTACTTTGCTCCTACGGGCAGCAGGTGTCAGTACCCTCCGTTTTTAAAAGCTGTAATTGGCTCCTACAGGCTGCAGGTGGCGGTGCTATCCGATTTTAAAAGCTGTAATTTGCTCCTACGGTCAGCAGGTGGCGGTGCCCTCCATTTTTAAAAGCTGTAATTTGCTCCTACGGGCAGCAGGTGGCGGTACCCTCCGTTTTAAAAGCTGTAATTTGCTCCTACGGGCAGCAGGTGGCCCTACCCTCCGTTTTTAATGCGCTCCTACAGGCAGCAGGTGGCGGTACCCTCCGCTTTAAAAGCTGTCATTTGCTCCTACGGGTAGCAGGTGGCGGTACCCATGTTTTAATAGCTGTAATTTGCTCCTATGGGCAGCAGGTGGCGGTACGTTCCATTTTTAAAATCTGTAATTTGCACTTACGGGCAGCAGGTGGCGGTAACCTCCGTTTTTAAAAGCTGTAAATTGCTCCGGGCAGCAGTTGGCGGCGCCCTCCGTTTTTAAAGCTGTAATTTGCTCCTATAGGTAGCAGGTGTCAGTACCCTCCGTTTTTAAAAGCTGTAATTGGCTCCTACGGGCAGCAGGTGGCGGTGGCCTCAGTTTTTAAAAGATGTAATTTGCTCCTACGGGCTGCAGGTGGCGGTGCCCTCCGTTTTTAAAAGCCTGTAATTTGCTCCTACAGGCTGCAGGTGGCGGTGCTCTCCATTTTTAAACGCTGTAATTTGCTCCTACGGGCAGCAGGTGGCGGTGCCCTCAGTTATTAAAGGCTGTAATTTGCTCCTACGGGCAGCAGGTGGCGGTGCTCTCCGTTTTTAAAAGCCTGTAATTTGCTCCTACAGGCTGCAGGTGGCGGTGGCCTCCGTTTTTAAAAGCTGTAATTTGCTCCTACGAGCAGCAGGTGGCGGTACCCACCGTTTTTAAAGCTGTAATTTGCTCCTACGGGCAGCAGGTGGCGGTGTCCTCCGTCTTAAAATCTGTAATTTGCTCCTATGGCCAGCAGCTGGCCCTACCCTCCGTATTTAATGCGCTCCTACAGGCAGCAGGTGGCGGTACCCTCCGTTTTTAAAGCTGTAATTTGCTCCTACGGGCAGCACGTGGCAGTACCCTCCGTTTTTAAAGTTGTAATTTGCACCTACGGGAAGCAGGTGGCAGTACCCTCCGTTTTTAAAGCTGTAATTTGCTCCTACGGGCAGCAGGTGTCGGTGCCCTCCGTTTTAAAAGCTGTAATTTGCTCCTACGGGCAGCAGGTGGCAGTACCCTCCGTTTTAAAATCTGTAATTTGCACCTACGGGCAGCAGGTGGCGGTGCCCTCTGTTTTTAAAGCTGTAATTTGCTCTTACGGGCAGCAGGTGGCGGTGCCCTCCATTTTCAAGGCCTGTAATTTGCTCTTAAAAGGCAGCAGGTGGCGGTACCCTCCATTTTTAAAAGCTGTAATTTGCTCCTACGGGCAGCAGGTGGCGGTACCCTCCGTTTTAAAATCTGTAATTTGCACTTACGGGCAGCAGGTGGCGGTGCCCTCCGATTTTAAAGCTGTAATTTGCTCATACGGGCAGCAGGTGGCGGTACCCTCCATTTTTAAAAGCTGTAATTTGCACCTACGGGGAGCAGGTGGCGGTACCCTCCGCTTTTAAAGCTGTAATTTGCTCCTGCGGGCAGCAGGTGGCGGTACCCATGTTTTAAAAGCTGTAATTTGCTCCTACAGGCAGCAGGTGGCGTTACCCTCCGTTTTTAAAAGCTGTAATTTGCTCCTACGGGCAGCATGTGGCGGTACCCTCCATTTTTAAAAGCTGTAATTTGCTCCTACGGGCAGCAGGTGGCGGTGCCCTCCGTTTTTAAAAGCTGTAATTTGCTCCTACAGGTAGCAGGTGGCGGTGCTCTCCATTTGTAAAAGCCTGTAATTTGCTCCTACAGGCTGCTGGTTGCGGTGCCCTCCAGTTTTAAAAGCTGTAATTTGCTCCTACGGGCAGCAGCTGGCGGTTACCTCCGTTTTTAAAAGCTGTAATTTGCACTTACGGGAGGCAGATGGCGGCGCCCTCAGTTTTTAAAGCTGTACTTTGCTCCTACGGGCAGCAGGTGTCAGTACCCTCCGTTTTTAAAAGCTGTAATTGGCTCCTACAGGCTGCAGGTGGCGGTGCTATCCGATTTTAAAAGCTGTAATTTGCTCCTACGGTCAGCAGGTGGCGGTGCCCTCCATTTTTAAAAGCTGTAATTTGCTCCTACGGGCAGCAGGTGGCGGTACCCTCCGTTTTAAAAGCTGTAATTTGCTCCTACGGGCAGCAGGTGGCCCTAACCTCCGTTTTTAATGCGCTCCTACAGGCAGCAGGTGGTGGTACCCTCCGTTCTTAAAGCTGTCATTTGCTCCTACGGGCAGCAGGTGGCGGTACCCATGCTTTAAAAGCTGTAATTTGCTCCTATTGGCAGCAGGTGGCGGTACCTTCCATTTTTAAAATCAGTAATTTGCACTTACGGGCAGCAGGTGGCAGGAACCTCCACTTTTAAAAGCTGTAATTTGCTCCGGCAGCAGTTGGCGGTGCCCTCCGTTTTTAAAAGCTGTAATTTTCTCCTACGGGCAGCAGGTGGCGGTGCCCACAATTTTCAAGAGCTGTAATTTGCTCATACAGGCAGCAGGTGGCGGTACCCTCCGTTTTTTAAGCTGTAATTTGCTCCTACGGGCAGCAGCTGGCGGTACCCTCCATTTTTAATGCGCCCCTACAGGCAGCAGGTGGTGGTACCCTCCGTTTTTAAAAGCTGTAATTTGCTCCTACGGGCTGCATGTGGCAGTGCACTCCGTTTTTAAAGCTGTGATTTGCTCCTACGGGCAGCAGGTGGCAGTACCCATGTTTTAAAAGCTGTAGTTTTTTCCTACGGGCAGCAGGGGGCGGTACCCTCCGTTTTTAAAAGCTGTAATTTGCACCTACGGGCAGCAGGTGGCAGTACCCTCCGTTTTTAAAGCTGTAATTTGCTCCTACGGGCAGCAGGTGGAGGTGCCCTCCGTATTTAAAGCTGTAATTTGCTCTTACGGGCAGCAGGTGGCGGTACCCATGTTTTAAAAGCTGTAGTTTTTTCCTACGGGCAGCAGGGGGCGGTACCTTCCGTTTTTAAAAGCTGTAATTTGCACCTACGGGCAGCAGGTGGCAGTACCCTCCGTTTTTAAAGCTGTAATTTGCTCCTACGGGCAGCAGGTGGAGGTGCCCTCCGTATTTAAAGCTGTAATTTGCTCTTACGGGCAGCAGGTGGCGGTACCCATGTTTTAAAAGCTGTAATTTGCACTTACGGGCAGCAGGTGGCTGTACCCTCCGTATTCAAAGCTGTAATTTGCTCCTACGGGCAGCAGGTGGCGGTACCCTCCGTTTATAAAAGCTGTAATTTTCTCCTACGGGCAGCATGTGTCGGTGCCCTCAATTTTCAAGAGCTGTAATTTGCTCATACAGGCAGCAGGTGGCGGTACCCTCCTTTTTTTAAGCTGTAATTTGCTCCTACGGGCAGCAGCTGGCGGCACCCTCCATTTTTAATGCGCCCCTACAGGCAACAGGTGGTGGTACCCTCCTTTTTTAAAAGCTGTAATTTGCTCCTACGGGCAGCAGGTGGCAGTGCACTCCGTTTTTAAAGCTGTAATTTGCTCCTCCGGGCAGCAGGTGGCCCTAACCTCCGTTTTTAATGCGCTCCTACAGGCAGCAGGTGGTGGTACCCTCCGTTTTTAAAGCTGTCATTTGCTCCTACGGGCAGCAGGTGGCGGTACCCATGCTTTAAAAGCTGTAATTTGCTCCTATTGGCAGCAGGTGGCGGTACCTTCCATTTTTAAAATCAGTAATTTGCACTTACGGGCAGCAGGTGGCAGGAACCTCCACTTTTAAAAGCTGTAATTTGCTCTGGCAGCAGTTGGCGGTGCCCTCCATTTTTAAAAGCTGTAATTTTCTCCTACGGGCAGCAGGTGGCGGTGCCCTCAATTTTCAAGAGCTGTAATTTGCTCATACAGGCAGCAGGTGGCGGTACCCTCCGGTTTTTAAGCTGTAATTTGCTCCTACGGGCAGCAGCTGGCGGTACCCTCCATTTTTAATGCGCCCCTACAGGCAGCAGGTGGTGGTACCCTCCGTTTTTAAAAGCTGTAATTTGCTCCTACGGGCTGCATGTGGCAGCGCACTCCGTTTTTAAAGCTGTAATTTGCTCCTACGGGCAGCAGGTGGCAGTACCCATGTTTTAAAAGCTGTAGTTTTTTCCTACGGGCAGCAGGGGGCGGTACCCTCCGTTTTTAAAGTTGTAATTTGCACCTACGGGCAGCAGGTGGCAGTACCCTCCGTTTTTAAAGTTGTAATTTGCACCTACGGGCAGCAGGTGGCAGTACCCTCCGTTTTTAAAGCTGTAATTTGCTCCTACGGGCAGCAGGTGGAGGTGCCCTCCGTATTTAAAGCTGTAATTTGCACTTACGGGCAGCAGGTGGCTGTACCCTCCGTTTTAAAAGCTGTAATTTGCTCCTGCCGGCAGCAGGTGGCGGTACCCTCCATTTTTAAAAGCTGTAATTTGCTCCTACGGGCTGCATGTGGCGGTGCCTTCCTTTCTTAAAAGCTGTAATTTGCTCCTATGGGCAGCAGGTGGCGGTAGCCTCTGTTTTCAAAAGCTGTAATTTGATCCTACGGGCAGCAGCTGGCGGTACCGCCGTTTTTAAAAGCTGTAATTTGCTCCTGCGGGCAGCAGTTGACGGTGCCCTCTGTTTTTAATGCGCTCCTACAGGCAGCAGTTGGCGCTACCCTCCGTTTTTACAGCTGTAATTTGCAGCTACAGGCAGCAGGTGGCGGTACCCATGTTTTAAAATCTGTAATTTGCTTCTACGGGCAGCAGGTGGCGGTACCCTCAGTTATTAAAGCTTTAATTTGCTTCTACGGGCAGCAGCTGGCGGTACCCTCCATTTTTAAAAGATGTAATATTCTCCGGGCAGCAGTTGGCGGTGCCCTCCGTTTTGAAAAGCTGTAATTTGCTCCTATGGGCAGCAGTGGCGGTTGCCCTCCATTTTTAAAACTGTAATTTGCTCCTACGGGCAGCAGGTGGCGGTGCCCTCCGTTTTTAAAGCTGTAATTTGCTCTTACGGGCAGCAGGTGGCGATACTCATGTTTTAAAAGCTGTAAATTGCTCCCAATGGCAGCAGGTGGTGGTGCCCACCATTTTAAAAAGCCTGTAATTTCCACTTACGGGCAGCAGGTGGCGGTGCCCTTCGTTTTTAAAAGCTGTAATTTGCTTCTATGGGCAGCAGGTGGCGGTGCCCTCCTTTTTTAAAAGCTGTAATTTGCCCCTACAGGCAGCAGGTGGTGGTACCCTCCGTTTTTAAAAGCTGTAATTTGCTCCTACGGGCTGCATGTGGCAGTGCACTCCGTTTTTAAAGCTGTAATTTGCTCCTACGGGCAGCAGGTGGCAGTACCCATGTTTTAAAAGCTGTAGTTTTTTCCTACGGGCAGCAGGGGGCGGTACCCTCCGTTTTTAAAGTTGTAATTTGCTCCTACGGGCTGCATGTGGCGGTGCCTTCCGTTTTTAAAAGCTGTAATTTGCTCCTATGGGCAGCAGGTGGCGGTAGCCTCTGTTTTCAAAAGCTGTAATTTGATCCTACGGGCAGCAGGTGGCGGTACCGCCGTTTTTAAAAGCTGTAATTTGCTCCTGCGGGCAGCAGTTGACGGTGCCCTCTGTTTTTAATGCGCTCCTACAGGCAGCAGTTGGCGCTACCCTCCGTTTTTACAGCTGTAATTTGCAGCTACAGGCAGCAGGTGGCGGTACCCATGTTTTAAAATCTGTAATTTGCATCTACGGGCAGCAGTTGGCGGTACCCTCCGTTTTTAAAGCTGTAATTTGCTCATACAGGCAGCAGTTGGCGGTACCCTCCGTTTTAAAGTTGTAATTTGCACCTACAGGCATCAGGTGGCAGTACCCTCCATTTTTACAAGCCTGTAATTTGCTCCTACAGGCTGCCGGCGGCGGTGCCCTCCGTTTATAAAAGCTGTAATTTGCTCCTACGGGCAGCAGTTGGCGGTGCCCTCCTTTTTAAAAGCTGTTTTTGCACCTACCGGCAGCAGGTGGCGGTGCCCTTCGCTTTTAAAGCTGTAATTTGCTCCTACGGGCAGCAGGTGGCGGTGCCCTCCATTTTAAACTCTGTAATTTGCTCCTACAGCCAGCAGCTGGCCCTACCCTCCGTTTTTAATGCGCTCCTACAGGCAGCAGGTGGCGGTACCCTCCGCTTTAAAAGCTGTCATTTGCTCCTACGGGTAGCAGGTGGCGGTACCCATGTTTTAATAGCTGTAATTTGCTCCTATGGGCAGCAGGTGGCGGTACGTTCCATTTTTAAAATCTGTAATTTGCACTTACGGGCAGCAGGTGGCGGTAACCTCCGTTTTTAAAGCTGTAATTTGCTCCTATAGGTAGCAGGTGTCAGTACCCTCCGTTTTTAAAAGCTGTAATTTGCTCCTATAGGTAGCAGGTGTCAGTACCCTCCGTTTTTAAAAGCTGTAATTGGCTCCTACGGGCAGCAGGTGGCGGTGGCCTCAGTTTTTAAAAGATGTAATTTGCTCCTACGGGCTGCAGGTGGCGGTGCCCTCCGTTTTTAAAAGCCTGTAATTTGCTCCTACAGGCTGCAGGTGGCGGTGCTCTCCATTTTTAAACGCTGTAATTTGCTCCTACGGGCAGCAGGTGGCGGTGCCCTCAGTTATTAAAGGCTGTAATTTGCTCCTACGGGCAGCAGGTGGCGGTGCTCTCCGTTTTTTTAAAAGCCTGTAATTTGCTCCTACAGGCTGCAGGTGGCGGTGGCCTCCGTTTTTAAAAGCTGTAATTTGCTCCTACGAGCAGCAGGTGGCGGTACCCACCGTTTTTAAAGCTGTAATTTGCTCCTACGGGCAGCAGGTGGCGGTGTCCTCCGTCTTAAAATCTGTAATTTGCTCCTATGGCCAGCAGCTGGCCCTACCCTCCGTATTTAATGCGCTCCTACAGGCAGCAGGTGGCGGTACCCTCCGTTTTTAAAGCTGTAATTTGCTCCTACGGGCAGCACGTGGCAGTACCCTCCGTTTTTAAAGTTGTAATTTGCACCTACGGGAAGCAGGTGGCAGTACCCTCCGTTTTTAAAGCTGTAATTTGCTCCTACGGGCAGCAGGTGTCGGTGCCTCCGTTTTAAAAGCTGTAATTTGCTCCTACGGGCAGCAGGTGGCAGTACCCTCCGTTTTAAAATCTGTAATTTGCACCTACGGGCAGCAGGTGGCGGTGCCCTCTGTTTTTAAAGCTGTAATTTGCTCTTACGGGCAGCAGGTGGCGGTGCCCTCCATTTTCAAGGCCTGTAATTTGCTCTTAAAAGGCAGCAGGTGGCGGTACCCTCCATTTTTAAAAGCTGTAATTTGCTCCTACGGGCAGCAGGTGGCGGTACCCTCCGTTTTAAAATCTGTAATTTGCACTTACGGGCAGCAGGTGGCGGTGCCCTCCGATTTTAAAGCTGTAATTTGCTCATACGGGCAGCAGGTGGCGGTACCCTCCATTTTTAAAAGCTGTAATTTGCACCTACGGGGAGCAGGTGGCGGTACCCTCCGCTTTTAAAGCTGTAATTTGCTCCTGCGGGCAGCAGGTGGCGGTACCCATGTTTTAAAAGCTGTAATTTGCTCCTACAGGCAGCAGGTGGGCGTTACCCTCCGTTTTTAAAAGCTGTAATTTGCTCCTACGGGCAGCATGTGGCGGTACCCTCCATTTTTAAAAGCTGTAATTTGCTCCTACGGGCAGCAGGTGGCGGTGCCCTCCGTTTTTAAAAGCTGTAATTTGCTCCTACAGGTAGCAGGTGGCGGTGCTCTCCATTTGTAAAAGCCTGTAATTTGCTCCTACAGGCTGCTGGTTGCGGTGCCCTCCAGTTTTAAAAGCTGTAATTTGCTCCTACGGGCAGCAGCTGGCGGTTACCTCCGTTTTTAAAAGCTGTAATTTGCACTTACGGGAGGCAGATGGCGGCGCCCTCAGTTTTTAAAGCTGTACTTTGCTCCTACGGGCAGCAGGTGTCAGTACCCTCCGTTTTTAAAAGCTGTAATTGGCTCCTACAGGCTGCAGGTGGCGGTGCTATCCGATTTTAAAAGCTGTAATTTGCTCCTACGGTCAGCAGGTGGCGGTGCCCTCCATTTTTAAAAGCTGTAATTTGCTCCTACGGGCAGCAGGTGGCGGTACCCTCCGTTTTAAAAGCTGTAATTTGCTCCTACGGGCAGCAGGTGGCCCTAACCTCCGTTTTTAATGCGCTCCTACAGGCAGCAGGTGGTGGTACCCTCCGTTTTTAAAGCTGTCATTTGCTCCTACGGGCAGCAGGTGGCGGTACCCATGCTTTAAAAGCTGTAATTTGCTCCTATTGGCAGCAGGTGGCGGTACCTTCCATTTTTAAAATCAGTAATTTGCACTTACGGGCAGCAGGTGGCAGGAACCTCCACTTTTAAAAGCTGTAATTTGCTCCGGCAGCAGTTGGCGGTGCCCTCCGTTTTTAAAAGCTGTAATTTTCTCCTACGGGCAGCAGGTGGCGGTGCCCACAATTTTCAAGAGCTGTAATTTGCTCATACAGGCAGCAGGTGGCGGTACCCTCCGTTTTTTAAGCTGTAATTTGCTCCTACGGGCAGCAGCTGGCGGTACCCTCCATTTTTAATGCGCCCCTACAGGCAGCAGGTGGTGGTACCCTCCGTTTTTAAAAGCTGTAATTTGCTCCTACGGGCTGCATGTGGCAGTGCACTCCGTTTTTAAAGCTGTGATTTGCTCCTACGGGCAGCAGGTGGCAGTACCCATGTTTTAAAAGCTGTAGTTTTTTCCTACGGGCAGCAGGGGGGCGGTACCCTCCGTTTTTAAAAGCTGTAATTTGCACCTACGGGCAGCAGGTGGCAGTACCCTCCGTTTTTAAAGCTGTAATTTGCTCCTACGGGCAGCAGGTGGAGGTGCCCTCCGTATTTAAAGCTGTAATTTGCTCTTACGGGCAGCAGGTGGCGGTACCCATGTTTTAAAAGCTGTAATTTGCACTTACGGGCAGCAGGTGGCTGTACCCTCCGTTTTCAAAGCTGTAATTTGCTCCTACCGGGCAGCAGGTGGCGGTACCCTCCGTTTATAAAAGCTGTAATTTTCTCCTACGGGCAGCATGTGTCGGTGCCCTCAATTTTCAAGAGCTGTAATTTGCTCATACAGGCAGCAGGTGGCGGTACCCTCCTTTTTTTAAGCTGTAATTTGCTCCTACGGGCAGCAGCTGGCGGCACCCTCCATTTTTAATGCGCCCCTACAGGCAACAGGTGGTGGTACCCTCCTTTTTTAAAAGCTGTAATTTGCTCCTACGGGCAGCAGGTGGCAGTGCACTCCGTTTTTAAAGCTGTAATTTGCTCCTCCGGGCAGCAGGTGGCCCTAACCTCCGTTTTTAATGCGCTCCTACAGGCAGCAGGTGGTGGTACCCTCCGTTTTTAAAGCTGTCATTTGCTCCTACGGGCAGCAGGTGGCGGTACCCATGCTTTAAAAGCTGTAATTTGCTCCTATTGGCAGCAGGTGGCGGTACCTTCCATTTTTAAAATCAGTAATTTGCACTTACGGGCAGCAGGTGGCAGGAACCTCCACTTTTAAAAGCTGTAATTTGCTCTGGCAGCAGTTGGCGGTGCCCTCCATTTTTAAAAGCTGTAATTTTCTCCTACGGGCAGCAGGTGGCGGTGCCCTCAATTTTCAAGAGCTGTAATTTGCTCATACAGGCAGCAGGTGGCGGTACCCTCCGGTTTTTAAGCTGTAATTTGCTCCTACGGGCAGCAGCTGGCGGTACCCTCCATTTTTAATGCGCCCTACAGGCAGCAGGTGGTGGTACCCTCCGTTTTTAAAAGCTGTAATTTGCTCCTACGGGCTGCATGTGGCAGCGCACTCCGTTTTTAAAGCTGTAATTTGCTCCTACGGGCAGCAGGTGGCAGTACCCATGTTTTAAAAGCTGTAGTTTTTTCCTACGGGCAGCAGGGGGCGGTACCCTCCGTTTTTAAAGTTGTAATTTGCACCTACGGGCAGCAGGTGGCAGTACCCTCCGTTTTTAAAGTTGTAATTTGCACCTACGGGCAGCAGGTGGCAGTACCCTCCGTTTTTAAAGCTGTAATTTGCTCCTACGGGCAGCAGGTGGAGGTGCCCTCCGTATTTAAAGCTGTAATTTGCACTTACGGGCAGCAGGTGGCTGTACCCTCCGTTTTAAAAGCTGTAATTTGCTCCTGCCGGCAGCAGGTGGCGGTACCCTCCATTTTTAAAAGCTGTAATTTGCTCCTACGGGCTGCATGTGGCGGTGCCTTCCTTTCTTAAAAGCTGTAATTTGCTCCTATGGGCAGCAGGTGGCGGTAGCCTCTGTTTTCAAAAGCTGTAATTTGATCCTACGGCAGCAGGTGGCGGTACCGCCGTTTTTAAAAGCTGTAATTTGCTCCTGCGGGCAGCAGTTGACGGTGCCCTCTGTTTTTAATGCGCTCCTACAGGCAGCAGTTGGCGCTACCCTCCGTTTTTACAGCTGTAATTTGCAGCTACAGGCAGCAGGTGGCGGTACCCATGTTTTAAAATCTGTAATTTGCTTCTACGGGCAGCAGGTGGCGGTACCCTCAGTTATTAAAGCTTTAATTTGCTTCTACGGGCAGCAGCTGGCGGTACCCTCCATTTTTAAAAGATGTAATATTCTCCGGGCAGCAGTTGGCGGTGCCCTCCGTTTTGAAAAGCTGTAATTTGCTCCTATGGGCAGCAGTGGCGGTGCCCTCCATTTTTAAAACTGTAATTTGCTCCTACGGGCAGCAGGTGGCGGTGCCCTCCGTTTTTAAAGCTGTAATTTGCTCTTACGGGCAGCAGGTGGCGATACTCATGTTTTAAAAGCTGTAAATTGCTCCCAATGGCAGCAGGTGGTGGTGCCCACCATTTTAAAAAGCCTGTAATTTCCACTTACGGGCAGCAGGTGGCGGTGCCCTTCGTTTTTAAAAGCTGTAATTTGCTTCTATGGGCAGCAGGTGGCGGTGCCCTCCTTTTTTAAAAGCTGTAATTTGCCCCTACAGGCAGCAGGTGGTGGTACCCTCCGTTTTTAAAAGCTGTAATTTGCTCCTACGGGCTGCATGTGGCAGTGCACTCCGTTTTTAAAGCTGTAATTTGCTCCTACGGGCAGCAGGTGGCAGTACCCATGTTTTAAAAGCTGTAGTTTTTTCCTACGGGCAGCAGGGGGCGGTACCCTCCGTTTTTAAAGTTGTAATTTGCTCCTACGGGCTGCATGTGGCGGTGCCTTCCGTTTTTAAAAGCTGTAATTTGCTCCTATGGGCAGCAGGTGGCGGTAGCCTCTGTTTTCAAAAGCTGTAATTTGATCCTACGGGCAGCAGGTGGCGGTACCGCCGTTTTTAAAAGCTGTAATTTGCTCCTGCGGGCAGCAGTTGACGGTGCCCTCTGTTTTTAATGCGCTCCTACAGGCAGCAGTTGGCGCTACCCTCCGTTTTTACAGCTGTAATTTGCAGCTACAGGCAGCAGGTGGCGGTACCCATGTTTTAAAATCTGTAATTTGCATCTACGGGCAGCAGTTGGCGGTACCCTCCGTTTTTAAAGCTGTAATTTGCTCATACAGGCAGCAGTTGGCGGTACCCTCCGTTTTTAAAGTTGTAATTTGCACCTACAGGCATCAGGTGGCAGTACCCTCCATTTTTACAAGCCTGTAATTTGCTCCTACAGGCTGCCGGCGGCGGTGCCCTCCGTTTATAAAAGCTGTAATTTGCTCCTACGGGCAGCAGTTGGCGGTGCCCTCCTTTTTAAAAGCTGTTTTTGCACCTACCGGCAGCAGGTGGCGGTGCCCTTCGCTTTTAAAGCTGTAATTTGCTCCTACGGGCAGCAGGTGGCGGTGCCCTCCATTTTAAACTCTGTAATTTGCTCCTACAGCCAGCAGCTGGCCCTACCCTCCGTTTTTAATGCGCTCCTACAGGCAGCAGGTGGCGGTACCCTCCGCTTTAAAAGCTGTCATTTGCTCCTACGGGTAGCAGGTGGCGGTACCCATGTTTTAATAGCTGTAATTTGCTCCTATGGGCAGCAGGTGGCGGTACGTTCCATTTTTAAAATCTGTAATTTGCACTTACGGGCAGCAGGTGGCGGTAACCTCCGTTTTTAAAGCTGTAAATTGCTCCGGGCAGCAGTTGGCGGCGCCCTCCGTTTTTAAAGCTGTAATTTGCTCCTATAGGTAGCAGGTGTCAGTACCCTCCGTTTTTAAAAGCTGTAATTGGCTCCTACGGGCAGCAGGTGGCGGTGGCCTCAGTTTTTTAAAGATGTAATTTGCTCCTACGGGCTGCAGGTGGCGGTGCCCTCCGTTTTTAAAAGCCTGTAATTTGCTCCTACAGGCTGCAGGTGGCGGTGCTCTCCATTTTTAAACGCTGTAATTTGCTCCTACGGGCAGCAGGTGGCGGTGCCCTCAGTTATTAAAGGCTGTAATTTGCTCCTACGGGCAGCAGGTGGCGGTGCTCTCCGTTTTTAAAAGCCTGTAATTTGCTCCTACAGGCTGCAGGTGGCGGTGGCCTCCGTTTTTAAAAGCTGTAATTTGCTCCTACGAGCAGCAGGTGGCGGTACCCACCGTTTTTAAAGCTGTAATTTGCTCCTACGGGCAGCAGGTGGCGGTGTCCTCCGTCTTAAAATCTGTAATTTGCTCCTATGGCCAGCAGCTGGCCCTACCCTCCGTATTTAATGCGCTCCTACAGGCAGCAGGTGGCGGTACCCTCCGTTTTTAAAGCTGTAATTTGCTCCTACGGGCAGCACGTGGCAGTACCCTCCGTTTTTAAAGTTGTAATTTGCACCTACGGGAAGCAGGTGGCAGTACCCTCCGTTTTTAAAGCTGTAATTTGCTCCTACGGGCAGCAGGTGTCGGTGCCCTCCGTTTTAAAAGCTGTAATTTGCTCCTACGGGCAGCAGGTGGCAGTACCCTCCGTTTTAAAATCTGTAATTTGCACCTACGGGCAGCAGGTGGCGGTGCCCTCTGTTTTTAAAGCTGTAATTTGCTCTTACGGGCAGCAGGTGGCGGTGCCCTCCATTTTCAAGGCCTGTAATTTGCTCTTAAAAGGCAGCAGGTGGCGGTACCCTCCATTTTTAAAAGCTGTAATTTGCTCCTACGGGCAGCAGGTGGCGGTACCCTCCGTTTTAAAATCTGTAATTTGCACTTACGGGCAGCAGGTGGCGGTGCCCTCCGATTTTAAAGCTGTAATTTGCTCATACGGGCAGCAGGTGGCGGTACCCTCCATTTTTAAAAGCTGTAATTTGCACCTACGGGGAGCAGGTGGCGGTACCCTCCGCTTTTAAAGCTGTAATTTGCTCCTGCGGGCAGCAGGTGGCGGTACCCATGTTTTAAAAGCTGTAATTTGCTCCTACAGGCAGCAGGTGGCGTTACCCTCCGTTTTTAAAAGCTGTAATTTGCTCCTACGGGCAGCATGTGGCGGTACCCTCCATTTTTAAAAGCTGTAATTTGCTCCTACGGGCAGCAGGTGGCGGTGCCCTCCGTTTTTAAAAGCTGTAATTTGCTCCTACAGGTAGCAGGTGGCGGTGCTCTCCATTTGTAAAAGCCTGTAATTTGCTCCTACAGGCTGCTGGTTGCGGTGCCCTCCAGTTTTAAAAGCTGTAATTTGCTCCTACGGGCAGCAGCTGGCGGTTACCTCCGTTTTTAAAAGCTGTAATTTGCACTTACGGGAGGCAGATGGCGGCGCCCTCAGTTTTTAAAGCTGTACTTTGCTCCTACGGGCAGCAGGTGTCAGTACCCTCCGTTTTTAAAAGCTGTAATTGGCTCCTACAGGCTGCAGGTGGCGGTGCTATCCGATTTTAAAAGCTGTAATTTGCTCCTACGGTCAGCAGGTGGCGGTGCCCTCCATTTTTAAAAGCTGTAATTTGCTCCTACGGGCAGCAGGTGGCGGTACCCTCCGTTTTAAAAGCTGTAATTTGCTCCTATGGGCAGCAGGTGGCCCTAACCTCCGTTTTTAATGCGCTCCTACAGGCAGCAGGTGGTGGTACCCTCCGTTTTTAAAGCTGTCATTTGCTCCTACGGGCAGCAGGTGGCGGTACCCATGCTTTAAAAGCTGTAATTTGCTCCTATTGGCAGCAGGTGGCGGTACCTTCCATTTTTAAAATCAGTAATTTGCACTTACGGGCAGCAGGTGGCAGGAACCTCCACTTTTAAAAGCTGTAATTTGCTCCGGCAGCAGTTGGCGGTGCCCTCCGTTTTTAAAAGCTGTAATTTTCTCCTACGGGCAGCAGGTGGCGGTGCCCACAATTTTCAAGAGCTGTAATTTGCTCATACAGGCAGCAGGTGGCGGTACCCTCCGTTTTTTAAGCTGTAATTTGCTCCTACGGGCAGCAGCTGGCGGTACCCTCCATTTTTAATGCGCCCCTACAGGCAGCAGGTGGTGGTACCCTCCGTTTTTAAAAGCTGTAATTTGCTCCTACGGGCTGCATGTGGCAGTGCACTCCGTTTTTAAAGCTGTGATTTGCTCCTACGGGCAGCAGGTGGCAGTACCCATGTTTTAAAAGCTGTAGTTTTTTCCTACGGGCAGCAGGGGGCGGTACCCTCCGTTTTTAAAAGCTGTAATTTGCACCTACGGGCAGCAGGTGGCAGTACCCTCCGTTTTTAAAGCTGTAATTTGCTCCTACGGGCAGCAGGTGGAGGTGCCCTCCGTATTTAAAGCTGTAATTTGCTCTTACGGGCAGCAGGTGGCGGTACCCATGTTTTGAAAGCTGTAATTTGCACTTACGGGCAGCAGGTGGCTGTACCCTCCGTTTTCAAAGCTGTAATTTGCTCCTACGGGCAGCAGGTGGCGGTACCCTCCGTTTATAAAAGCTGTAATTTTCTCCTACGGGCAGCATGTGTCGGTGCCCTCAATTTTCAAGAGCTGTAATTTGCTCATACAGGCAGCAGGTGGCGGTACCCTCCTTTTTTTAAGCTGTAATTTGCTCCTACGGGCAGCAGCTGGCGGCACCCTCCATTTTTAATGCGCCCCTACAGGCAACAGGTGGTGGTACCCTCCTTTTTTAAAAGCTGTAATTTGCTCCTACGGGCAGCAGGTGGCAGTGCACTCCGTTTTTAAAGCTGTAATTTGCTCCTCCGGGCAGCAGGTGGCCCTAACCTCCGTTTTTAATGCGCTCCTACAGGCAGCAGGTGGTGGTACCCTCCGTTTTTAAAGCTGTCATTTGCTCCTACGGGCAGCAGGTGGCGGTACCCATGCTTTAAAAGCTGTAATTTGCTCCTATTGGCAGCAGGTGGCGGTACCTTCCATTTTTAAAATCAGTAATTTGCACTTACGGGCAGCAGGTGGCAGGAACCTCCACTTTTAAAAGCTGTAATTTGCTCTGGCAGCAGTTGGCGGTGCCCTCCATTTTTAAAAGCTGTAATTTTCTCCTACGGGCAGCAGGTGGCGGTGCCCTCAATTTTCAAGAGCTGTAATTTGCTCATACAGGCAGCAGGTGGCGGTACCCTCCGGTTTTTAAGCTGTAATTTGCTCCTACGGGCAGCAGCTGGCGGTACCCTCCATTTTTAATGCGCCCCTACAGGCAGCAGGTGGTGGTACCCTCCGTTTTTAAAAGCTGTAATTTGCTCCTACGGGCTGCATGTGGCAGCGCACTCCGTTTTTAAAGCTGTAATTTGCTCCTACGGGCAGCAGGTGGCAGTACCCATGTTTTAAAAGCTGTAGTTTTTTCCTACGGGCAGCAGGGGGCGGTACCCTCCGTTTTTAAAGTTGTAATTTGCACCTACGGGCAGCAGGTGGCAGTACCCTCCGTTTTTAAAGTTGTAATTTGCACCTACGGGCAGCAGGTGGCAGTACCCTCCGTTTTTAAAGCTGTAATTTGCTCCTACGGGCAGCAGGTGGAGGTGCCCTCCGTATTTAAAGCTGTAATTTGCACTTACGGGCAGCAGGTGGCTGTACCCTCCGTTTTAAAAGCTGTAATTTGCTCCTGCCGGCAGCAGGTGGCGGTACCCTCCATTTTTAAAAGCTGTAATTTGCTCCTACGGGCTGCATGTGGCGGTGCCTTCCTTTCTTAAAAGCTGTAATTTGCTCCTATGGGCAGCAGGTGGCGGTAGCCTCTGTTTTCAAAAGCTGTAATTTGATCCTACGGGCAGCAGGTGGCGGTACCGCCGTTTTTAAAAGCTGTAATTTGCTCCTGCGGGCAGCAGTTGACGGTGCCCTCTGTTTTTAATGCGCTCCTACAGGCAGCAGTTGGCGCTACCCTCCGTTTTTACAGCTGTAATTTGCAGCTACAGGCAGCAGGTGGCGGTACCCATGTTTTAAAATCTGTAATTTGCTTCTACGGGCAGCAGGTGGCGGTACCCTCAGTTATTAAAGCTTTAATTTGCTTCTACGGGCAGCAGCTGGCGGTACCCTCCATTTTTAAAAGATGTAATATTCTCCGGGCAGCAGTTGGCGGTGCCCTCCGTTTTGAAAAGCTGTAATTTGCTCCTATGGGCAGCAGTGGCGGTGCCCTCCATTTTTAAAACTGTAATTTGCTCCTACGGGCAGCAGGTGGCGGTGCCCTCCGTTTTTAAAGCTGTAATTTGCTCTTACGGGCAGCAGGTGGCGATACTCATGTTTTAAAAGCTGTAAATTGCTCCCAATGGCAGCAGGTGGTGGTGCCCACCATTTTAAAAAGCCTGTAATTTCCACTTACGGGCAGCAGGTGGCGGTGCCCTTCGTTTTTAAAAGCTGTAATTTGCTTCTATGGGCAGCAGGTGGCGGTGCCCTCCTTTTTTAAAAGCTGTAATTTGCCCCTACAGGCAGCAGGTGGTGGTACCCTCCGTTTTTAAAAGCTGTAATTTGCTCCTACGGGCTGCATGTGGCAGTGCACTCCGTTTTTAAAGCTGTAATTTGCTCCTACGGGCAGCAGGTGGCAGTACCCATGTTTTAAAAGCTGTAGTTTTTTCCTACGGGCAGCAGGGGGCGGTACCCTCCGTTTTTAAAGTTGTAATTTGCTCCTACGGGCTGCATGTGGCGGTGCCTTCCGTTTTTAAAAGCTGTAATTTGCTCCTATGGGCAGCAGGTGGCGGTAGCCTCTGTTTTCAAAAGCTGTAATTTGATCCTACGGGCAGCAGGTGGCGGTACCGCCGTTTTTAAAAGCTGTAATTTGCTCCTGCGGGCAGCAGTTGACGGTGCCCTCTGTTTTTAATGCGCTCCTACAGGCAGCAGTTGGCGCTACCCTCCGTTTTTACAGCTGTAATTTGCAGCTACAGGCAGCAGGTGGCGGTACCCATGTTTTAAAATCTGTAATTTGCATCTACGGGCAGCAGTTGGCGGTACCCTCCGTTTTTAAAGCTGTAATTTGCTCATACAGGCAGCAGTTGGCGGTACCCTCCGTTTTTAAAGTTGTAATTTGCACCTACAGGCATCAGGTGGCAGTACCCTCCATTTTTACAAGCCTGTAATTTGCTCCTACAGGCTGCCGGCGGCGGTGCCCTCCGTTTATAAAAGCTGTAATTTGCTCCTACGGGCAGCAGTTGGCGGTGCCCTCCTTTTTAAAAGCTGTTTTTGCACCTACGGGCAGCAGGTGGCGGTGCCCTTCGCTTTTAAAGCTGTAATTTGCTCCTACGGGCAGCAGGTGGCGGTGCCCTCCATTTTAAACTCTGTAATTTGCTCCTACAGCCAGCAGCTGGCCCTACCCTCCGTTTTTAATGCGCTCCTACAGGCAGCAGGTGGCGGTACCCTCCGCTTTAAAAGCTGTCATTTGCTCCTACGGGTAGCAGGTGGCGGTACCCATGTTTTAATAGCTGTAATTTGCTCCTATGGGCAGCAGGTGGCGGTACGTTCCATTTTTAAAATCTGTAATTTGCACTTACGGGCAGCAGGTGGCGGTAACCTCCGTTTTTAAAAGCTGTAAATTGCTCCGGGCAGCAGTTGGCGGCGCCCTCCGTTTTTAAAGCTGTAATTTGCTCCTATAGGTAGCAGGTGTCAGTACCCTCCGTTTTTAAAAGCTGTAATTGGCTCCTACGGGCAGCAGGTGGCGGTGGCCTCAGTTTTTAAAAGATGTAATTTGCTCCTACGGGCTGCAGGTGGCGGTGCCCTTCGTTTTTAAAAGCCTGTAATTTGCTCCTACAGGCTGCAGGTGGCGGTGCTCTCCATTTTTAAACGCTGTAATTTGCTCCTACGGGCAGCAGGTGGCGGTGCCCTCAGTTATTAAAGGCTGTAATTTGCTCCTACGGGCAGCAGGTGGCGGTGCTCTCCGTTTTTAAAAGCCTGTAATTTGCTCCTACAGGCTGCAGGTGGCGGTGGCCTCCGTTTTTAAAAGCTGTAATTTGCTCCTACGAGCAGCAGGTGGCGGTACCCACCGTTTTTAAAGCTGTAATTTGCTCCTACGGGCAGCAGGTGGCGGTGTCCTCCGTCTTAAAATCTGTAATTTGCTCCTATGGCCAGCAGCTGGCCCTACCCTCCGTATTTAATGCGCTCCTACAGGCAGCAGGTGGCGGTACCCTCCGTTTTTAAAGCTGTAATTTGCTCCTACGGGCAGCACGTGGCAGTACCCTCCGTTTTTAAAGTTGTAATTTGCACCTACGGGAAGCAGGTGGCAGTACCCTCCGTTTTTAAAGCTGTAATTTGCTCCTACGGGCAGCAGGTGTCGGTGCCCTCCGTTTTAAAAGCTGTAATTTGCTCCTACGGGCAGCAGGTGGCAGTACCCTCCGTTTTAAAATCTGTAATTTGCACCTACGGGCAGCAGGTGGCGGTGCCCTCTGTTTTTAAAGCTGTAATTTGCTCTTACGGGCAGCAGGTGGCGGTGCCCTCCATTTTCAAGGCCAGTAATTTGCTCTTAAAAGGCAGCAGGTGGCGGTACCCTCCATTTTTAAAAGCTGTAATTTGCTCCTACGGGCAGCAGGTGGCGGTACCCTCCGTTTTAAAATCTGTAATTTGCACTTACGGGCAGCAGGTGGCGGTGCCCTCCGATTTTAAAGCTGTAATTTGCTCATACGGGCAGCAGGTGGCGGTACCCTCCATTTTTAAAAGCTGTAATTTGCACCTACGGGGAGCAGGTGGCGGTACCCTCCGCTTTTAAAGCTGTAATTTGCTCCTGCGGGCAGCAGGTGGCGGTACCCATGTTTTAAAAGCTGTAATTTGCTCCTACAGGCAGCAGGTGGCGTTACCCTCCGTTTTTAAAAGCTGTAATTTGCTCCTACGGGCAGCATGTGGCGGTACCCTCCATTTTTAAAAGCTGTAATTTGCTCCTACGGGCAGCAGGTGGCAGTACCCTCCGTTTTTAAAGCTGTAATTTGCTCCTACGGGCAGCAGGTGGAGGTGCCCTCCGTATTTAAAGCTGTAATTTGCTCTTACGGGCAGCAGGTGGCGGTACCCATGTTTTAAAAGCTGTAGTTTTTTCCTACGGGCAGCAGGGGGCGGTACCTTCCGTTTTTAAAAGCTGTAATTTGCACCTACGGGCAGCAGGTGGCAGTACCCTCCGTTTTTAAAGCTGTAATTTGCTCCTACGGGCAGCAGGTGGAGGTGCCCTCCGTATTTAAAGCTGTAATTTGCTCTTACGGGCAGCAGGTGGCGGTACCCATGTTTTAAAAGCTGTAATTTGCACTTACGGGCAGCAGGTGGCTGTACCCTCCGTATTCAAAGCTGTAATTTGCTCCTACGGGCAGCAGGTGGCGGTACCCTCCGTTTATAAAAGCTGTAATTTTCTCCTACGGGCAGCATGTGTCGGTGCCCTCAATTTTCAAGAGCTGTAATTTGCTCATACAGGCAGCAGGTGGCGGTACCCTCCTTTTTTTAAGCTGTAATTTGCTCCTACGGGCAGCAGCTGGCGGCACCCTCCATTTTTAATGCGCCCCTACAGGCAACAGGTGGTGGTACCCTCCTTTTTTAAAAGCTGTAATTTGCTCCTACGGGCAGCAGGTGGCAGTGCACTCCGTTTTTAAAGCTGTAATTTGCTCCTCCGGGCAGCAGGTGGCCCTAACCTCCGTTTTTAATGCGCTCCTACAGGCAGCAGGTGGTGGTACCCTCCGTTTTTAAAGCTGTCATTTGCTCCTACGGGCAGCAGGTGGCGGTACCCATGCTTTAAAAGCTGTAATTTGCTCCTATTGGCAGCAGGTGGCGGTACCTTCCATTTTTAAAATCAGTAATTTGCACTTACGGGCAGCAGGTGGCAGGAACCTCCACTTTTAAAAGCTGTAATTTGCTCTGGCAGCAGTTGGCGGTGCCCTCCATTTTTAAAAGCTGTAATTTTCTCCTACGGGCAGCAGGTGGCGGTGCCCTCAATTTTCAAGAGCTGTAATTTGCTCATACAGGCAGCAGGTGGCGGTACCCTCCGGTTTTTAAGCTGTAATTTGCTCCTACGGGCAGCAGCTGGCGGTACCCTCCATTTTTAATGCGCCCCTACAGGCAGCAGGTGGTGGTACCCTCCGTTTTTAAAAGCTGTAATTTGCTCCTACGGGCTGCATGTGGCAGCGCACTCCGTTTTTAAAGCTGTAATTTGCTCCTACGGGCAGCAGGTGGCAGTACCCATGTTTTAAAAGCTGTAGTTTTTTCCTACGGGCAGCAGGGGGCGGTACCCTCCGTTTTTAAAGTTGTAATTTGCACCTACGGGCAGCAGGTGGCAGTACCCTCCGTTTTTAAAGTTGTAATTTGCACCTACGGGCAGCAGGTGGCAGTACCCTCCGTTTTTAAAGCTGTAATTTGCTCCTACGGGCAGCAGGTGGAGGTGCCCTCCGTATTTAAAGCTGTAATTTGCACTTACGGGCAGCAGGTGGCTGTACCCTCCGTTTTAAAAGCTGTAATTTGCTCCTGCCGGCAGCAGGTGGCGGTACCCTCCATTTTTAAAAGCTGTAATTTGCTCCTACGGGCTGCATGTGGCGGTGCCTTCCTTTCTTAAAAGCTGTAATTTGCTCCTATGGGCAGCAGGTGGCGGTAGCCTCTGTTTTCAAAAGCTGTAATTTGATCCTACGGGCAGCAGGTGGCGGTACCGCCGTTTTTAAAAGCTGTAATTTGCTCCTGCGGGCAGCAGTTGACGGTGCCCTCTGTTTTTAATGCGCTCCTACAGGCAGCAGTTGGCGCTACCCTCCGTTTTTACAGCTGTAATTTGCAGCTACAGGCAGCAGGTGGCGGTACCCATGTTTTAAAATCTGTAATTTGCTTCTACGGGCAGCAGGTGGCGGTACCCTCAGTTATTAAAGCTTTAATTTGCTTCTACGGGCAGCAGCTGGCGGTACCCTCCATTTTTAAAAGATGTAATATTCTCCGGGCAGCAGTTGGCGGTGCCCTCCGTTTTGAAAAGCTGTAATTTGCTCCTATGGGCAGCAGTGGCGGTGCCCTCCATTTTTAAAACTGTAATTTGCTCCTACGGGCAGCAGGTGGCGGTGCCCTCCGTTTTTAAAGCTGTAATTTGCTCTTACGGGCAGCAGGTGGCGATACTCATGTTTTAAAAGCTGTAAATTGCTCCCAATGGCAGCAGGTGGTGGTGCCCACCATTTTAAAAAGCCTGTAATTTCCACTTACGGGCAGCAGGTGGCGGTGCCCTTCGTTTTTAAAAGCTGTAATTTGCTTCTATGGGCAGCAGGTGGCGGTGCCCTCCTTTTTTAAAAGCTGTAATTTGCCCCTACAGGCAGCAGGTGGTGGTACCCTCCGTTTTTAAAAGCTGTAATTTGCTCCTACGGGCTGCATGTGGCAGTGCACTCCGTTTTTAAAGCTGTAATTTGCTCCTACGGGCAGCAGGTGGCAGTACCCATGTTTTAAAAGCTGTAGTTTTTTCCTACGGGCAGCAGGGGGCGGTACCCTCCGTTTTTAAAGTTGTAATTTGCTCCTACGGGCTGCATGTGGCGGTGCCTTCCGTTTTTAAAAGCTGTAATTTGCTCCTATGGGCAGCAGGTGGCGGTAGCCTCTGTTTTCAAAAGCTGTAATTTGATCCTACGGGCAGCAGGTGGCGGTACCGCCGTTTTTAAAAGCTGTAATTTGCTCCTGCGGGCAGCAGTTGACGGTGCCCTCTGTTTTTAATGCGCTCCTACAGGCAGCAGTTGGCGCTACCCTCCGTTTTTACAGCTGTAATTTGCAGCTACAGGCAGCAGGTGGCGGTACCCATGTTTTAAAATCTGTAATTTGCATCTACGGGCAGCAGTTGGCGGTACCCTCCGTTTTTAAAGCTGTAATTTGCTCATACAGGCAGCAGTTGGCGGTACCCTCCGTTTTTAAAGTTGTAATTTGCACCTACAGGCATCAGGTGGCAGTACCCTCCATTTTTACAAGCCTGTAATTTGCTCCTACAGGCTGCCGGCGGCGGTGCCCTCCGTTTATAAAAGCTGTAATTTGCTCCTACGGGCAGCAGTTGGCGGTGCCCTCCTTTTTAAAAGCTGTTTTTGCACCTACGGGCAGCAGGTGGCGGTGCCCTTCGCTTTTAAAGCTGTAATTTGCTCCTACGGGCAGCAGGTGGCGGTGCCCTCCATTTTAAACTCTGTAATTTGCTCCTACAGCCAGCAGCTGGCCCTACCCTCCGTTTTTAATGCGCTCCTACAGGCAGCAGGTGGCGGTACCCTCCGCTTTAAAAGCTGTCATTTGCTCCTACGGGTAGCAGGTGGCGGTACCCATGTTTTAATAGCTGTAATTTGCTCCTATGGGCAGCAGGTGGCGGTACGTTCCATTTTTAAAATCTGTAATTTGCACTTACGGGCAGCAGGTGGCGGTAACCTCCGTTTTTAAAAGCTGTAAATTGCTCCGGGCAGCAGTTGGCGGCGCCCTCCGTTTTTAAAGCTGTAATTTGCTCCTATAGGTAGCAGGTGTCAGTACCCTCCGTTTTTAAAAGCTGTAATTGGCTCCTACGGGCAGCAGGTGGCGGTGGCCTCAGTTTTTAAAAGATGTAATTTGCTCCTACGGGCTGCAGGTGGCGGTGCCCTCCGTTTTTAAAAGCCTGTAATTTGCTCCTACAGGCTGCAGGTGGCGGTGCTCTCCATTTTTAAACGCTGTAATTTGCTCCTACGGGCAGCAGGTGGCGGTGCCCTCAGTTATTAAAGGCTGTAATTTGCTCCTACGGGCAGCAGGTGGCGGTGCTCTCCGTTTTTAAAAGCCTGTAATTTGCTCCTACAGGCTGCAGGTGGCGGTGGCCTCCGTTTTTAAAAGCTGTAATTTGCTCCTACGAGCAGCAGGTGGCGGTACCCACCGTTTTTAAAGCTGTAATTTGCTCCTACGGGCAGCAGGTGGCGGTGTCCTCCGTCTTAAAATCTGTAATTTGCTCCTATGGCCAGCAGCTGGCCCTACCCTCCGTATTTAATGCGCTCCTACAGGCAGCAGGTGGCGGTACCCTCCGTTTTTAAAGCTGTAATTTGCTCCTACGGGCAGCACGTGGCAGTACCCTCCGTTTTTAAAGTTGTAATTTGCACCTACGGGAAGCAGGTGGCAGTACCCTCCGTTTTTAAAGCTGTAATTTGCTCCTACGGGCAGCAGGTGTCGGTGCCCTCCGTTTTAAAAGCTGTAATTTGCTCCTACGGGCAGCAGGTGGCAGTAACCTCCGTTTTAAAATCTGTAATTTGCACCTACGGGCAGCAGGTGGCGGTGCCCTCTGTTTTTAAAGCTGTAATTTGCTCTTACGGGCAGCAGGTGGCGGTGCCCTCCATTTTCAAGGCCTGTAATTTGCTCTTAAAAGGCAGCAGGTGGCGGTACCCTCCATTTTTAAAAGCTGTAATTTGCTCCTACGGGCAGCAGGTGGCGGTACCCTCCGTTTTAAAATCTGTAATTTGCACTTACGGGCAGCAGGTGGCGGTGCCCTCCGATTTTAAAGCTGTAATTTGCTCATACGGGCAGCAGGTGGCGGTACCCTCCATTTTTAAAAGCTGTAATTTGCACCTACGGGGAGCAGGTGGCGGTACCCTCCGCTTTTAAAGCTGTAATTTGCTCCTGCGGGCAGCAGGTGGCGGTACCCATGTTTTAAAAGCTGTAATTTGCTCCTACAGGCAGCAGGTGGCGTTACCCTCCGTTTTTAAAAAGCTGTAATTTGCTCCTACGGGCAGCATGTGGCGGTACCCTCCATTTTTAAAAGCTGTAATTTGCTCCTACGGGCAGCAGGTGGCGGTGCCCTCCGTTTTTAAAAGCTGTAATTTGCTCCTACAGGTAGCAGGTGGCGGTGCTCTCCATTTGTAAAAGCCTGTAATTTGCTCCTACAGGCTGCTGGTTGCGGTGCCCTCCAGTTTTAAAAGCTGTAATTTGCTCCTACGGGCAGCAGCTGGCGGTTACCTCCGTTTTTAAAAGCTGTAATTTGCACTTACGGGAGGCAGATGGCGGCGCCCTCAGTTTTTAAAGCTGTACTTTGCTCCTACGGGCAGCAGGTGTCAGTACCCTCCGTTTTTAAAAGCTGTAATTGGCTCCTACAGGCTGCAGGTGGCGGTGCTATCCGATTTTAAAAGCTGTAATTTGCTCCTACGGTCAGCAGGTGGCGGTGCCCTCCATTTTTAAAAGCTGTAATTTGCTCCTACGGGCAGCAGGTGGCGGTACCCTCCGTTTTAAAAGCTGTAATTTGCTCCTATGGGCAGCAGGTGGCCCTAACCTCCGTTTTTAATGCGCTCCTACAGGCAGCAGGTGGTGGTACCCTCCGTTTTTAAAGCTGTCATTTGCTCCTACGGGCAGCAGGTGGCGGTACCCATGCTTTAAAAGCTGTAATTTGCTCCTATTGGCAGCAGGTGGCGGTACCTTCCATTTTTAAAATCAGTAATTTGCACTTACGGGCAGCAGGTGGCAGGAACCTCCACTTTTAAAAGCTGTAATTTGCTCCGGCAGCAGTTGGCGGTGCCCTCCGTTTTTAAAAGCTGTAATTTTCTCCTACGGGCAGCAGGTGGCGGTGCCCACAATTTTCAAGAGCTGTAATTTGCTCATACAGGCAGCAGGTGGCGGTACCCTCCGTTTTTTAAGCTGTAATTTGCTCCTACGGGCAGCAGCTGGCGGTACCCTCCATTTTTAATGCGCCCCTACAGGCAGCAGGTGGTGGTACCCTCCGTTTTTAAAAGCTGTAATTTGCTCCTACGGGCTGCATGTGGCAGTGCACTCCGTTTTTAAAGCTGTGATTTGCTCCTACGGGCAGCAGGTGGCAGTACCCATGTTTTAAAAGCTGTAGTTTTTTCCTACGGGCAGCAGGGGGCGGTACCCTCCGTTTTTAAAAGCTGTAATTTGCACCTACGGGCAGCAGGTGGCAGTACCCTCCGTTTTTAAAGCTGTAATTTGCTCCTACGGGCAGCAGGTGGAGGTGCCCTCCGTATTTAAAGCTGTAATTTGCTCTTACGGGCAGCAGGTGGCGGTACCCATGTTTTGAAAGCTGTAATTTGCACTTACGGGCAGCAGGTGGCTGTACCCTCCGTTTTCAAAGCTGTAATTTGCTCCTACGGGCAGCAGGTGGCGGTACCCTCCGTTTATAAAAGCTGTAATTTTCTCCTACGGGCAGCATGTGTCGGTGCCCTCAATTTTCAAGAGCTGTAATTTGCTCATACAGGCAGCAGGTGGCGGTACCCTCCTTTTTTTAAGCTGTAATTTGCTCCTACGGGCAGCAGCTGGCGGCACCCTCCATTTTTAATGCGCCCCTACAGGCAACAGGTGGTGGTACCCTCCTTTTTTAAAAGCTGTAATTTGCTCCTACGGGCAGCAGGTGGCAGTGCACTCCGTTTTTAAAGCTGTAATTTGCTCCTCCGGGCAGCAGGTGGCCCTAACCTCCGTTTTTAATGCACTCCTACAGGCAGCAGGTGGTGGTACCCTCCGTTTTTAAAGCTGTCATTTGCTCCTACGGGCAGCAGGTGGCGGTACCCATGCTTTAAAAGCTGTAATTTGCTCCTATTGGCAGCAGGTGGCGGTACCTTCCATTTTTAAAATCAGTAATTTGCACTTACGGGCAGCAGGTGGCAGGAACCTCCACTTTTAAAAGCTGTAATTTGCTCTGGCAGCAGTTGGCGGTGCCCTCCATTTTTAAAAGCTGTAATTTTCTCCTACGGGCAGCAGGTGGCGGTGCCCTCAATTTTCAAGAGCTGTAATTTGCTCATACAGGCAGCAGGTGGCGGTACCCTCCGGTTTTTAAGCTGTAATTTGCTCCTACGGGCAGCAGCTGGCGGTACCCTCCATTTTTAATGCGCCCCTACAGGCAGCAGGTGGTGGTACCCTCCGTTTTTAAAAGCTGTAATTTGCTCCTACGGGCTGCATGTGGCAGCGCACTCCGTTTTTAAAGCTGTAATTTGCTCCTACGGGCAGCAGGTGGCAGTACCCATGTTTTAAAAGCTGTAGTTTTTTCCTACGGGCAGCAGGGGGCGGTACCCTCCGTTTTTAAAGTTGTAATTTGCACCTACGGGCAGCAGGTGGCAGTACCCTCCGTTTTTAAAGTTGTAATTTGCACCTACGGGCAGCAGGTGGCAGTACCCTCCGTTTTTAAAGCTGTAATTTGCTCCTACGGGCAGCAGGTGGAGGTGCCCTCCGTATTTAAAGCTGTAATTTGCACTTACGGGCAGCAGGTGGCTGTACCCTCCGTTTTAAAAGCTGTAATTTGCTCCTGCCGGCAGCAGGTGGCGGTACCCTCCATTTTTAAAAGCTGTAATTTGCTCCTACGGGCTGCATGTGGCGGTGCCTTCCTTTCTTAAAAGCTGTAATTTGCTCCTATGGGCAGCAGGTGGCGGTAGCCTCTGTTTTCAAAAGCTGTAATTTGATCCTACGGGCAGCAGGTGGCGGTACCGCCGTTTTTAAAAGCTGTAATTTGCTCCTGCGGGCAGCAGTTGACGGTGCCCTCTGTTTTTAATGCGCTCCTACAGGCAGCAGTTGGCGCTACCCTCCGTTTTTACAGCTGTAATTTGCAGCTACAGGCAGCAGGTGGCGGTACCCATGTTTTAAAATCTGTAATTTGCTTCTACGGGCAGCAGGTGGCGGTACCCTCAGTTATTAAAGCTTTAATTTGCTTCTACGGGCAGCAGCTGGCGGTACCCTCCATTTTTAAAAGATGTAATATTCTCCGGGCAGCAGTTGGCGGTGCCCTCCGTTTTGAAAAGCTGTAATTTGCTCCTATGGGCAGCAGTGGCGGTGCCCTCCATTTTTAAAACTGTAATTTGCTCCTACGGGCAGCAGGTGGCGGTGCCCTCCGTTTTTAAAGCTGTAATTTGCTCTTACGGGCAGCAGGTGGCGATACTCATGTTTTAAAAGCTGTAAATTGCTCCCAATGGCAGCAGGTGGTGGTGCCCACCATTTTAAAAAGCCTGTAATTTCCACTTACGGGCAGCAGGTGGCGGTGCCCTTCGTTTTTAAAAGCTGTAATTTGCTTCTATGGGCAGCAGGTGGCGGTGCCCTCCTTTTTTAAAAGCTGTAATTTGCCCCTACAGGCAGCAGGTGGTGGTACCCTCCGTTTTTAAAAGCTGTAATTTGCTCCTACGGGCTGCATGTGGCAGTGCACTCCGTTTTTAAAGCTGTAATTTGCTCCTACGGGCAGCAGGTGGCAGTACCCATGTTTTAAAAGCTGTAGTTTTTTCCTACGGGCAGCAGGGGGCGGTACCCTCCGTTTTTAAAGTTGTAATTTGCTCCTACGGGCTGCATGTGGCGGTGCCTTCCGTTTTTAAAAGCTGTAATTTGCTCCTATGGGCAGCAGGTGGCGGTAGCCTCTGTTTTCAAAAGCTGTAATTTGATCCTACGGGCAGCAGGTGGCGGTACCGCCGTTTTTAAAAGCTGTAATTTGCTCCTGCGGGCAGCAGTTGACGGTGCCCTCTGTTTTTAATGCGCTCCTACAGGCAGCAGTTGGCGCTACCCTCCGTTTTTACAGCTGTAATTTGCAGCTACAGGCAGCAGGTGGCGGTACCCATGTTTTAAAATCTGTAATTTGCATCTACGGGCAGCAGTTGGCGGTACCCTCCGTTTTTAAAGCTGTAATTTGCTCATACAGGCAGCAGTTGGCGGTACCCTCCGTTTTTAAAGTTGTAATTTGCACCTACAGGCATCAGGTGGCAGTACCCTCCATTTTTACAAGCCTGTAATTTGCTCCTACAGGCTGCCGGCGGCGGTGCCCTCCGTTTATAAAAGCTGTAATTTGCTCCTACGGGCAGCAGTTGGCGGTGCCCTCCTTTTTAAAAGCTGTTTTTGCACCTACGGGCAGCAGGTGGCGGTGCCCTTCGCTTTTAAAGCTGTAATTTGCTCCTACGGGCAGCAGGTGGCGGTGCCCTCCATTTTAAACTCTGTAATTTGCTCCTACAGCCAGCAGCTGGCCCTACCCTCCGTTTTTAATGCGCTCCTACAGGCAGCAGGTGGCGGTACCCTCCGCTTTAAAAGCTGTCATTTGCTCCTACGGGTAGCAGGTGGCGGTACCCATGTTTTAATAGCTGTAATTTGCTCCTATGGGCAGCAGGTGGCGGTACGTTCCATTTTTAAAATCTGTAATTTGCACTTACGGGCAGCAGGTGGCGGTAACCTCCGTTTTTAAAAGCTGTAAATTGCTCCGGGCAGCAGTTGGCGGCGCCCTCCGTTTTTAAAGCTGTAATTTGCTCCTATAGGTAGCAGGTGTCAGTACCCTCCGTTTTTAAAAGCTGTAATTGGCTCCTACGGGCAGCAGGTGGCGGTGGCCTCAGTTTTTAAAAGATGTAATTTGCTCCTACGGGCTGCAGGTGGCGGTGCCCTTCGTTTTTAAAAGCCTGTAATTTGCTCCTACAGGCTGCAGGTGGCGGTGCTCTCCATTTTTAAACGCTGTAATTTGCTCCTACGGGCAGCAGGTGGCGGTGCCCTCAGTTATTAAAGGCTGTAATTTGCTCCTACGGGCAGCAGGTGGCGGTGCTCTCCGTTTTTAAAAGCCTGTAATTTGCTCCTACAGGCTGCAGGTGGCGGTGGCCTCCGTTTTTAAAAGCTGTAATTTGCTCCTACGAGCAGCAGGTGGCGGTACCCACCGTTTTTAAAGCTGTAATTTGCTCCTACGGGCAGCAGGTGGCGGTGTCCTCCGTCTTAAAATCTGTAATTTGCTCCTATGGCCAGCAGCTGGCCCTACCCTCCGCATTTAATGCGCTCCTACAGGCAGCAGGTGGCGGTACCCTCCGTTTTTAAAGCTGTAATTTGCTCCTACGGGCAGCACGTGGCAGTACCCTCCGTTTTTAAAGTTGTAATTTGCACCTACGGGAAGCAGGTGGCAGTACCCTCCGTTTTTAAAGCTGTAATTTGCTCCTACGGGCAGCAGGTGTCGGTGCCCTCCGTTTTAAAAGCTGTAATTTGCTCCTACGGGCAGCAGGTGGCAGTACCCTCCGTTTTAAAATCTGTAATTTGCACCTACGGGCAGCAGGTGGCGGTGCCCTCTGTTTTTAAAGCTGTAATTTGCTCTTACGGGCAGCAGGTGGCGGTGCCCTCCATTTTCAAGGCCAGTAATTTGCTCTTAAAAGGCAGCAGGTGGCGGTACCCTCCATTTTTAAAAGCTGTAATTTGCTCCTACGGGCAGCAGGTGGCGGTACCCTCCGTTTTAAAATCTGTAATTTGCACTTACGGGCAGCAGGTGGCGGTGCCCTCCGATTTTAAAGCTGTAATTTGCTCATACGGGCAGCAGGTGGCGGTACCCTCCATTTTTAAAAGCTGTAATTTGCACCTACGGGGAGCAGGTGGCGGTACCCTCCGCTTTTAAAGCTGTAATTTGCTCCTGCGGGCAGCAGGTGGCGGTACCCATGTTTTAAAAGCTGTAATTTGCTCCTACAGGCAGCAGGTGGCGTTACCCTCCGTTTTTAAAAGCTGTAATTTGCTCCTACGGGCAGCATGTGGCGGTACCCTCCATTTTTAAAAGCTGTAATTTGCTCCTACGGGCAGCAGGTGGCAGTACCCTCCGTTTTTAAAGCTGTAATTTGCTCCTACGGGCAGCAGGTGGAGGTGCCCTCCGTATTTAAAGCTGTAATTTGCTCTTACGGGCAGCAGGTGGCGGTACCCATGTTTTAAAAGCTGTAGTTTTTTCCTACGGGCAGCAGGGGGCGGTACCTTCCGTTTTTAAAAGCTGTAATTTGCACCTACGGGCAGCAGGTGGCAGTACCCTCCGTTTTTAAAGCTGTAATTTGCTCCTACGGGCAGCAGGTGGAGGTGCCCTCCGTATTTAAAGCTGTAATTTGCTCTTACGGGCAGCAGGTGGCGGTACCCATGTTTTAAAAGCTGTAATTTGCACTTACGGGCAGCAGGTGGCTGTACCCTCCGTATTCAAAGCTGTAATTTGCTCCTACGGGCAGCAGGTGGCGGTACCCTCCGTTTATAAAAGCTGTAATTTTCTCCTACGGGCAGCATGTGTCGGTGCCCTCAATTTTCAAGAGCTGTAATTTGCTCATACAGGCAGCAGGTGGCGGTACCCTCCTTTTTTTAAGCTGTAATTTGCTCCTACGGGCAGCAGCTGGCGGCACCCTCCATTTTTAATGCGCCCCTACAGGCAACAGGTGGTGGTACCCTCCTTTTTTAAAAGCTGTAATTTGCTCCTACGGGCAGCAGGTGGCAGTGCACTCCGTTTTTAAAGCTGTAATTTGCTCCTCCGGGCAGCAGGTGGCCCTAACCTCCGTTTTTAATGCGCTCCTACAGGCAGCAGGTGGTGGTACCCTCCGTTTTTAAAGCTGTCATTTGCTCCTACGGGCAGCAGGTGGCGGTACCCATGCTTTAAAAGCTGTAATTTGCTCCTATTGGCAGCAGGTGGCGGTACCTTCCATTTTTAAAATCAGTAATTTGCACTTACGGGCAGCAGGTGGCAGGAACCTCCACTTTTAAAAGCTGTAATTTGCTCTGGCAGCAGTTGGCGGTGCCCTCCATTTTTAAAAGCTGTAATTTTCTCCTACGGGCAGCAGGTGGCGGTGCCCTCAATTTTCAAGAGCTGTAATTTGCTCATACAGGCAGCAGGTGGCGGTACCCTCCGGTTTTTAAGCTGTAATTTGCTCCTACGGGCAGCAGCTGGCGGTACCCTCCATTTTTAATGCGCCCCTACAGGCAGCAGGTGGTGGTACCCTCCGTTTTTAAAAGCTGTAATTTGCTCCTACGGGCTGCATGTGGCAGCGCACTCCGTTTTTAAAGCTGTAATTTGCTCCTACGGGCAGCAGGTGGCAGTACCCATGTTTTAAAAGCTGTAGTTTTTTCCTACGGGCAGCAGGGGGCGGTACCCTCCGTTTTTAAAGTTGTAATTTGCACCTACGGGCAGCAGGTGGCAGTACCCTCCGTTTTTAAAGTTGTAATTTGCACCTACGGGCAGCAGGTGGCAGTACCCTCCGTTTTTAAAGCTGTAATTTGCTCCTACGGGCAGCAGGTGGAGGTGCCCTCCGTATTTAAAGCTGTAATTTGCACTTACGGGCAGCAGGTGGCTGTACCCTCCGTTTTAAAAGCTGTAATTTGCTCCTGCCGGCAGCAGGTGGCGGTACCCTCCATTTTTAAAAGCTGTAATTTGCTCCTACGGGCTGCATGTGGCGGTGCCTTCCTTTCTTAAAAGCTGTAATTTGCTCCTATGGGCAGCAGGTGGCGGTAGCCTCTGTTTTCAAAAGCTGTAATTTGATCCTACGGGCAGCAGGTGGCGGTACCGCCGTTTTTAAAAGCTGTAATTTGCTCCTGCGGGCAGCAGTTGACGGTGCCCTCTGTTTTTAATGCGCTCCTACAGGCAGCAGTTGGCGCTACCCTCCGTTTTTACAGCTGTAATTTGCAGCTACAGGCAGCAGGTGGCGGTACCCATGTTTTAAAATCTGTAATTTGCTTCTACGGGCAGCAGGTGGCGGTACCCTCAGTTATTAAAGCTTTAATTTGCTTCTACGGGCAGCAGCTGGCGGTACCCTCCATTTTTAAAAGATGTAATATTCTCCGGGCAGCAGTTGGCGGTGCCCTCCGTTTTGAAAAGCTGTAATTTGCTCCTATGGGCAGCAGTGGCGGTGCCCTCCATTTTTAAAACTGTAATTTGCTCCTACGGGCAGCAGGTGGCGGTGCCCTCCGTTTTTAAAGCTGTAATTTGCTCTTACGGGCAGCAGGTGGCGATACTCATGTTTTAAAAGCTGTAAATTGCTCCCAATGGCAGCAGGTGGTGGTGCCCACCATTTTAAAAAGCCTGTAATTTCCACTTACGGGCAGCAGGTGGCGGTGCCCTTCGTTTTTAAAAGCTGTAATTTGCTTCTATGGGCAGCAGGTGGCGGTGCCCTCCTTTTTTAAAAGCTGTAATTTGCCCCTACAGGCAGCAGGTGGTGGTACCCTCCGTTTTTAAAAGCTGTAATTTGCTCCTACGGGCTGCATGTGGCAGTGCACTCCGTTTTTAAAGCTGTAATTTGCTCCTACGGGCAGCAGGTGGCAGTACCCATGTTTTAAAAGCTGTAGTTTTTTCCTACGGGCAGCAGGGGGCGGTACCCTCCGTTTTTAAAGTTGTAATTTGCTCCTACGGGCTGCATGTGGCGGTGCCTTCCGTTTTTAAAAGCTGTAATTTGCTCCTATGGGCAGCAGGTGGCGGTAGCCTCTGTTTTCAAAAGCTGTAATTTGATCCTACGGGCAGCAGGTGGCGGTACCGCCGTTTTTAAAAGCTGTAATTTGCTCCTGCGGGCAGCAGTTGACGGTGCCCTCTGTTTTTAATGCGCTCCTACAGGCAGCAGTTGGCGCTACCCTCCGTTTTTACAGCTGTAATTTGCAGCTACAGGCAGCAGGTGGCGGTACCCATGTTTTAAAATCTGTAATTTGCATCTACGGGCAGCAGTTGGCGGTACCCTCCGTTTTTAAAGCTGTAATTTGCTCATACAGGCAGCAGTTGGCGGTACCCTCCGTTTTTAAAGTTGTAATTTGCACCTACAGGCATCAGGTGGCAGTACCCTCCATTTTTACAAGCCTGTAATTTGCTCCTACAGGCTGCCGGCGGCGGTGCCCTCCGTTTATAAAAGCTGTAATTTGCTCCTACGGGCAGCAGTTGGCGGTGCCCTCCTTTTTAAAAGCTGTTTTTGCACCTACGGGCAGCAGGTGGCGGTGCCCTTCGCTTTTAAAGCTGTAATTTGCTCCTACGGGCAGCAGGTGGCGGTGCCCTCCATTTTAAACTCTGTAATTTGCTCCTACAGCCAGCAGCTGGCCCTACCCTCCGTTTTTTAATGCGCTCCTACAGGCAGCAGGTGGCGGTACCCTCCGCTTTAAAAGCTGTCATTTGCTCCTACGGGTAGCAGGTGGCGGTACCCATGTTTTAATAGCTGTAATTTGCTCCTATGGGCAGCAGGTGGCGGTACGTTCCATTTTTAAAATCTGTAATTTGCACTTACGGGCAGCAGGTGGCGGTAACCTCCGTTTTTAAAAGCTGTAAATTGCTCCGGGCAGCAGTTGGCGGCGCCCTCCGTTTTTAAAGCTGTAATTTGCTCCTATAGGTAGCAGGTGTCAGTACCCTCCGTTTTTAAAAGCTGTAATTGGCTCCTACGGGCAGCAGGTGGCGGTGGCCTCAGTTTTTAAAAGATGTAATTTGCTCCTACGGGCTGCATTTGGCGGTGCCCTCCGTTTTTAAAAGCCTGTAATTTGCTCCTACAGGCTGCAGGTGGCGGTGCTCTCCATTTTTAAACGCTGTAATTTGCTCCTACGGGCAGCAGGTGGCGGTGCCCTCAGTTATTAAAGGCTGTAATTTGCTCCTACGGGCAGCAGGTGGCGGTGCTCTCCGTTTTTAAAAGCCTGTAATTTGCTCCTACAGGCTGCAGGTGGCGGTGGCCTCCGTTTTTAAAAGCTGTAATTTGCTCCTACGAGCAGCAGGTGGCGGTACCCACCGTTTTTAAAGCTGTAATTTGCTCCTACGGGCAGCAGGTGGCGGTGTCCTCCGTCTTAAAATCTGTAATTTGCTCCTATGGCCAGCAGCTGGCCCTACCCTCCGTATTTAATGCGCTCCTACAGGCAGCAGGTGGCGGTACCCTCCGTTTTTAAAGCTGTAATTTGCTCCTACGGGCAGCACGTGGCAGTACCCTCCGTTTTTAAAGTTGTAATTTGCACCTACGGGAAGCAGGTGGCAGTACCCTCCGTTTTTAAAGCTGTAATTTGCTCCTACGGGCAGCAGGTGTCGGTGCCCTCCGTTTTAAAAGCTGTAATTTGCTCCTACGGGCAGCAGGTGGCAGTACCCTCCGTTTTAAAATCTGTAATTTGCACCTACGGGCAGCAGGTGGCGGTGCCCTCTGTTTTTAAAGCTGTAATTTGCTCTTACGGGCAGCAGGTGGCGGTGCCCTCCATTTTCAAGGCCTGTAATTTGCTCTTAAAAGGCAGCAGGTGGCGGTACCCTCCATTTTTAAAAGCTGTAATTTGCTCCTACGGGCAGCAGGTGGCGGTACCCTCCGTTTTAAAATCTGTAATTTGCACTTACGGGCAGCAGGTGGCGGTGCCCTCCGATTTTAAAGCTGTAATTTGCTCATACGGGCAGCAGGTGGCGGTACCCTCCATTTTTAAAAGCTGTAATTTGCACCTACGGGGAGCAGGTGGCGGTACCCTCCGCTTTTAAAGCTGTAATTTGCTCCTGCGGGCAGCAGGTGGCGGTACCCATGTTTTAAAAGCTGTAATTTGCTCCTACAGGCAGCAGGTGGCGTTACCCTCCGTTTTTAAAAGCTGTAATTTGCTCCTACGGGCAGCATGTGGCGGTACCCTCCATTTTTAAAAGCTGTAATTTGCTCCTACGGGCAGCAGGTGGCGGTGCCCTCCGTTTTTAAAAGCTGTAATTTGCTCCTACAGGTAGCAGGTGGCGGTGCTCTCCATTTGTAAAAGCCTGTAATTTGCTCCTACAGGCTGCTGGTTGCGGTGCCCTCCAGTTTTAAAAGCTGTAATTTGCTCCTACGGGCAGCAGCTGGCGGTTACCTCCGTTTTTAAAAGCTGTAATTTGCACTTACGGGAGGCAGATGGCGGCGCCCTCAGTTTTTAAAGCTGTACTTTGCTCCTACGGGCAGCAGGTGTCAGTACCCTCCGTTTTTAAAAGCTGTAATTGGCTCCTACAGGCTGCAGGTGGCGGTGCTATCCGATTTTAAAAGCTGTAATTTGCTCCTACGGTCAGCAGGTGGCGGTGCCCTCCATTTTTAAAAGCTGTAATTTGCTCCTACGGGCAGCAGGTGGCGGTACCCTCCGTTTTAAAAGCTGTAATTTGCTCCTATGGGCAGCAGGTGGCCCTAACCTCCGTTTTTAATGCGCTCCTACAGGCAGCAGGTGGTGGTACCCTCCGTTTTTAAAGCTGTCATTTGCTCCTACGGGCAGCAGGTGGCGGTACCCATGCTTTAAAAGCTGTAATTTGCTCCTATTGGCAGCAGGTGGCGGTACCTTCCATTTTTAAAATCAGTAATTTGCACTTACGGGCAGCAGGTGGCAGGAACCTCCACTTTTAAAAGCTGTAATTTGCTCCGGCAGCAGTTGGCGGTGCCCTCCGTTTTTAAAAGCTGTAATTTTCTCCTACGGGCAGCAGGTGGCGGTGCCCACAATTTTCAAGAGCTGTAATTTGCTCATACAGGCAGCAGGTGGCGGTACCCTCCGTTTTTTAAGCTGTAATTTGCTCCTACGGGCAGCAGCTGGCGGTACCCTCCATTTTTAATGCGCCCCTACAGGCAGCAGGTGGTGGTACCCTCCGTTTTTAAAAGCTGTAATTTGCTCCTACGGGCTGCATGTGGCAGTGCACTCCGTTTTTAAAGCTGTGATTTGCTCCTACGAGCAGCAGGTGGCAGTACCCATGTTTTAAAAGCTGTAGTTTTTTCCTACGGGCAGCAGGGGGCGGTACCCTCCGTTTTTAAAAGCTGTAATTTGCACCTACGGGCAGCAGGTGGCAGTACCCTCCGTTTTTAAAGCTGTAATTTGCTCCTACGGGCAGCAGGTGGAGGTGCCCTCCGTATTTAAAGCTGTAATTTGCTCTTACGGGCAGCAGGTGGCGGTACCCATGTTTTAAAAGCTGTAATTTGCACTTACGGGCAGCAGGTGGCTGTACCCTCCGTATTCAAAGCTGTAATTTGCTCCTACGGGCAGCAGGTGGCGGTACCCTCCGTTTTTAAAAGCTGTAATTTGCTCCTATGGGCAGCAGGTGGCGGTAGCCTCTGTTTTCAAAAGCTGTAATTTGATCCTACGGGCAGCAGGTGGCGGTACCGCCGTTTTTAAAAGCTGTAATTTGCTCCTGCGGGCAGCAGTTGACGGTGCCCTCTGTTTTTAATGCGCTCCTACAGGCAGCAGTTGGCGCTACCCTCCGTTTTTACAGCTGTAATTTGCAGCTACAGGCAGCAGGTGGCGGTACCCATGTTTTAAAATCTGTAATTTGCATCTACGGGCAGCAGTTGGCGGTACCCTCCGTTTTTAAAGCTGTAATTTGCTCATACAGGCAGCAGTTGGCGGTACCCTCCGTTTTTAAAGTTGTAATTTGCACCTACAGGCATCAGGTGGCAGTACCCTCCATTTTTACAAGCCTGTAATTTGCTCCTACAGGCTGCCGGCGGCGGTGCCCTCCGTTTATAAAAGCTGTAATTTGCTCCTACGGGCAGCAGTTGGCGGTGCCCTCCTTTTTAAAAGCTGTTTTTGCACCTACGGGCAGCAGGTGGCGGTGCCCTTCGCTTTTAAAGCTGTAATTTGCTCCTACGGGCAGCAGGTGGCGGTGCCCTCCATTTTAAACTCTGTAATTTGCTCCTACAGCCAGCAGCTGGCCCTACCCTCCGTTTTTAATGCGCTCCTACAGGCAGCAGGTGGCGGTACCCTCCGCTTTAAAAGCTGTCATTTGCTCCTACGGGTAGCAGGTGGCGGTACCCATGTTTTAATAGCTGTAATTTGCTCCTATGGGCAGCAGGTGGCGGTACGTTCCATTTTTAAAATCTGTAATTTGCACTTACGGGCAGCAGGTGGCGGTAACCTCCGTTTTTAAAAGCTGTAAATTGCTCCGGGCAGCAGTTGGCGGCGCCCTCCGTTTTTAAAGCTGTAATTTGCTCCTATAGGTAGCAGGTGTCAGTACCCTCCGTTTTTAAAAGCTGTAATTGGCTCCTACGGGCAGCAGGTGGCGGTGGCCTCAGTTTTTAAAAGATGTAATTTGCTCCTACGGGCTGCAGGTGGCGGTGCCCTCCGTTTTTAAAAGCCTGTAATTTGCTCCTACAGGCTGCAGGTGGCGGTGCTCTCCATTTTTAAACGCTGTAATTTGCTCCTACGGGCAGCAGGTGGCGGTGCCCTCAGTTATTAAAGGCTGTAATTTGCTCCTACGGGCAGCAGGTGGCGGTGCTCTCCGTTTTTAAAAGCCTGTAATTTGCTCCTACAGGCTGCAGGTGGCGGTGGCCTCCGTTTTTAAAAGCTGTAATTTGCTCCTACGAGCAGCAGGTGGCGGTACCCACCGTTTTTAAAGCTGTAATTTGCTCCTACGGGCAGCAGGTGGCGGTGTCCTCCGTCTTAAAATCTGTAATTTGCTCCTATGGCCAGCAGCTGGCCCTACCCTCCGTATTTAATGCGCTCCTACAGGCAGCAGGTGGCGGTACCCTCCGTTTTTAAAGCTGTAATTTGCTCCTACGGGCAGCACGTGGCAGTACCCTCCGTTTTTAAAGTTGTAATTTGCACCTACGGGAAGCAGGTGGCAGTACCCTCCGTTTTTAAAGCTGTAATTTGCTCCTACGGGCAGCAGGTGTCGGTGCCCTCCGTTTTAAAAGCTGTAATTTGCTCCTACGGGCAGCAGGTGGCAGTACCCTCCGTTTTAAAATCTGTAATTTGCACCTACGGGCAGCAGGTGGCGGTGCCCTCTGTTTTTAAAGCTGTAATTTGCTCTTACGGGCAGCAGGTGGCGGTGCCCTCCATTTTCAAGGCCTGTAATTTGCTCTTAAAAGGCAGCAGGTGGCGGTACCCTCCATTTTTAAAAGCTGTAATTTGCTCCTACGGGCAGCAGGTGGCGGTACCCTCCGTTTTAAAATCTGTAATTTGCACTTACGGGCAGCAGGTGGCGGTGCCCTCCGATTTTAAAGCTGTAATTTGCTCATACGGGCAGCAGGTGGCGGTACCCTCCATTTTTAAAAGCTGTAATTTGCACCTACGGGGAGCAGGTGGCGGTACCCTCCGCTTTTAAAGCTGTAATTTGCTCCTGCGGGCAGCAGGTGGCGGTACCCATGTTTTAAAAGCTGTAATTTGCTCCTACAGGCAGCAGGTGGCGTTACCCTCCGTTTTTAAAAGCTGTAATTTGCTCCTACGGGCAGCATGTGGCGGTACCCTCCATTTTTAAAAGCTGTAATTTGCTCCTACGGGCAGCAGGTGGCGGTGCCCTCCGTTTTTAAAAGCTGTAATTTGCTCCTACAGGTAGCAGGTGGCGGTGCTCTCCATTTGTAAAAGCCTGTAATTTGCTCCTACAGGCTGCTGGTTGCGGTGCCCTCCAGTTTTAAAAGCTGTAATTTGCTCCTACGGGCAGCAGCTGGCGGTTACCTCCGTTTTTAAAAGCTGTAATTTGCACTTACGGGAGGCAGATGGCGGCGCCCTCAGTTTTTAAAGCTGTACTTTGCTCCTACGGGCAGCAGGTGTCAGTACCCTCCGTTTTTAAAAGCTGTAATTGGCTCCTACAGGCTGCAGGTGGCGGTGCTATCCGATTTTAAAAGCTGTAATTTGCTCCTACGGTCAGCAGGTGGCGGTGCCCTCCATTTTTAAAAGCTGTAATTTGCTCCTACGGGCAGCAGGTGGCGGTACCCTCCGTTTTAAAAGCTGTAATTTGCTCCTATGGGCAGCAGGTGGCCCTAACCTCCGTTTTTAATGCGCTCCTACAGGCAGCAGGTGGTGGTACCCTCCGTTTTTAAAGCTGTCATTTGCTCCTACGGGCAGCAGGTGGCGGTACCCATGCTTTAAAAGCTGTAATTTGCTCCTATTGGCAGCAGGTGGCGGTACCTTCCATTTTTAAAATCAGTAATTTGCACTTACGGGCAGCAGGTGGCAGGAACCTCCACTTTTAAAAGCTGTAATTTGCTCCGGCAGCAGTTGGCGGTGCCCTCCGTTTTTAAAAGCTGTAATTTTCTCCTACGGGCAGCAGGTGGCGGTGCCCACAATTTTCAAGAGCTGTAATTTGCTCATACAGGCAGCAGGTGGCGGTACCCTCCGTTTTTTAAGCTGTAATTTGCTCCTACGGGCAGCAGCTGGCGGTACCCTCCATTTTTAATGCGCCCCTACAGGCAGCAGGTGGTGGTACCCTCCGTTTTTAAAAGCTGTAATTTGCTCCTACGGGCTGCATGTGGCAGTGCACTCCGTTTTTAAAGCTGTGATTTGCTCCTACGAGCAGCAGGTGGCAGTACCCATGTTTTAAAAGCTGTAGTTTTTTCCTACGGGCAGCAGGGGGCGGTACCCTCCGTTTTTAAAAGCTGTAATTTGCACCTACGGGCAGCAGGTGGC